>NC_091117.1:87465000-88065000 GCF_040183065.1 Periplaneta americana
ACACACACACACACACACACACACACACACACACACACACACACACACACACACACACACACACACACACACACACACACACACACACACACACACACACACACACACACACACACACACACACACACACACACACACACACACACACACACACACACACACACACACACACACACACACACACACACACACACACACACACACACACACACACACACACACACACACACACACACACACACACACACACACACACACACACACACACACACACACACACACACACACACACACACACACACACACACACACACACACACACACACACACACACACACACACACACACACAGTGAACCGTAAGTAAAGTCATTAATTTCAGGGGGTTACTCTTTGAGATATTTGAAACAAGAAAGTTAAATACAATTTCTCTCTTTTTCCTTCCCTTTCGAAATAAAAATTGTTCTATATTAAACATTTTATAGCTTGTTTTGGGAAAGCCATTGATTGAATTCCCAATATCCTCAGTCGATTTAAGAGAGCAGTGTATTATGATAAATGATTGACATATTAGTTTTGTCGTTTAAATGTGCAGAAATTTGATTTGAACAAAGGTAAGATTGTAAAATTCTTTTTTAGAACGAAAAGTTACATTTGTGCGCATCAAATATATGCACACTTAAGGGGTTAGGTACCGGTACAGCTTACAGCAGTAAAATTTTTGGAAATGTTCAACATTTTTTTCCTCCATTGTATTGGTATGTGTAAAACACTGTCCTACTGATATATGAAAAAAATATTTTTACAGTTAAAAAAATTATTGATATATTTTTTTTAAATTCAAAATGTTGGCTGTTCATTGTGAAGTGATGAAGCGTTTCCCTCATAACTAAAAACCTTGTTAACTTTTCATGTTCTCTCTCTTTTATTTTATTGCTGAAACTCATGTTTACAATATCATGCTTTTTTAACTACATTCCTTAATAAATAATACTTTTTTTATTTTGTGTAATAGAAAATACTGATATTTGACCACTTTTTTAAATGAATTTATTTTTTATCAGACAATCTATCAAAGGTAGAGAAGTGATCTTGTATCATATTGTAGATATGACATGCATAAATACAAAAAAAAAAATGTCATCACAGAATGTTGGATAGTTTTTTAGTAATGTGGGAAAGTCTTCATCGCTGCACAGTGAACTGAATTAAAAAAATGTAAATAATTTTTTTAATCGTGTGGTAGGAGGACAGTTTCTTACACATACTAATTTTCATTATTGAACAAGATACAGTAATAGAAAAAAATGTTGAATATTTCAACAATTTTGCTGCTGTAAGCTGTACCTAATCCCTTAAGGGACAAACCTAAAATTCTTTCAATCTTGATATAATATACTGCTCTCTTAAATTGGGAATAAAATCAATGGCTTCCCAAAAACACGCTATAAAATGTTTCATATCAAACAATTTTTATCTCGACAAGGAAGTAAAAATGAGAAAAATTGTATTAAACTTTGTTGTTTGAACGATCTAAAAGATTAACCTCTTGAAATTAATGATATTACTTACAGTTCACTCTGTATCGATGGATACAAGCTCCGTGGAGACATGATAAAATTCGAATTCTTAATCACAAGAATATTTAGAAAGAAATGGAATATTGCACCGCAATGACGAAAAGATCCGTCATCGTTACCATAATCATCGTCAGCATCATATATAAATTATTTCATTCCTCTCCACTTAGGCCTACATAGTACATCTTCTCAACTGTGTTGCCATTTTCCTCTTAATCCACACATTCTTCATGGGGTATACAGGGTGAGTCAGGAGGAGAAGTACATGGTTTGATGGGTGATAATATTGATGACTCTGTACAAAAATGTTTATGTGAACATATGCCCTGTTCCTAACTGTTTCAGAGAAAACTAATGGAAACAATGAGGAACGAGAAAAGTGTTGATGATAATAAATTAAAACATTGTTAACTTATGTTATGTTTGATTGTGTACTTTTCTTTACAGAGTATGTTCAAAAAGTCCACCGTCAATTTCAATTCACTATGCAGCTCTTGTAGACAGCTGCTGTGTTGCTGATCTGAGCTGATTCGGACATTCCTTTACTTGAGCACAAGCATGTAAAATGCCAGAAGTTCCTCCCTTGTTTCCACTTGGCGCTTGTAGACTTCGCTCTTAAGCCAATCCCACACAAAGTAATCCAATGGAGTAGGGTCGGGTGACCTCGGTGGCCAAGAAATTACTCCAACGCGACCGATCCAGTGCCAGGGGTACGTTTCATTGATTCTACTACAATCTGATGTCGGTTTGGTTGCGTCTGTATGTGAATGCTGATGAATGACATGAAACTGACGCCCGTGATTTTCAAATAGCTGTAAGTCAGACACTGTTGAGAACAGGGCATATGTTTATATAAACTTTCTTGTTCAGAACCACCAATATTATCAATCCTCACAGCATGTAGGCCTACCATTCCTCCTGACTCACTCTATATAAATTTGTCTTAAACCTGAGAAAACTTTGGAAAAAGAGCCAACAAAGAAAACAGCCCAAACGAAATGCGAATTCACGCTCGAAGCATGCGTTCCTGTCATTCCTCTTGTGCACGGCAATGCCATATTTCGTCTTTCTTAGGAATTTAACATATTTTGGCAGTCTTAAATTGTCTGTTCTATCTAGATTTTGTCACAGCAATTTTTTATAGTTACTAATGTTTCAGTTACCATTCACTTCGTTTCTGATACGGAAGGGATAATTCAGTTAACTAATATCATGAAACGCAATAATTAGCTACGTTAATTAAAATATTTCTTTATTGGGTTTGTTAATTTATTAATATGCTTGATACGGAAACTACAAACCGTCATTTTTTTTAACTTTCTTGTTCATTTTCTAGCTCAAAGTAACAATTAGGCCTAAATGTGTGTCTTTAGGCTTTCACGGTGGAATATCCGAAAATCTACTTTTGATTAGAATAAATATTTGTTAATTTTTTTAATTACTCAATGTGTCGTGAGCTATGTATATTGTATCTTGTATCTTTAATCTTGCAGGGTTGGAACATGCCTACACGTTTTGTTTTTAGTGGGGGGGAAAAAAAACGCCGTTTGTCTGAAACATTAACCACCGTGTTTCTTAATGAATGAGGTCAGTTATGTTTTGCATACGAGCAGTCGGTATTCAAAGGTTCTGTTAACATCACAATGTCTGTTGAGGTCACGTTTCTACTAACCTTTCATCACGTTCATGAATGCATCATGGGAATTTATCATTTGCTTGTGAGTAGATTTATTAGAATTAAATTTTATAGCCTACAGTTGAAGAATGTCACTGAATTGCAAAATTATTTTTGTTTAGATGTCAAGTCTGTCTACTATTTGCGATGACTAAGTAGTCAGATCTTCAGTCTGTCACGCAGGCGGTTCGGGTTCAATTCCCGGTCAGGTCTGGGATTTTTCATTGTTAAAGCCATACTGACACTTCTGGCGGCCACGGTAGCTGTTGGGATTTTTCTCAGGGTTCTCCCGTATTAGGCTTCTACATCATTCCGTCAACATCTTTCCATTCTGTCATCATTCTTTAGTATTCCCCGAACGCCGGCTGGCTACGCACGAAGGGAACTGGCTTAGGAACGTGTGGGGTAACATGCTCAAAATCTGGGTATGCAGCAAACCTTAGTGCAGTCAGCCGGTATGAGTTTGAGAATGCACCTAGCTTGAACATTAGCGCAATAGATCTAACAAGGTCGCAGTGCTGAGTCGTAGTGACACCTCCTTAAATTAAATAAAACCAATTTAAAAATTCAAGTCTGACCAATTTTTATCATACCGGTACCGGTATTTGAAAACATGCCAAGCCAAATAGTAACAAATTGTAAACCGTGATTTCCAATGCACCAGTATCATTTACTGCACAATTCGTGGTTTTCACTGACAGACAGATTAAGAACGTGCACTAAGTTTATATTTAATAAAACTGAAAATCAACTTATTTACTTGTAAATATAATGAAAATGTCTACAACAAATACTAAATGTTGCACAATAAATTAAATGCTTAAAACGTAGCACTTCATTGTGTTTACCTTCATCAATTTTCTATTCTGGGACATTTAGTGTAAGATAAATATTAATATAGACTTGAACAAATTCACATATCAGTAAAAAAAATACGTATGTTAGTAGTTACAGAACAACAAAATTGCTTGTAAGAAAGATTACTTATTTACTTACAAGTGGCTTTTAAGGAACCCGGAGTTTCATTGTCGCTCTCACATAAGCCCGCCATCGGTTCCTATCCTGAGAAAGATTAATCCAGTCTCTACCATCCCACCTCTCTCAAATACATTTTAATATTATTATCCTCCCATCATGTTGAGGAGAAATAAATTGAGGGAAAAGGAAACTAAGATCTAAAATAAAGTTGCAATGTGGAAAAGTTGGCAGTGAAAAGTGCAAATAGAGATTTGAAGTGAGGGGAAATGTGCCATACAGGAGGGGGGTCAAGAATTAGAAGTACAGTACTTATGGTATAATAATGGGTGAGGAAAAAGGTTAGCGGAAGAATTGATGACGGACAAGAAAAGACTAGTGGAAGAATTGCAACAATACATTAAAAGAAGTAACAACCTAAACGACTTATACGAGAGGCGTTGTAAAACGGGCAGACAGCACTGTATACTAATAATGTGAAGTGCCGCCTCACCGAAAGGTATATTGCTTAAAGACAAATATATTCATTCATTATCCTCCCATCAACGTCTCGACCTCCCCAAAGGTCTTTTCCGTCAGGTCTCCCAACCAACACTCTATATGCATTTCTGGATTAACCAATACGTGTTACATGCCCTGCCCATCTCAAACATCTGGATTTAATATTGCTAATTATGTCAGGTGAAGAATACACAGCGTGGAGTTCTGCGTTGAATAACGTTTTTTCATTTCCCTGTAACTTCACACCTCTTAGCCACAAATATTTTCCTAAGCACCTTATTGTCGAATAACCTTAACCTCTGTTCCTCCCTCAAAGTGAGAATCGAAGTTTCACAACCATACAGAACAACCGGTAATATAGGCTAACTGTATAAATTCTAACTTTTAGTTTCTTTTTAATCAGACTGATTCACTAAAGCTTCTCAACCGAATAATAACAGGCATTTCCCATATTTATTCTGCGTTTAATTTAATCACGAGTGTAATTTATATTTGTTACTGTTGCTGCAAGGTATTTCAATTTTTTCACCCTTTCAATGGATAAATTTTCAATTTCTGTGTTTCCATTTTGTAATAGGAAAGATTATTACAAATAAAAGTTAAAAATATCCTGAAAACATGTAGAAGCTAATGAAAACTTCTTAAAGATTGAAAGAATAATCACAACAAAAACAGTAGAGTAGAATCAAATAATAATCATGCAATAAGAGTAGTATTACTACTACTGCTGCTGCTGCTGCTACCACTACCACTACCACCACCACCACCACTACCACTACCACTACCACTACCACCACCACCACCACCACCACCACTACTTTAAAATTTACCGAGAGTCTTTATTTTTAGAAAAATGAAGTACCAATACTTTACCATGTAATACGTTGCACAAAATTCAATGCTGCATCTGAAAAAAGCAGAAATGAAGCGGTTAGATTCTTCAGGCAGAAGAAAAGAAAAATTAAGATGTATCTGACATAGAAAAAATAGATAAAGATCCGCTATACTTGTTTGTAGTGTTGACTGCTTTGTCTAATTGTGATAACACTAATAATTAATTGTAACAGTCAATTTTCCTTTAGTGTGAGGATATTCGTACCTTTTAGTTCCTTCATAGGTCATTCATTGTCTCGTGAAACCTATTTGCACGAAAAAGAAGATAGTGGACTGAGAAGCGTACCTCTCTCGCTATGCTTCGACTTGCAGCTAGTTATCTCGCTCACTTATTGTCACCATAAGGTTCTTACTATGAGCGCCGCACGCATGCATTTGAATTCACGAGATAACGAATGACCTTGTATAACACACTCGGTCTATCTGTGCTGTTTATTAATATTTATAGCCATCAATACAATTTATCAGTAAACAGTGAATAGCAAGATATTTATGATAACTTAAATTATCTACAAACACAGCGTGAAGATTACGTGTTGTTAAAAGAAATATGTGCTAATATTCAGTGTTATGAAAAGTATATTTTTCGAATCGTGTTTCTGAATATTAATCATTTTTTAACTTATTCTTGAAATGTTGGGACTGTTTATTTTATTCTAAAGATATAATTTTAATACGTTCCTTAATATGAATCATATTGTTGCGTTTCTTGATGATGCGACATTATATTAACATGAAATGTTTATGTTCGGATGTCAAATGAATAAAATATTTCAAAATTTTACCATATGATGTCAGTTGCTTAGTAACGGCAAAGAGTTAGTCACATTATTATGACGTGCCTTACTTAGCAACGGCTTAGACTTTTACATTGTTATAGTACGCCTATATTTTAGAACGATAGACTTACTTTCTTGCTGGATTATTGTATACCTATTTTGTCTTAACATAGACTCATATTAACGGCTCTTAAATAAACTAATACAGATGAAACAGTATTTGTACATATATATGATATGGTATATTCAATAAAGACATATGAAAAAATTAAATAATTCTTAATAAAAAACGCATAAATTAGATTAGATTTGTTTCGCTCTTAATCATATTCATAATCCTTATTAATAAGGTCTAATATTCCAGGAACTAAACGACATGTCATTAGATCGTTACTTGCTGTTGCGCTATGTGCTAAAGAGTTCGAAGTCCACGGAGAGGTTCATTTGTGTGTTCGACGGCGAAAGTACAAGACGCATCGACATTATCGCCATCAATATAAATGCAAAACTTCTCAGCTCTCCGACCGTCCGCTTTGAAACCAGTATTGGGCAACCTCAAGATGTTGACAAAAAAATTAAAAGTTCATAGGCCTACATAAGGTCGTCATAGAATATCCAAAACATTTGTTACAGCTCTCTTATTTGGTTCTAGAGGAACGGTTCCAAAATATTTTGTTAACTAGAGAAGTAGGCCTAAATACAAAATAGGAAAAGAACTATAAAATCAAATGACTGTCACAAATATTAAATACTGTGTGTTAATTGTTGGGAACAATTTCCATGGAATTACTACTACACAAGACAATTTATTGTAATTGTATAATTATGTGACCGTTGCGAGGAAATGGGACCAAGAGTAGGAGGTTTTATTTATTTATTTATTTATTTTCTGCAGTTTCAAAAAGAGGGTGATATATTGAGCATTAAAAAAATCATGGTTCTAGATGCAATAGTTTTTAATATATTTCATACTGAATATTGGCGCGTGAGGGCCTGGCAGATGAGCGCGCCACATACTCTGTTTACGAACGATACCATCCTGCACGTGGTACAGTCAGACTATATAGTCAACTTAAGCACCAAATACTAACGCAACGTTATAATGATGTGACCATGCGACGTATTTACGTACTCATAGCCACAACAGATAAACAGTTTAGTTCGCAGAACCGCCGGGACCTCACTCGCCTTGGACGGGTAAATATATGCGTGGCTCCAGACAACCTGAAATCTATGTTTTGGTACGAACTTCTTACCTCTAGTTATTGTGAAATATTTCTTCTAAATGCATGTAACCATATTGTATATATTGTATAATCGATTGTAGGCCTACTACCCGTCCCTTGTAAGTTGATCGGTTCTCATTCTACGAACTAGCAGAGTGCGTCATCCCCCTCCGTGAATGCTTTGATCCCCTCAGTGCCCCGTGCCCCGTAATCGCCTACAACGACAATGGTGACATTAGCACTTAAGTGGTCATGTAACATGGGACGCGTAGTATTTTTTTAATTCTGTTTTTTTTTTTTTCAAATTAAAATATGAATCAGATGTGTTACATAATACAGTAACACTCAACCGAGAGCATGAGCGTTTCAAGAAATTACAGGAATTTTACGAATCCCTCGTTACTTTTGTTAGTGTTGAGATTTCGGAAATATATAGAAATTTAAAAGGGTTTAATCCACCAATCAGTATCAGAGAGCGAACTAGCGTTGTTCGATTAACAAGTATAGCTGTTTGGCTTTTCATGATATTACCACAGACTAGTATATACAGTTACGACGCTCAATACGTAGTAAATATGCATCCATAGATAGTTGCTAACCACTAGGATCGCTAATATCGCTTCATTACAGACAATGCGAAATAGTACCGGCACAGTCTATTGTTCCTAGCACCCTCATAACTCAAGCTTCGTGACTGTATATACTAGATTGTGATATTACCTTATCTCAGAAATGTTTATAACAAATGAAAAAACAAAGACAAACAAATAAATCGTAAATAGATTTATAATTAAATAAATAATTCAATAAGTTAATTCACTAAATAACCCACCATCGGAAACGACTCAGAGCAAATACAAGGCGAAAAAAAATTAGGCTCTGTGATGATGGACAAAGCTTATTTACTTTCCCAGGAATCGAATTTCATTCCCTTGGTTGCGAATCATACAACTGATGAGTCATAGCGGAGGAAAAGACTCAAAATGTAATCTATTATTAATGAACAAATTATAACGAATAGGAATGTTCGGTACGGAGTCTAGATTGCGTGCAAAAGCGATCTAACGGAATTGAGGAATTGATCTGAAGCGCTACTTGATTGTGTGAATAATAGTAATGCAACTTGTTTTGATATTTATGATGCAAAACAAAAGAGGGCCGGTTCACGCAAAGTGTGTTGTACTTTCCCGTCCTCTGCTTCAGCCTGTCTCATGGGCGTGGGCATTCAAACCATTGTCTAAACGTCGGCTTAATTCATCATTGTTACAGACCTCATGTAATTCAATTGCATAAAGCAGACATTAAATGGAAGTACGCCATTACTAACAGAAAACAATACCTGCCACTTTTACAAACGCTATTTCAGAAAAACCCTTGAAGCAACAAACGAGAGGAGAGAGTTACTTTGAAGTAACTAACTTTGAGTTCAACAAGGTAATTACTACGCTCTTTAAATTACGACTGAATTTACTGGTGAAAAAGGGATTAAAGAAGATTACAAGCAGCTAAAATGAAGCATTATTAGGTATGATTTAACACTTTCGTTATATTCAATGTGGTACGAAATTTCTAAGTTCGTGCCATAACTATAGGAACATCCAGAGGTAATGTCTTCATTACGAGGGAATGGTAGGAAGGAAAAGCATCTCTAGGACTGCTACCGAGGCTATTCTAGTTTTGGACCAATTATTACAAAACAGGAAACAATATCCTTTGCTATTTCTGAATTTGATTGCCTTGGGTGATACTAGGGCATTCGAAAAGTAATGGCAACATAGTTACTGTTTCACACTAAATTTATTTAGATTGCTTTTGACATTACATACTTCAAATATAGTCTCCTCCCATGTCAACCATACGTTGTCAACTTCTTGGGAGACGGCGGACTCCATCTGCAGCACCATTTCTGAATATTTCTCTCACTGATCAGTCTAAAGCTCTTCGGATGTCAACCCTTGATTGAAAGCGAATGCTTCGCTTCCACCCAACTTGCAATATTTCAGTATGGTAGGACTTCTCTCCCACAGGCTTCTGGTAATGCCAGTCGGCCTGGTTGGCGCAGTTGGTATAGCGCTGGCCCTTTTAGATTTACTGGCATAAAAAAGAACTCCTGCGGGACAAAATTCCGGCACACCGGCGACGCTGATATAACCTCGGCAGTTGCGATCGTCGTTAAATAAAACATAACATTAACATCTTCTAATGCCCTTAAGCACTGAGTTGCATGTTTTTCTCTTGCAACTTGGATTCTTATAAAACACTTGTTCGTAGTTTTAGGACTGTACTGTTTACTACAAATCAGAAAAAGTAACTGTATTTTGCACGACCACAGCAAAGGAATAAGGTTTTGAGATTTGGCACTTGGAACGTAACTAGTCTTTATAGAACAGGAGGGGTAACATTAGTAGCAAAAGAACTAGCTAGATATAGAATAGACTTTGTGGGAGTACAAGAGGTTAGGTTAGATGGGAATGGCATATCACAAATAGGAGATTACTTGTTGTATTATGGGGAAGGAAATAATAATCACCAATTAGGAACAGGATTCTTTGTACATAAAAGAATAAAATCAGCAGTAAAAAAGGTCGAATTTATCAGTGACAGGTTATCATATTTAGTACTTAAGGGTAGATGGTGCGACATCATAGTTATAAATGCTCACGCCCCTACAGAAGAGAAAGACGACTATATAAAGGATAGCTTCTATGAGGAATTGGAACATACTTTTGATCAGTTTCCTAGATATCATATGAAAATTTTATTGGGGGATTTCAACGCTAAAGTAGGACGGGAGGATATTTTTAGACCAACTATTGGAAAAGAGAGCCTACACGCAATTAGTAGTGACAATGGAGTTAGATTAGTCAACTTTGCCACATCGAAAAATTTAATTGTCAAAAGTACAACATTCCCCCATAAGGATATACATAAATATACTTGGACTTCTCCAGATGGATTGACACACAACCAAATAGATCACATCTTGATAGATAAACGGAGACATACTAGTATAGTAGATATTCGAACTTTCAGAGGTGCAGACTGTAATTCTGACCATTATTTGGTGATTGGAGAATTAAGAGAAAGATTATCAGTAGCCAAGCGAGTAGAGCAACAAGTTAATATTACTAAATTCAATATTTTGAAATTAAAGGACGAGGAAGCTAAGCAAAATTATCAGGTCGAAATTTCGAATAGGTTTGCCACTTTAGAAAGTTCCGACGAAGTTGAGAAAGAATTAGATGTTAATAGCGTGTGGGAAAATATCAGAGATAGTATCAAAATTGCAGCTGAGCAGAGCATAGGTTATTATGAAACTAAGAAAAAGAAACCGTGGTTTGATGAAGATTGTTGCATGGTAGTAGAAAGAAGGAAACAGGCAAAATTGAAATTCTTACAGGATCCAGTTGAGGAGAATAGAGATAATTATTTCAATGAAAGACGGGAAGCAAGTCGTACACTTAGGAATAAAAAGAGAGGTTACTTGAAGGAAAAACTGAATGAGGTAGAAACAAATAGTAAGAATAAAAACATTCGAGATTTATATAAGGGTATAAAGGAATTTAAGAACGGATATCAGTCAAGGGTAAACGTGATCAAGGATGAGAATGGTGACTTGCTTGCAGACTCTTCATCAATCCTAAACAGATGGAAAAACTATTTTGCGCAACTACTAAATGTACATAGGCCAAATAGAAATGATCGGGACGATATTGAAATACAAACTGCTGAGCCATTTATACCCGAACCCACGATTTCAGAAGTCGAAATTGCGATAGAAAATCTGAAAAAGTACAAGTCTCCAGGTATCGATCAAATTCCAGCAGAATTAATACAAGAGGGTGGAAGTGCATTATATAGCGAAATTTATAAACTTGTACTTGCTATTTGGGAAAAGGAAATTGTACCAGAACAATGGAAGGAGTCCATAATTGTACCTATTTTTAAAAAGGGGGACAAAACCAACTGTGGTAACTTTCGAGGAATATCACTTTTGTTGACGTCGTACAAAATTTTGTCCAATATTCTTTTGAGGAGATTAACTCCGTACGTAGATGAAATTATTGGAGATCATCAGTGCGGTTTTCGGCGTAATAGATCGACTATTGATCAGATTTTTTGTATTCGGCAGATAATGGAGAAAAAATGGGAGTATAAGGGTACAGTACATCAGTTATTCATAGATTTCAAAAAGGCATATGACTCGGTTAAGAGGGAAGTATTATATGATATTCTTATTGAATTTGGTATTCCCAAGAAACTAGTTCGATTAATTAAAATGTGTCTCAGTGAAACATACAGCAGAGTCCGTATAGGTCAGTTTCTATCTGATCCTTTTCCAATTCACTGCGGGCTAAAGCAGGGAGATGCACTATCACCTTTACTTTTTAACTTCGCTTTAGAATATGCCATTAGGAAAGTTCAGGATAACAGGCAGGGTTTGGAATTGAACGGGCTACATCAGCTTCTTGTCTATGCAGATGACGTGAATATGTTAGGAGAAAATACACAAACGGTTAGGGAAAACACGGAAATTTTACTTGAAGCAAGTAAAGCGATCGGTTTGGAAGTAAATCCCGAAAAGACAAAGTATATGATTATGTCTCGTGACGGGAATATTGTACGAAATGGAAATATAAATATTGGAGATTTATCCTTCGAAGAGGTGGAAAAATTCAAATATCTTGGAGCAACAGTAACAAATGTAAATGACACTCGGGAGGAAATTAAACGCAGAATAAATATGGGAAATGCGTGTTATTATTCGGTTGAGAAGCTCTTGTCATCCAGTCTGCTGTCCAAAAATCTGAAAGTTAGAATTTATAAAACAGTTATATTACCGGTTCTTCTATATGGCTGTGAAACTTGGACTCTCACTCTGAGAGAGGAACATAGGTTAAGGGTGTTTGAGAATAAGGTGCTTAGGAAAATATTTGGGGCTAAGCGGGATGAAGTTACAGGAGAATGGAGAAAGTTACACAACACAGAACTGCACGCATTGTATTCTTCACCTGACATAATTAGGAACTTGAAATCCAGACGTTTGAGATGGGCAGGGCATGTAGCACGTATGGGCGAATCCAGAAATGCATATAGAGTGTTGGTTGGGAGACCGGAGGGAAAAAGACCTTTAGGAAGGCCGAGACGTAGATGGGAGGATAATATTAAAATGGATTTGAGGGAGGTGGGGTATGATGATACAGACTGGCTTAATCTTGCACAGGATAGGGACCGATGGCGGGCTTATGTGAGGGCGGCAATGAACCTTCGGGTTCCTTAAAAGCCATTTGTAAGTAAGTAAGTAAGTAAGTAAGTATTTACAAAATATGGCTGTTTTGAGACTTTCAACATTGCAAATTTATGAAACAATCGCTGCTCTTTTACGTAGTACAAGACTTCAATGGTCACCGCTAAGAGCACTGATGGCATTGTTGCCATTACTTATCGAATGTCCTAGTAGCTCTCGCTAAGTCAACCATCACACAGTTTCCCTCTTTCTTTCAATCTCCAATGACACACCAGATATATAGTTCCTAATTATGGCTGATTTCTACTTCGACATTTTACAAAAACCAAAAATCTTTTACATCAGTTATATCTAACATCAAACGTTTGATATACAGGGATTAATATATGCGTTTAGTTTAGGTCCTTCTGGTTTGATTGCTTTTGAAATATAACTAGGGCGACAGTTGTTCCCCACGCGACTGCATACGAAAAAGTACGCGAGTACTGAAGGGTTAAGTCAGATAGGCTATCAGAATAACCAAGATTACTCTTTTAGTATACTGCAGTCTTATAGGAAAGAGACATTTGGGTCGATTCTTGAAAAGATGGTGTGAACAATTTTGAGACGAGACAGGGGAAAGGTGTAGTCCTAGATGATGACAAAAAGTTAATTCTTTAATAGCTACATCGAAAACAATAGTCGCTAATACTTTGGTTCAAATTTAATTAAAGAGGAAACACTTTCATTTTAGTTCTCCGAGAAACAAACAAATGCTATTTTAATGAGATGTGCAATAAAATCATTCACAGCACCAAATTTACTTCTAGTCTTCATTAATGAGGTTGTTAAAATAGCAAGGTAATGAATCGCGAGCTGGGAAAAGAAGATGGAGGTACGTGTTACACCACATACTTTTCAGCGCACTAAATGGTTATTACAAAGATGTATTCGCTTCATAAAGTTGAGTTATAATTTCATGACAGGGTGGGAATAGAAACCGTACAAACGAGACTGTCAAAACAGGAAATAATTACTAATTATTATGTAGGTTACGCATTCAAGATTTCAAACCAAGCTTCTATCCACCAAGCGCAACAAGCTGAAATACTGCTGTAAGTTCTACATAGGTATGTATTTTCTTAGTCAGAAATCAAATAAATAAAGAATTATTCTGTATTTGTTTATATTTCGGATTTTCAGGCTAGGATCCATAGAAGTTTCCTACTGAACCAGCAATGTAGGACAAGACAATAATAAAATTGTGCTACTCTTTAAGGGGACGTTACACTAAAAATGACAACTTTTTTTCCCAATCATTTTTTCGACCAAGTTTTGAAAGCATGTTTACTATGTAAAGGATTAACAAAATTCGAACTTTGAACTCCCAAATATTTTAGGCTTTTAATTTTTTTATTTTATGTATGTATGTATGTATGTATGTATGTATGTATGCATATAATAATAATAATAATAATAATAATAATAATAATAATAATAATAATAATAATTTCAAACCCAAGTTTTTAGTAGAAGTTCTAAATTTTTAAGCTTTTTTTGTTTAAATTCACAAGACATAGAGGAAAATTTATATTGAATTCATTTCATGAAATATCTCATTTATTCACTTTCAAATGTTTTTTTAATTTGAAAATTGTTATTTTTTGTTTAATTCATGAAAAATATTAATGAAACAAACTAGCAATATTTCTTAGAAAATAACTGCATAGAAATATGCAGTTACCTCATAAATACTTGGAGTACAAATTTCATCCAGATTGATTAATATTTGGCATAAAAAGTTGATGTTGAATTAAGAAAAATAAACTTGCGGAAAAATGGGTTTAAAAGTAAAATGAATATTTATGTAACATATACATAATAAAATTCTCCTCCGCTACAATCATCTAGTAACTTCAGGGAGCCAACTTTAGAACAAACTAAATTTGTAATCAGAAATTTGTAAAAAAAAATTCTTTAATGAAAAAAAATAATTTTGACAGCTCTTTAAATGCCACGCCACTTTATAGTCTGAATTAAAAAAATAAGCACATATATAATCAGAATTGAACTGAATCCATTTGGGGTATGAAAATATATTTTCTAAAGAATTTAAACAGTCAATATTTTTTTTTGGAAACTTTTCATGATTTTCAGTGGAATCTCCCCTTAAGACAAGAATTTGAAAGAATCATTTCTGTATAATTGAAACACTCATATGTATCACCTTTCTTATATACAGCTTCAACGAACTTGATACAAGATCAGAATTTCAGATATTTATTTTCTGGTTATAGATATAGGAAAACTAATTTAAGAATTAAAAAGCGAAGTCTATGTACAGTACTTCCGTTTTTATTTGATATCACTGAATTCTTTCTCGTTTAACTCGTATATTTATCACCTCTTAATGGAGCAACGGGAATCTATTTCATCGTATTGTGACTCTGAATTCCTAGTTCAAATACGTCCCAAAAATACTGTGTAGAATATATGCAATTTATGAATTTGCCCTAAAGAATTAGATCAACAATAAACCGAACTTCCAGGTACTTCGAGGAAGAGAAAAGGATAACAATAATGACGAATGAGGAGATTTAGAAGAAAAAGGATTGAAGGCGAAAATGAGACTAATATAGATAAGAATGATGGGTAAACATTGACAATGACAAGCATAAGATCAAGCAGAAGAACAAGGGCAAGAAAAAAGACAAGGGGAAGCAGATGAGGACAAGGCTAAGGATAAAAAAGGGTGTGAACAAAAGGGAATGTAAGGAAAAGAAGACGATGACAGAGGAGAAGAGGATAACAGAGGGAAAGATGATAGCATGGAGGAATATTGCAACAAAGAAAAATATAACAAAGAAAAGATAAGGGAAAAATGATGAATGGGGAAAAAGTGAAGACAGGAGGAAAGAGTAAGATGACAAGGGAAAATATGTTAAAATGATAAGAGAAAAGATAATGAAGATTGTGACAAGAGGGAAGATGATGAAGATGGCGACAAGAGGAAGATGATGAAGATGGTGCCAAGATGAAAAGTGATGAAGATGGTGACAAGGATAAAGGTAATGAAGATGTTGACAAGAGAAAAGATAATGAAGATGATGGCAATAGGAAAGGTAATGAAGATGTCGACAAGAGAAAAGTAATGAATTTGGTGACAAGAGGAAAAATGATAAATATGGTGACAAGAGCAAAGGTAATGAAGATGTGACAAAAGGAAAGGTAATTAAGATGTTGACAAGAGAAAAGGTAATGAAGATGGTGACAAGAGCTAAGATAATGAAGATGGTGACAAAAAGAAAGGTAAAGAATATGGCTACAAGATGATAGATGATGAAGACGGTGACAAGAGGAAAGATAATGAAGATAATGACAAGAGGAAAGATGATAAGATGGTGACAAGAAAGACAATGAATATGGCGACAAGGGCAAAGGTAATGGAGATGGTGATAAGGCGAAAGATAACGAAGACGGTGACAAGAGGAAATTTAACGAATATGGTGACAAGAAGATGGATGATGAAGATGGTGACAAGAGGAAAGATGATGAAGATGGTGACAAAAGGAAACATAATGAAGACGGTGACAAGATGAAAGATGATGAAGACGGTAACAAGAGGGAAGGTAATGAAGATGGTAACAAGGAAAAGTAATGAACATGATGACAAGAGAAAAGCTAATGAAGAAGTAGGAAAGGTAACGAAGACAATGACAAGAGGAAAGCTAACAAATATGGTAACAAGAGGAAAGATGAAAATGGTGACAAGAGGAAAGATGAAGATAAGACGAAAGATGATGAAGATGATGACAAGAGATAGATGATGAAGATGATAACAAGAGGAAAGATGAAGATAGTCACAAGAAGAATGATGGCAACAAAATAAATACCGAAAATCATGACAAGATGATATAGATGACAAAGAGGACAAGTATCCTGAAATTACAGAAAATTGAAAAAGTGGAAGGAAAATAAACAAAACAATGAAGGAAAAAGGAGATGGAAACCGTGAAATCTTGGCCATTATTAATATGCATTCCATAATTCAAATTGCAGCACAAGTTTATAGTTTTACGTGACAATGTTGTAGCTTATAAATAGCACGCATATTGCTGTGACAATTATTGAAATGAATAACAGAGAGATTCAGTTGAATTGCCACTTCTTTATTTGATAATGCTGTTAAGAAGAGATCCCAATAAGATTTTGCATTGGGAGAGAAATTTCGTACTTTCTAGTATTAAATTTTCGAGATAAATAGAACATCACCTAACACAGTACATTAATACCTCGTATTTCAAGTCGCTTTCCGTCATCACTTAATTATAAAGCAGGTACTTTTACGGCACGTCTGTGTGTGCCTCAAGGAACTGTGTTGCGGCACCTCAAACATCTTCATTAAGAGGTGAAAGAACATAACCTCAACGACTCGAGTACAAAGTTCGCTAAAACAAACACAATACCCAACGCTGCAGCTCAAAAGCCAAGGTCTCCATCACCACCTCTTAAAAGACCGGAGTACAAATGTTGCAGCAAGCTGCGAGAGCACCCAGCAGTCCGCACGAGTGAAAGTCTGGGAAGGGAAGGTCCAAGCAGTCGCTCGGAACAGCAGACATATTGCACATCGCTGACGTTGTGTGCCAACATGGCCGACGACCATTTAGTTCAGACTGTGGTACTAACACAATTTGGTAGAAATATTCAACCTTGGTCTATGTTTGATCTTTCATAAAGTACAATCCTAAATGGTGTAGGCCAATGTCTCGAAGATCATTAAACATAAATTAATTATTTGTTTACATACAATACAGTCCTTTAATTTCAAGACTTCGCAGTCTAAATAACTAAATTAAATTTAATTGAAATTAATAAATAAAAAAGAGCTCAATTTTGATATTGAGGAGGAAACCTAAACCTGAGAAGCCCGAATAATAACAGGCAGTGTCTCTTTCCACCCACCCGAAAGCTTACAACGCCTTCTCATACTGATGTCAATTGCACGCTAGTTACAACGCCGTGCCATTTTCAGCGAAGAAGATCTCTGAAATATAATATTTAAATAAGATTCACTAAACAAACACAGATTAAAAAGAACGCCGGAACCTCGCGCGAGTGTAACAGTCACTGCAGTGCAGACGCTCATTCTGTTTGGAAGCATCGGAAGTTTAAGCAGGATGACGAATCAATCTCAGATTCCGAAAGACTGTGTTCAGACCTGGAGCAAATGGCAGTGTTTAGAACCGTCTGGTTGGAGGCGTATGCTTTGTGATGCTGCAACAGCTTAAGGAGTGTGACCAATCAATCTGCTGTGAATTCCTAAACAGGATGGCTGATGACACCATCACGAGTGGAATTGTCTTTAGTGATGAGGCAAGTTTCCATCCGACGGGAAAGGTGAACCGACAACATCCGCGTCTCGAGTATTGAAAATTCCCACGCATCTTGCAGGCACTCACTGCACTTGCAAGGTAAATGCGTTTTACGAAGACGTGACCAGGTGCTCTTTCTTTGAAAGATCAAAGCCTCGCAGTATTGGTGATACTACGTATTACATTTTCTGTGATAATACTTAAAACATTATTTTTATTCTACCTTTTAATGACAACTTATAAATAGATAACTTAGTACTTTTGGTCTGAGCGACTGAAATATTGACCTGCAACAAGAATTCAGTGGTCATGAACCGAATTTATTCCGAACTTTAAAAGAAATAGTTCTTCGTTGCTTGATGGTTGTCAGCTCACTTTGAGGTCTATGGATATAAAGGGAGAAATTGAGTCGGGGTCTGGTAGATTTCCTGGGTAGCTCAGTTGGTAGAGCCTTGGTGCATTTAGCCAAAGGTCCTGGGTTCGATGCCCGGCCCTGAAATGATTTTTCCCTTGAAATTATTCAAATAATTCTACACTTGAAAATTCTAGGTTTTCTTAAATAAAGAATCCTTTTATAAATATTAACGCTTCCTGAATACGTCGGTTTCTTTAAGTTACACACTAGTTTCTACAATAATTACACATTTAATACAATCTGCAATGAGTTTATATATCCATCCATGGTGGCCCACTTAACTCTTTCACCTCCAATAGCGTGTAAAATATTTCATATATGCACAAACCGACAATTACAAGTCAACCTAGATAACGTAGTTGGTATAGTGCTGGCATTTTGTGCTCGACCTTACGGGTTCGATCCCGGCCTAGGTCGATGGCATTTAAGTATATTTAAATGCGACAAGCTCACGTCAGTAGATTTACTGGCATGTAAAAGAACTCCTGCGGGACAAAATTCCGGCACACCGGCGACGCTGATATAACCTCTGCAGTTGCGAGCGTCGTTAAGTAAACCATAATTTGAATTTTTGAATTTCGGCAATTACAAGTTAAATTACATCGAAGGGGACATCTGATACACGTAATGTATTTTTTGTACTTTACAGACTGTTTGAATGTAACCAGTAAAAACATAAGCAATGTCTGACCAAGGATCGAAGAGAAGGAGGACAATTCTGGTTAGATATGAGTGTGAATTAAATCACAATCACAATGTACTGTAAATTGTAATACTATGGAAATATCGCACATGGTGAAGTGAGACATAAAAGTATAGTGTACAATAAAACAAATAAACAATTATTCTAAAGAAACAAAACACAAAATCTTCGGTGTATAATCAGATTTCTCGCCGATGTCTAATCGTTCAATTGTCCAGCACAGAATTAAAGAACTAAGAGTTGTACAGGGTAATATACAGTACTATAGGTGTGTTCGAGATTCAATTAAGTCAACATTATAAGGAAGGATGCATCAGACATTGTTTATGTTTACTCTTACCGGTGACATTCAAACAGTCGGTAAAGTAGTCATTTGTTATTAGACAGAGCTAACGCAACATTTGCAATACAAAACATGGTTGGTTCCCATTTAAAAAAAGAAAGTTGACTCTAATAATTTGAAAATTATTTCATGTACAAAAAATACATTACGTGTATTACATGTCTCTTCAATGTAATTTAACTTGTAATTGAAGGGTTCAGAGCCATAGTGGGCCAAGCACAATTTATTAAAAACGGAGAAAGCAAGGGTTAAAGTTAAGTGAATACCATAGTTTAATAAAGATTGATATATCATTTAGTTTGAATGTGTATACTTTATATTAGTTGCTATAGATTTCCATTGAATTATAGTAATAACAATTTTAACCCTTGTTTTCTACGGTTTTAGTAAATGACGCTTGGCCCACTATGGTTCTGAACCCTTCAAATGTCGGTTTGTGCATATCTCAAATATTTCACACGCTATCGGAAGTGAAAGTGTTAAAGGGGCCATCCTGTATAACAATAATAATAATAATAATAATAATAATAATAATAATAATAATAATAATAATAATAATAATAATAGATTACAAATATTCCATTATACAATGTGGTTCTCCTTTAACCCAAATCAGTCTGCTGTCATCAAATGTCCCTGTCCATAGCATCATCATCTCTTAGTCCTTTCCCTTGTATGCTCCGTCAAACCTCTTCCAACCAACATTTTCATGGTCTACCCCTTCCTCTATTTTTTGTAGTTCGTCTTAAAGTATTCTGTCCGGCTTCGTTAAATTTGGGTATTTTAGCAATTACACATTTTAACATAGAATGAGGAGCTAGTCCATCGTTACAAACCCAACCTGGGAACTTTTGAAATGTTCAATTTATGCTATATAAACTTTGGAAAACGTATCGAAGAAGCATGCATAACGGCAGGGGTCTACATCAATACGTAAGTGTAAACAAATACTTATTACAAAGTTCTTCTTGTGTCTAGAACAACCCCAAAATTTTCTAGAAGCATTTCACAGACACCCTGTATGAAGTATAACGCATATTGAGAAACAAGAGAAATACCTTTCAATGGTCCATATTTAACGTGATTTTCTTAACTTATGTAATGGAATTGAGGGGTTTGGGAGAAAACCAGGCAGCTCCAATTTTTTTCATTTTTGAGTTCTTTATGCACAGAGAACAAAAAAATATGCTCTATCGTTTGGTCGAAGAACCAAGTAGTTCCAAGAATTACATTCACAGTTACAATGCATTTTGTACCTGCCTCTTCTGTAGATGCTTATTGCTTAGTGGTACGTTTTTCTTCGTTATCTCGCAAAGTACTGAATTGGAACTGCCTGGTTTTTCCCCCAAACCCCTCAATTAACACCATAACTGAAAGAAAACCTGTAAAAGGAGCTTTGAGAAGACGACGACGTTATTAAGGAAGTTACTTAAATCTGATAAAAGAAGGCTGAAGGAACTCTCTCAGCAGTCAGTGTTGCAACAAAAATTCTGATCTGGAACGTTCATAAAGTGAAACAAAAATGTTACCTGCTGCACTGCAAGGTCGGGTGACATCACAGCTGTTAGACACACTACGCCTCTTAATTATACATGAATATAACGTTTAAGTTGTGCCGTTACAATTGAAAGCGGTTTGCCTTAATTAAATCTTTATGGAATCGTAGCAGGATGTGACTTACTTGAATGTAATATCAAGTATTGACAGCTGTTAGAAGCATTACCTCATCGCCATATAATTACAAGGCATTTGACTACCTTCGACCGTGAAACGAATGTTAAATGAGTTACACTTGTGCAACAAAGTGTGTTGTCATAGTAATTACGATGGAAAGGCGAAATATACTGCGAAAGAATTTGGGAAGTGTGTGACCATGCCAGCGATCTAAATAGTATTTAGTTCACGTTTTGTAAACTTGATACACTTCCAGGTTAAATGCAAAATGTTTTATGAACAGGCTCCGTATTCCAGCTACCTATAAACTGGAATGAAGTTGCTTGATTCGAAATATATGTGACGTCACATCTTAGGTACAGTACGTTCATATACAAAGTAGTTACGCATCTTCTGTCCTCTTCCTCCAGAAAGTTAAAATCGGGACGCAGTCATAGTGAATAGTCTTATCAATCACTGTTCTTACTAGTCGTATTATTTAAATAACTACATCTCTGTGGTTGATTGAAGGTTCATTGAAGAGGTAAAATCCCTTAGATAAGACGCTGAAGCGTGTATTATTGCGTGTATTATTATTATAGTTGAGGATATTTGAACTATATTTTGACTATATTTTGACTGTCAATATAGACAACATTACATATAAATTGTATAAAATAAAAGTAAAAGTGACAAAAACAGTGCACTTAAAGACAATGTAATACCGAAAGGGGCAAAAGAACGAGTATCATCACAATCTGAAAATTATGAAGATATTAATTAACTCGATATTTAACATGGATTTGTATAGCCTACCATGATGTTCAGTGCCAATATCCCAATTAATAAATTAAATAATCTACATTTTAGGGAATTTCTAGAAAAGTACGTAGAAAAGTAGCGAATTTCCAGTGATGAGCGATATATGCAGTATCCTAATGAAACACGAAAAACATATAAGACAATAGGAATATCTTGTACTACATCATGCACTAATAACGTCATGTGCTATTGAAAGAATTTCTTGCAATATAAAATCATTTCAAGTGACATCGGCGTATGTTATGTTCCGAAACTTACGAATGTACGTTACTATTCACTGCCAAGATCACGATGAAAATGAACAACACGGCACAAGCATGTGTTTACTAGTATAGCTTCAGAATGTCGGGAGTTGGCTGTACTCCACGAACACGCAAAGACGACTTGTTTGTTTACATCCTTATCCGTTGCATTATCTATGTTCGGCGTACTATATACCCAATGTGTCTTTAACTTCAGTCTTTAGGTACCTAGCTGGAATACGGAGCCTATACTTATGAACAATGAAAACATTCAGCATACTAATAGCTTCACATTTTGTTCACCTGATAACTATTCGTCTATCCATACATCCGCATGTTCATACACATATCCAACCATATATCCGTCAGTCCATGTAAAGCCTTAGACACAAAAAATGACCGCTTTCCTATAGCATGAATTTGTAAGTCCACTTCAGGCAGCGCCTGGTTCACAAGACTAAGGAAAAAATGTTTATTTTGCACCTAATTTACTCCTTGAATATATCTTCGTTATAGATTATTCATAACACTTGACCTATAAACAGACAGAAAAAGCAACAAATAAACAAAACAAAAGAAAACAGAGCAAAGTCGTGTATAAGAAATTATTTCAAGTGTAAACCTACGCTCTCACAGAATCAACCAAAGTCTTCCGAAAGGGACTTAGCGTATGACAGCCGGTTAGTTTTTTGTTGTTTAAGATAGACGGTCATTTTTTTGTCTAAGACTGTACATTTAGTAAGCTTTATCCTCAGGATTTATTACCTTTTCTCAACCTGACACTTAACTGTGGACTCAATATGAAACCAGGCATTGCGATGATGATGATGATGATGATGACGACATTTTTTCAAATATTTATCGGAAGCATTCTTAGTCACGAAAGGTCTCCGCCAAGGTAGTACACCGTCACCAACTTTATACAAGATATACATACCACAATCTTTGGAAACTTGGATAAAGAAAATATGTAATAGGATGGGAATGCTGCACCTGTGGGAAATTAAACAATTTATTTATGCATTGTTATTTGCATACGGTCAGTTGGTCATAGTCCAGAATTGTGATGATGCAGCATATATGAGTAGAAAACTCATAGAAAAATATAATAAATGGGGACTAAAAATAAATTTGGAAAAATTATTTTATATGACATATGGTGAAGGTACAAGAGATTTAATTTTGTTAGACTGAAAATGCTGTAGTAAAGGCTGTGATGAATATCAGTTTTTAGGCATCAAAATTAATAACAATGGCAGGCAAGAGAACGATATAAGACATCGGATACAGAAAGGAAGACCAGCTATAGCAATATTATATGGGATGTTGTGGGACATAAATAATAACAAAAGATATAAAAGTGCAAATTTATGAATGAATTATTCGAAGTATGAAGCACAAACATGACAGTTGAATAAAAATATGATTTTGAAATTACTATTTCTAGGCCAACTGGTCTCATTCACTCACAGAGAAATAAAGAGAACAGCCCAAGCTTGGATGGCCTTCCGGTCCATCAAATTCACCCTATTGGATAAAGCCCTAAACCGGAAGCTGAGATTAGAAGCACTCAACACCTGTGTTTTCCCTGTGTTGCTATATAGATGCCAAACATGATCCCTTACAAAGAGACAACGGAAACTGGAGAGGAAAATCTCAGGCATGACAATTAGAGACAGGATCTCCAACAAGAGACTCTAAGAAGTCACAGCATCAGAGAGCATCGCGCAACGAGCTGCAGCGATCAAATCGAAATGGAGTGGACACGCAGCGAAGCTACAACACGGCAGACAGGCGCAGGCAACCATCATGTGGGACCCTTCGCAGACAAGAGGACAGAAGGCAAGCCAAGAAGAAGATGAGCAGATTCTTTCAAACAGCATATAAGAGAGCACTGGGCTAGCGTCGCCAGTTTTCTCCCAACACTATTTGATGGCTGTTCTGTAACCTTTATATGAAACGAGTCAAAGTCATGATAGGAGAAAAAATGTCAGAAGGAAGTGGAGTAGAAAGAGGAGTAGTACAACAAGGATACCCTTTATCACCTACGCTGTTCAACATCTACTTGTAGGATTTAGTGAAGAACTGCTTTCAGAATATGGTAGGGGTGATATGAGGAAGAATAATAAAGTGCATAAGAGTTGCTGATGATATGGTGTTGTTAGCAGAAGAAGAGATGATACTAAGATATATGCTATTGGAGCTAAATGACTACTGTGAGCAGTATGGAATGAAGATAAATGCAAACAAGATCAAAACCATGGTTATTGGAAGAAAGATAAAGAAGGTAAACGTACCAATTCGAAACGAGGCAGTAGAACAAGTGGACAGCTTCAAATAACATGAGCTGCTGGCAGGAAGTCAAAAGGAGGATAGCAATGGCAAATAAAGTTTAATACAAAAAGGAGCATCTTCTGCGGATCTATAGAAAAAGAATTAAGGAAGAGACTAGTGAAGTGTGACATTGTATAGGGACAGAAACATGGACATTAAGACGAAGTGAAGAGAAACGACTAGAAGCATTTGAAATTTGGATAAGGGGAAGAATGGAGCGTGTGAAATGGACAAACAAAATAAGAAATGAAGCTGTGTTAGAAAGAGAAAGTGAAGAAAGAATGATGTTGAAACTGATCAGAAGAAAAAAAGAATTGGCCGAGCTTCTGGTTAAGGAATGGTGAACGGGAAAAAAGTTCGAGGCAGAAGGGGATATCAGATGACACAATATTAAAGTATATGGATCGTACGCGGAGACGAAGAGGAAAGCGGAAAATAGAGAAGGCTGAGGAATGTTATGTTTGCACGAAAGACCTGCCCTTGGGCAGAAAACTATGAATGAACTTTTTAATGCTAATTTAGCTTCAGTCAAGTCTATCACTAAACTTGTCACATAATAACGAATCAGACCTCTAATGTCACATGACTTTGTATGCAATTTCAACGCAATATTATGATAAATACGAAACTAATCTCGCACTTTAAATGGATCTAGACCAGTAAGAGATGAGGGTAAATAATGCTGCTTCAGAGGAAAGACGGCAATAAACCTCCTTACGTTTCACAACGTGATGTGCCCCTAGGGATTCATCGCCCCTAAATGTGCGGAGCTGGAGGTTGTGCAATCACGCAACCACAGGGCCTCGACTTCCTGCGCGCTGGATGGCGTTGACACGGCAACGACAGGAAGTGAATCCACTTGTCATGCGAGCGACTCGGCGGCGGAGTGCAATGAATCCCGATAAAGTACACACCGGCCGGTCATGCAGCTGCCTGCACATATCAGTTTCTCCAGAACCTGTTTACCGCCTCTCTCAGGTTTCATGCACTTACATACAGGTATAAGAAATTTATCAATTTTATATGTAGAAGGAACTCTTTACATCGAATGTAAAGTAAAATTATTTTAGTTTTGTTTTGGTTTAGCTGAAAAAATCTCTAATCTCTTTTTATAGCGCCGAAACTCTTTCTACTTATAATTCTTCCAGTGAGTAGACTAAGTATTTTTTAGCCATTACATCTAAATTGATACCGTCATTTCCCATAACAATGGTCCTGGAACACAACTATGGTCCACGATACAACCATTCAAAGAACATAAACATAGACCATTTGTACGAGTAGATAACTGCAGTGACTTGACTTCAAACTACAGTACAGCAAAAATATAGATGAACGAGGTATTACGTTATGAAGTACAAAATTTGAATGGTTGTATCGTGGACCATAGTTGAGTTTGAGGACCATAGTTATGCGAAATGACGGTATTTCATTATTAATTGAAGACTGATGATAATGACCGGGTAGAAGATCTCGGTGATATGGATCATATGCGAAGACAAAGCGGAAGGCAGAAAGCAGGAAAGATTGGAGAACGCTTGGCATGCAGTGAAAGACCTGCCCTTTTGCAGAAAACTATGAATTAATGAAAGAATATATCATGTGTAACAGTGCTAATACAGAATACAGAACGCTTTAGGAAATATGTGAGGACAAGTTCATTTTTATTCTTTGAAATCGGGTACAAACTCTAATTCATGAAAGGAGAGAAAAGGAGAAAATATTCAATATTCCTACATAGATCGTGTTTTCTGTGAAGATAAAATATTTAATTTTTTGTATGAGAAAAAAGGTACGGATTGTGTAACTTACATCAATTTCCAGTGTGACTTATAGACGGATGAGATGATGAAAGATTTGATGGCCATGATCTATTCTCGGCACACTGTCAGCATTCACCTCTGATGGGTGAGGCAAAACGTGAAAATCCCTCCGGACTAACGGTTTCTAAGTGAATACTCCCATCATGCCTCTGAAATAAACATCGTTGCAACTTCTCTCAATCGAATACAGTTGAGAAGTTACTAGTAAGTAATAACTACTTGTATGGTTATGTTTACTATCTGTAAGTCATTTATAAACTATTGTGATCCTGTTTCCAAATATGTCTGAAATGAAGCAAGAAGACTGACCAAAAATTCTAGTAAATAACTTTGATTTCTCTTATAGACGGGCCACGAATATGCGAAAAATATTACACTCTACTCATTATCTTAAGAAACAGTGTCATGATGATGATATATGCTTTCCAATTATACGATTTACGTGTCGCGTAAACATTCAGTTGGTTTATCATATTACGAATGGTTGAGTTACAATTTGCACTTTATTTTTCAACTGCAGTTCAGAAGGCATAAGCCAATGAATGAAATATTTAATATTAACCCACGTAAGAAGGTGGTCTTTCGTTTTCTGAATTAAAAATGTTATGTTTTATTTAACGACGCTCCCAACTGCAGAGATTATATCAGCGTCGCCGGATGTGCCGGAATTTTGTCCCATAGGAGTTCTTTTACATGCCAGTAAATCTACTGACATGAGCCTGTCGCATTTAAGCACACTTAAATGCCATCGACCTGGCCTGGGATCGAATCCGCAACCTTGGGAATAGAAGGCCAGCGCTATACCAACTTGTCAACCAGATCGACTTTCTGAATTATACACAAAGATCTTTCATACGTGTTGACATAGCAGCATAAGAAATACATTTTACTTTTTTTATACATTGTCAGTTTTTAAAGTCCTTTCATAAATTGTATGCTAAAATAATTAAGGATTGCTACCAACTGTTGAAACATACGAGGGCATAATGCCAGAAGGGCGTATCAACAACATTGAAGTTTACATTAGAGCCATATAAGTATTAAATGATGTTTACTATCATTGTCTACGTAACAAGATACTTTCTTTCATTCTTTCTGATGTCTATTGTAATTCTCAAACGATTATTTTGAAACATAAATAGCTTCCATTGACATATTTTAATAACACAAAATTTGTTGGTACGCCCTTTTGGTATGATATCCTCGAAATACATAGTGGACCATCATTCATTCATAGTGTTCTGCCCAAGGGTCGGTCTTTCACTGCAAATCCAGTATTCTCCAGTCTTTCCTATTTTATAGTAATGTTATTAATTTCAGAGAGTTATGCTCTGAGACATTTGAGACAAAAAAGTTTGATACAACTTTGCTCGTTTTTACTTCCTGTTCCACATATAGGCCTAAATTGTTTTATTTGGAACATTTCGTAGCGTATTTTGGGAAAGCCATTGATTTAATTCCCTATATGCTCAGTCGGAAAGACTCATCAAGCGATGTTTAGAGTTTTTCTTGGGAAAAGTAAATACAATAGCTTCCCGTCTCTTTACGCACACCACTCTCTCTTTCGCATCTTAAAAGATCCCAGGGGGCACCAGCATGGAGGTGAGGAGAGTGGATGTGACTAATTAGGACCTCCGGATTTCACCGAAATTCATCACAAGGGTTAAATATCAGTTCTATCAAGATTTTGACCTGATCAGAGACCGGGAAATCCCAGGGATGCACTGGAAGAAATGGTGAACGGGAGACGAATTCGGGCAGAAGAAGATATCAGATGATAGACAACATTAAGATATATGGATCATATGCGGAGACAAAGAGGAAGGCAGAAAATGGGAAAGATTGGAGAAAGCGGATTTGTAGTGAAAGACCTGCCCTTGGGCACAACACTATGAATGAATGAATGCTAAGTCGATTTAAGAGAGCAGAGTATTATGATAGTAAATGATTGAAAGAATTTTAGTTCTGTCTTTTAGATGCAGAAATGTGATTCAAATAAATGTAACATTAAAAAATTCCTTTGTAGAACGAAAAGTTAGAGTTGTTCGGATTAAATTTCTGCATATTTAAAGGACAAAATTAAAATTCCTTTAATCATTTATTATCATAATACACTGCTCTCTTAAATTGACTGAGCATATTGGGAATCAATTTAATAGCTTTCCCAAAATATCCTGATATATATTTCATTTTTTTCTCTCGAGAAGGAAGCAAAAACGAACAAAATTGAATTAAACCTTTTGTTTCAAATATCTCAAAGAATAACCTTCTGAAATTAATGACATTAGTTACGATTCACTCTGTACATATATTGACATGATCGCAGAAAAAACGTATTTTATTTCTTTTAATACCTTGTCGGTTTTCAAATTTCTGTTATAAATTGTTGGCTAAAATAACTAATAACAGATTGCTACTCATTGTTGAAACATATACCGGAGCTCAAACATGGATTTGAAAAGGATAGATTGTGTGCAGATTGTATCTTTACAGTAAGGGTATCTCCCCCAGCCTACATAAACAATGTCAAACATATAGGTGACACATTTATGGAGAAACTGTTATAGGACTTGAAATTTGTACTACACATCAGTTACAGTGTGATAATGTCACTGATCCTTTTAAAAAGTTATTCAACGCTATTAAACAGAATTTTAAATATTTTATGACCATCATTCTTGCAGAAATTGACTCTCACATACTCAATATGACAGATCCGTCTAATAGTTCAGTAGACAATGTAATACACAAATGGCACGCCCAAAACCACTTTATCAATAGAGTGGTTTTATCCTAATGCTTTAATTTAGAACAATATTATCCAAAAACATAGCAAACTGTTTTATACAAAATAAAATTTAATTTAATTTTGAAATTTAAATTAAACAATTGAGTAAGGGACAAACTAGAAATTAACAACAAAACTAAAGGATGCAAAAAACTGTCTATAGCTCTACACGAAATAAAATATTTCTTCCAATGATTTAGATTCTGGAAAAGTCCACATAACACTTATAGCGTTCTCTCGTTGAATGGCAATACTAATTCTTTGGCGGAGGAAAGCCATAGAGAGAGAGAGTCACCGTCAAGTGCTGATAAATACTTGCCGATATAAGAAGTTAACAACTTCTCCTCGGAACACCATGGGCCCATAGATTCTATGGCGAAAACTACAAAATTATATCGATCAAGAAGTTCGAGGTACTTATTGTGTTTAATTGTCACAGCAGACGCAGCGAGTTTGGAAGTTTTGGGCAAATAAGAAGAAGCGAAGGTGTTATAACATATGGCATCTCATAAAAGTGATTTGCCTTTGGACCATGGTGTTAAAGTTAAGCCATCGAAATGATTTATGCCATTGGGTTCTAGAATGGTAGGAAAACCAGCGGAAATTTGGGCCCTTTTAATAATGTCGATAATATCAATATCGAAGTGCTGAAAACATCTATTTTGCAAAAATATCGAGACCTGTTTTGCAGCATCACAGTGAATTCCCTTTATGTTTCCTCCAATGGAAATATGTAAATAAGTCAATAACAATCGTCCCTCTCCCCGATTGAAGGTCTTTGCCGCTTCGTGTTGTTACGTTGTAACAATAGCTACGTACAGTACATGCATTATATTGAGGAGTCGGGAAATCGGCATTTGCTCCGCTGACATTTCAAGCGTTACGGACGGCAGTGTTTCGCAGACGATGAACTGCGAAGTGATGTAACAAAACAGAAGGACTAGCAAGGCGGAAAGAACATCGGCTAGTACAGGGTGTATGTGAATACAAGAACTTCCTTCAGCTCGGAAATAATTCATTTGTAACGGGATCTAAGATAGTATTAATGAATATTTCTGTAAATAAATTTAGTTGGTAAAGTAAATGAGAGTAAAAGAACGAGTGCCGTCTTTAGTGTATTTCAATTATATATATTGACGAAGTTCTTGCAAGAATATATTTGCTAACTTAAATGAAAACAATAGGCCTAAATTTCACATGTTTTGCTGACGATCAATATATACTTTGGTTTGATTACGTTTTTATTTACATTAAAATTAATTGATTTGCTTTTTAATATGTTTTAAATCTTTTTTTTATATTTTATTATAGTATATTTCGATACAAGCATGGTAAGTGCATTATAATAAAATTGAGGAAAAGTTGGAGAAGACGAGACAAAGTCAAGTCTTCTCTATTTCCGAGATTCCGTTATGCACTTAAAACATGTATTGCATACTACATATTTTTTGGCCGATCTTAATGAAAAATAAACTATTATTAATCATTTTTAATTTAAATAGTTTGTTTTTGGACACTAACATTTCCATGTACGATCGCATTTTGTTATTTGTCGATAGATGTCATACATTTTTTGTTATTCGTATTTGTCGATAGGTTTTATTCATTTGTTATTATTATTTGTTGTGAAAATGTTGTAATAAAATAAATTATAGAAAGTTTAGTTTTATTTTCAAAGAAAAGGTAGGTGACACATTAATCATACATCATTTTAAATTAATAATAATAATAATAATAATAATAATAATAATAATCAGTGGCGCTACAGCCCGTGAAGGGCCCAGACCGACCAGCCAGCTGCTGGCCTCGTGCCCACATGCCGAAGCAAAGGTGGACGGTCATCCAACCAGAATGGAGGTAGCGTGTGGTTAGCACGATGATCCCCAGCCGTTATAGCTGGCTTTAGCAACCGGATTTCGCTACCTTTCGTAGCTCCCCAAATACATCACGATACTGGGTGGGCACCGGTCCCATACACTGGCCGAAATTTCATGAAAATTTTCTTCCCCCATGACGACTCGAACCGGAGCGCATTCCGTAACGCGAGTCCTAAGCAGGATGCCTTAGACCACGACGTCACAGTGCGGGACAATATAAATAAATAACATATAGAAAATGTTTGTAAGTAACACATTAATTATAATCAATGTAAATAAATTGCACACCGATATAGGTTAATGCTTGAATACGTATTTTACTTCATGAATGCTTTCGCGTTCAGCAATGACCCCACGACTGGCGCTCAAAGCAACAACCATGTCCCTAGGGCAGCTCCCTCTGTGCGTCGCTAGCCGGCGATCGGAAAATGCTATGGAATGACGAGGAAATGGTGACGGAATGATGTAAATGTCTAATATGGGGAAAAACGGGAGAACCCCGAGAAAAGCCCCAACTGCGACCTTATACTCCACAAGTATCACTGTGCATTTTTCAATGAAAAATTTCTAGACCTGACCGGGACTCGAACCCGGGGCGCCTGCGTGACAGGTTAAAGGTCTACATGCCCTTCATTTTATTCTCTCTCTTATCACTCATCCGTACTCTCCATTTGTAAACCGAAACAAAAATAACACAATCAGAGCAACAAAACTGTAGTTTCATTCTCGAAACTGGATGACGTATTCTATGTGCCGATGAATCCCTAATAGAACGCAGAATTTTTTACTCACTTCTCATTTAATTTAATTTTAAAATTACATAGAATGATTCAAGATTTTGACCGATATCAAAGGTCGATTGCCAGATATATAATTACCATTATTTTTTCTGTACCAACGCAAGTGCTGCTGTCTGGTTGATGAAAACCATTAGCATAGAGGATTCTGCTAGATCTGGTGACCGTTAGAGAACTGCCTTAGCTCTTCTTTATAATACCTTGAGCTGTTATTCCACCCACTAATTTCTCTCATCTTACTCTTACTATTATAGAAACAATATAACTATCATCGTCATCATCATTATCGTCTTCCTTCCTTCCGATCTGGTGGCATGTTATGGTCTCATGCCATCTTTTTAATGATCTTCCTAAAGTCTTGTTTCCCCTGGGATTATAATTAAGAATCTGACGAGGGATGCGACTTCGATCCTTGCGTTGAAGGTATTGCTGCTATATGAGCCGTTCAGAGCAAAAGTGGTGTAGCTAAGTCAAAATTGGGTAATGAAGTTTAAAGTAAACATTCTGTAAAATATAGGGCAAAGTAGCAATTAATATGTCCTTCGTGCTATCCACTGACTACTAATAGTTTAAATAATTTAAATATTAATTGCTACTTTGTGCTGAATGTTTACTTTAACCCTCATTACCCATTTTTGACTTACACCACTTCTGCCCTCAACGGGTCATAACGTCCTGTATGTAGCTATATGGTCCACAATTGAAGAGATTTTGAGTTTTGCAAGATTATCTGAATTTTTCTTTTGGTCTAGTCTTGAATAGCCGGCTGTTCTTCTCATGAACTTCGTTTCACAAACTTACGTCTCATAACAACAGTACAACTATCAGCTGTTGAAATTTCACTCCTTCGTGCAAGAAGAAAGAGACACAAATTTAGCTTCCGGAAATGAAGATACGTACCGCAATAACTTTACAGGGGTTTAAAAAATGTGTATTTCTTTGTACTATTTTTCCTATTTTAGATTCTACTCATTTGTTCCACATTGAATATCGGAACCTTTGCGCATACAACATTCAGTCTGGAATTATTTGTCATCGTTTTTGTTGTGTACCACTTTAAGGGCACGAGTGCGCTAACGCCCACTATAGAGAATCAGTGTGACTGAGAGGCCAGCAATTGGACACGGCGGTTTTCATGCTAGCTTCCGTGCGACTGCTATTCTATATAAGCTTTCTTTTGCATACACACTACGTAAGTCCCGTTACGTTATACTATTTTGCAGCACAACTGCCACTGCCGGCGCGGCGTCCTATTAAGGAGGAGTTCTCGTTCTCGCTACGCCCTTCCACAGTCGGCTTTCATACCTTACAGAGTGTGCTACATTACTCAGACCCAGTCATGTTCAAAATCTACTGTATTCACAGCCCTCACGTTAACCAGACTGAAATTCGTGACCCAACATGGACTATGCTATTTTTTGTACCGAGACTGCGTTTTAGGTGCGAGTCTTACCTACAAGAGTTAAACAGTATTTATTTTATTTAGAATTACTTTCTTAATTACAGACGAAGAGTTGACAGGAAGATAATAAAACAACAATGGACTGATAATGGCTGGGAAATTGAAAGTACTCTCTGAAAACCTGTACAAAACCGTTGAAGCGGTTAGGTAAAGCTTACAGGAGTAAACATTTTTGGAAATATTCAACTTTTTTTCCTGCATTACTGTGTCTTGTACAATAATAAAAATTGGTATGTGTAAAACAATGTTCTTCTGCTATAAGAGAAAAAAAAATTACGATTAAAAAAAAAATATATTTTTTTTTCAAAATTCAAAATGGTGGCAGTTCACTGTACAGTCACAGTCTAGTATATACAGTCACGAAGCTCAATACGTAGTAAATATGCATACATAGATAGTGGCTAACCACTAGGATCGCTAATATCGCCTCATTACAGACAATGTGAAATAGTACTGGCACAGTCAATTGTTCCTAGCACCCTCACAACTCAAGCTTCGTGACTGTATATAGTAGACTGTGGCACAGTAATGAAACGTTTTCTTCATAACTCATAAACTTGTTAAATTTTTCATGTTCTCTTTCTTTTATTTTATTGCTGAAACTCATGTTTACAATATCATGCACTTTCAACTACATTCCTTAATAAATCGTATTTTTTTTTTAATTTTGAGTTAGAAGAAATTACTGATATTTGACCATTTTTTAAATGAATGTATTTTTTATAAGACAATCTATCAAAGTAGAGAAGTGATTTAGCATCATATTGTATATATGACATGCATAAATACATACAGTAAATTTCATGACAGGATTTTGGATGGAAAATATATATAAATAATTTTTTTTAATTCTTATAGCAAAAGGACAGTGTTTTACACATACTAATTTTCAGTATTGTACAAGATAGAGTAATGGAGGAAAGTGTTGAATATTTCCAAAATTTTATTGCTTTAAGCTGTACCTAACCGCTTAAATACAACAGAATTTACATGGGCCTAACATGTCCTAGATCTGACCCTTTGAAGAGCAACCATCTGATGATCGAAGTTAAGGTCCCTACAGCGGAGTATTGGGCTTGTTTACTTTTTGAGGTCTGGTTGAATGTTTCGTACATACTAGCACTGAAGCTGGGATAGTTGGGACTATGTGAAGTCATTGCGATGTCGAGAACGAATTTAAATTAGAACAAATTTTTAAATATACATTATTAAATTCCTTCCATAAAAGAACTTAAAGTAAAAATAAATAATTTTATTTGAAATGGCAAAATACGTCACAATTGCTCAAGAAACAGTCTTAGTTAAGGACTAAAAAGTATAATGACATGTATTTGAAGTAGGTCTAGAGGTATCTACGAGTATATTTAAATATTATACGGTATAAATCCAAATTAGAAATAGGAGCTATTTGGAGTACGTAATTTAAATTAGTATTAATATATTATAGTTAAGATACTGTATATTTTAAATAAGTACCTTGTTAATTTGTGATACCGGTACTTCATTTAACTTCATTTGATTCTTAACTTACTCTATTTTGTTATCAAGTTAAACTACGGAACTTTAATTTTGGATTCTTACTAATATTAAATTCTTACTAAATAGAATAGCCTACTTCACTTATTTTCACTTTAAGTATATTATCATCTTCGTTTCTTGTTAATGAGTTTTACTCATACGGGGGTTAGATTTATGTTAAACAGAACATATTGTTTTCTAATGTTCTATCTAAATAATATTTTATAGTAATCTAATTAGTTTTAGACAAGTCTGTTTCTGTGACCTATGTTTTATAATAAAAAAAATTCTCGTTTCTTCAATACGACAGTTATACGTTAATATGACCAAGTATCGTCCACTTAAAAATATATTCCTTAAAAACTACAGATGATTAGTCTATGAATAAATTTACGATATATACCGTTATTGTTAAAAAGCTTATCCTATTCAATAACCACCAACTACTGTATCATCACTGCCAACATCATCCCCCATTTTATCACCACCAAAAATACTATCATCAATACTAGCAGTAATATCGTATTTTCATAATCACCACCATCACCGGTAGCATCATTACCACTACCAGCAGCAACACTATTACCACCACCACCACAACTGTCATTACCACCAGAACTACATCATTTTTATCATCAACACCACACCACCATTGGCCAATAACGCAATCAGCATCTTCCCCAGCAGCAATCCCACGGCTCTTGCCACCATCACTACCAATACCACAGTCTACAAGCACCAATACCACAATCATTATCAACATCAACACCAATATCACTATTATTACAACCAGCAATATCAACACCACTACCATTAAAACCAGCAGCATCAACACTGCTACAATTACAACAAGCAGCACCGATATCATTACCATTAGCATCATCAGCACAAATACCACTACCATTGCAACCACCAATACCACTATCATTACTATTATCAGCACCAGCACCACCAACATTACCACTTTATCCACTTCATACCCTTTGAAGCGTTTTAGTCGAAGTTAATTTCTGGAGCACCTTCTCGACCTACCGCTAGGCAAACAAATCAATTCTCGTGATATGGAACCAGCTGTCTGTACCTAAGACAGTACAGTACGATTATTTAGTCCTGACAGTCGCCGGCGATGTGCGCCTAGGCAGGCGAGTCCATTTAGTTACGTCAAGGGATATTTGGGCTATCACTCGCTTGCCTTCGGAGCGATCGGATGTCATGCGTGCGGTATAGCGGTATGTTTCCAGTACAATTAATCTGTACTGCATTCCTTTACCGACCGCTCGCCCTTACCTCTACTCCGGAACTCTCCCCACTCCTCCTATTACTTCCCCTCTTTCGCGTCGCTGAGCTGTCAGGACTAAATAATCGGTCTGTACTATACATTTAACTTATATTGGACGAACATCCGAGGTCCAAATGGTATCGAAACCCACGACCATAGACGCTAATTCCTATTAAAATTGCATACTCGCCATTGACTCCATAGAATGCGGTGTTCTTAGGGCAAGAAGACTAGAATGTAAATTCAGATTATTCTGTTGTGACTATATACCGTGATAATGGAGAGCTACAGAAATATGTAAAACTTCTGTAACCCTTGCAATGAGGTCAAGCATGACGCTTCGTCTGTTCTACCGCAAGGATATACTCGCGATATGAATCGGCAGGGGATGGTGATTCCAGAGCCGTTATGGAAAGTCTGCCTATCCCAAGGGAGCGAACTTGCCTACGTGTTCAGTTCATTTCCTTCACCATGATTATTAAAGAACTGTAAATTTCACGACTACATTACGCCGCTTCAAACGACTTCATTATATTTGTACACTTAGATAAATACGTCACATAGTGTGCAAGGGAAAAGCAGTCGTTGACTTTTAGACCTTCCTTGTTAGCAAAAACATGAATAATTTAAATGCACCCGATTTTTAAATTGCTTTCGGCATATGCAGACCTTAATCCAGCCAAGACTGTAATCTTACAGCTGTGTCGGTGAATGGAGGTTCGGATTATTGTGTTTAAGTAAATGGTAACGGTAAAGCTGAGAGCAACATGGAAGTAGGGCTCCATTCATTTTCAGCCCGTGCCGTGCCTCGGTGAGATGAGGTGAGTGGTCAGCTTTACGGTCCAGCTGCTCCACCACCCGCAAAGGGTCTTCAGTGGTAATTGTATGTATGCTGAACCAAATAACATGCCTTATCAAATGGTTATCGAAGCAAGGAAAACAGTTTGTGTGTTTCGCCCCCCCCCCCCACTAACCATGGAATTCTAACTCTATTGATCAGTGTCGATGATTGTATGAAAATAGCTTCGTCGACAAAATGTATTATAATGAGAAATTTAAAGATGTGGACCAGAAAATAAATGTATCATACATTCTATTCTTGAAGGTGGAGGAGCCTAGATGATATAGAATCTAAGATTAGAGAAGAGTTTAAACGAAATTTTCAACTGTGACATATTTGCTAAATATATGTGACTTTCATCTATGATTTTGTTACAGCGATAAAAATACAAATGTAACATCCAATGACAGTGAAACGTTAATAAGATTTCTCTCATTTTTATGGCGAACACCAAACACTTTTTTACACCATTCACAGATAATAGGCCTATGTACAAGTAACAAATCGATGTTTCATATTGAAAAATCCAATAATAATAATAGTAGTAGTAATAATAATAATAATAATAATAATAATAATAATAATAATAATAATACTTTTCTTTTTTTTTCTTCTCGCTGTTATTTATACTCGCTTTAACATCTTTGGTCATATCGCGAGTTAATCTTTGGTTGAAATCCGAAGGTCTGTGTACTATTGTTGAGACTGGTTCTATTGTTGTGAATTAGATGGCGACTGTATATGTATTACTGATTTGTTATGAATATGATTTCGGTGATGAATGAGGCCGGTGATATTCAGGGATGTTGATGCCCGAATTTCCTGGCATTTGCCTTACGGTTGAGGAAAAACCCTGAAAAACCCTCAACCAGGAAATTCAACCCGACCGGGAATCGAACCCGGGCCCTCTGCGTAAGAGACCAACATGCTGACCCCTACACCACAGAGGTGGTCAATGATACTTAAACTCATGGAAGGACGAAAATATTTCGGGAGGAGGTAATGAGCAATTACAATTATTGTCCTAATCGTTTCCCTTCATAAATAATACTACAGATCACTTTGCTGTATTACACACACGCGGTTCATCGCTCTAAAGTGGATCTACACTACAGTAAGTTACACCCTAGACCACATATAGAGTACAATATGTGATATAATGATATAACTTAGGAAAACGTATTATTTTCCTTTCTTGTGTTAAATTTTATATTACCTCGTTAACATGTTTCATCCTCCTATCGGCCATCTTCAGAACAGGTTGTTGCCTTTTGTTTGTGTTTCCTGTGAGGGTGTGTTTATGTAGTGTAATGTGGAGTCAAAGAGTGTGTGTGTTCTGAAATTGAGTTGTGAGTTGAGAATTTCATTTGAATGTGTTTTTGTGTGTCTGTATATTTCATATTGTTCTAATGTGTTTAGTTTCTGGCTTTTTGGTTGGATGTGTAGAATTTCCATGTCTGTGTTATTGTCTCTGTAGGTGTGGTTAGCATATGTGATGAGTTCTGCATATGTGGAAGTGTTTTATAATTTTGTTATGGTTGTGATCACACATCACAAATGCTAACCACACTTACAGAGACATAAACACAGACATGGAAATTGTACACATCCAACCAAAAAGCCAGAAACTAAACACACTAGAACAATACGAAATATACAGACACACAAAAACACATCCAAATGAAATTCTCAACACACAACTCAATTTCAGAACACACACACCCTTTGACTCCACGTTACACTACACAAACACATCCCCACAGGAAACACAAACAAAAGGCACCAAGACCAGCAACAACCAATTCTGAAGTTGGCCGATAGCAGACTGAAACATGTTAACAAGATAACATAAAATTGAACACAAAAAAAGACAAATAATACGTTTTCCGAAGTGATATAGTGTTAAAAGTTGTGTAATCAAGATGTATAATGATATAAGTAAATAAACAAATAATGTAACCTAACTACTGTACTACAACGCATCTGGAAACCAGTCTGAAATAAGCAAGAATATAGAAGACTTTTTAATATATAGCCTAGACTAGTACATATATACAGTATACGAATCAGGTATCATTAAATTATCTACAATAATTTCATTCACTATCACGTAATTTTGAGAAACAAACACAATTTGCCAACAAAAAAAAAAAAAAACTGTCCTATAGTGTAATCATTTTAAGTTTAAACTCCTAAATTATGCATAGTGTTTTATTTGCCAGTGTAGCTTGTGTGACGTTACAGAACTCGTCTCTAACTCAGTGCTTCGCGGAACAGTTGTTTTTCCTAGCTAGAATAAAAAACTAGAATTTTTTGTTCCACAGGATTAACACGTGCTATATAAATTGCAATTTAACAAGCTCTACTCAACAATTCATTTATCATAGTGACATGATACATTATTGTATCTCGTACCGAGAAAGGTTCGTTATTAATATTGCAGTACATATTCAGTTAGTAGAAACGCAGTACCACCCATGGTTTATTCACTGGAACTCTTGACACTGAAAGAGGAAAGAGAAGGTATCGCAGACACATTCCGACTCAAAAATATGTAATCTACATTTTTATTAATTTTTGAAACCAGTATCTCTCTTTTGATTTTGTATTTAACAGAGGTCTTTTATATGAATAAACAAACCGTAACTTCTAAGCCTTTAAAATTTATTTATCTTATTTTATACATCTGACTCCAAAGGATTTACTTACCTTAGACCAGAATACTAAAACAATAATTTCATAGAACAGTTTTTGATTAGATTGAAAAGAAAGAGAAAAGATATCACTGAATAGAAAATATAAATAAGGTAGATAATTTTCTTAAAAATTATGCACTGTACATTCCATACAAATGACTTCTAAGTATCGCCACAGAATACTTGATTTTATTTCTCATTATCTCTGTCTCGAGTAATTTCTAAAGTTCATATTTTCCTCGCCATTGAACGAAAAATTTTGTTATGGTACCTCTAGTATCAAAGAGGACACCTGTACTTACTTTATAACAGAGAATGAGTAAAACAAAAATTCCTATATCGAAGTTTCTTTACGTTTCATAAACTTACTTTAATACGTAATAATGTTATATCTGTGACCTTATATATGTCTTTATATTATTATTATTATTATTATTATTATTATTATTATTTTACGACGCTGTATCAGCATCTCAGGTTATTTAGCGTCTGAATGAAATAAAGGTGATAATGCTGTTGAAATGAATCCGGGATCTAGCACCGAAAGTTATCCAACTTTTGCTCGTATTGGGTTGAGGGAAAACCACAGAAGAAACTCAACCAGGTAACTTGTCTTGACAGGGATTTGAACCCGGGCCACCTGTTTTCGCGGTCAGACGCGCTAACCATAACTCCACAGGTGTGGACTATTTCTTTATACATCGCATATAACAAGAGATAAAATTGAGAAACATTTTCAAGTAAGTGTAAAATACAAACTTTTTTCTCTATTTCAAAAAGTAGTATTGAAAGTAACTAGACCGCATTGAAATTATGACTTTTTCCTCCTTTTAAAGTATTCAAGCCTGCTAAAATCAAGAAAAACTTCATTCTTTCTCTCTTCAGTGGACGTTCCGTCGAGCTACTTTGTGAATGTGAATTGTTTAGTTTAATGTGGAGAAATAAATATAGTGTAAATTAGGTCGAATGTTCAGTATTTCATGATATCTTCATTTAAAGTCCCTCTTTGTTTTGCCAATTCTGCGTCTCAAACTGTGATTCACAAGTTTTTATTTATTTTTATTTCCCACATAGTTATTCAAACTTCTCATCCGTAACAAGATTCATGTCGTGCTTATTTCGTAAGCAAGCTAAAGCGATAAATAAAATATATTTTTGCTGCGGTATAAAAAATATATTTTATTAACTCAATTCCATGCTGTCTTCATTAACATTAATATTTTATCACCAGCATATCCACATATGTATACATCTCATAAAGTAACCAGAAATGTAGCGAGTGTTACATTTAGTATGCAGATAAAAATTCTGCGTCTCTCTCTCTTCGTGGTTGCTAACTGCATGTGAATTTCGCATTCATCGTCGCATCGTCATCTCTATCTCTTTAATTTTCATCGTCGTCATAATACTCAGAACTGCTATGATTTTGAATCACTCACAAGTAATAAAGTTCCTTAGTCCATCGCTGTGGTCTCGTTTGTATTATAAAATAATTCTATAATACTTACTTACTTACTGGCTTTTAAGGAACTCGGAGGTTCATTGCCGCCCTCACATAAGCCCGCCATTGGTCCCTATCCTGAGCAAAATTAATCCATTCTCTATCATCATATCCCACCTCCCTTAAATCCATTTTAATATTATGTTCCCATCTACGTCTCGGCCTCCCTAAAGGTCTTTTTCCCTCCAGCCTCCCAACTAACACTCTATATGCATTTCTGGATTCGCCCATACGTGCTACATGCCCTGCCCATCTCAAACGTCTGGATTTAATGTTCCTAATTATGTCAGGTGAAGAATACAATGAGTGCAGTTCTGTGTTGTGTAAATTTCTCCATTCTCCTGTAACTTCATCCCTCTTAGCCCCAAATATTTTACTAAGCACCTTATTCTCAAACACCCTTAACCTATGTTCCTCTCTCAAAGTGAGAGACCAAGTTTCACAACTATACAGAACAACAGGTAATATAACTGTTTTATAAATTCTAACTTTCAGATTTTTCGACAGCAGACTGGATGATAAAAGTTTCTCAACCGAATAATAACAGGCATTTCCCATATTTATTCTGTGTTTAATTTCCTCCCGAGTATCATTTATATTTGTTACTGTTGCTCCCAGATATTTGAACTTCATCTCTTCAAAAGATAAATCTCCAATTTTTATATTTCTATTTCGTACAATATTCTGGTCACGAGACATAATCATATACTTTGTCTTTTCGGGATTTACTTCCAAACCTATCTCTTTACTTGCTTCCAGTAAAATTCCCGTGTTTTAGCTAATCGTTTGTGGATTTTCTCCTAACATATTCACGTCATCCGCATAGACAAGCAGCTGATTTAACCCGTTCAATTCCAAACCCTCTCTGTTATCCTGGACTTTCCTAATGGCATACTCTAGAGCAAAGTTAAAAAGTAAAAAATAATTCCATAATATATTTATTATTGGTCAATATACTGATACACAAGGTTACACAATATTGTTTTATAAGTCATTTAATGAAATTTATTGCCAATAGCACAATGCACCTGTGATATTATTGTATCAAGATTTAACTTTGTGAGTCATCATTACTTATTCAACAACATTTTATAGCCATGTAGGCTCATGAATTTTAACTTTGACATGATTATGTTTTAATAATTTGTATGATCAATATTTGTCACTATGCTGAATACTTACATATACTATCACTTCAATAAGATTATTATTATTATTATTATTATTATTATTATTATTATTATTATTATTATTATTATTTAAAACATGAGGCCAGATTATTTTGCTTTTAGATTGATATTATAAACACTTCGCACCTGAAGATGCCCCATGAGGGTGAAATAGTTTGTTTGATGACACAATACGATATAAATATATAAAACACTGAAATAATTTGTTTTGTATTATATTAGTATTAAGCCATAAGATTGAATAAAAAATATTTAAAATTATTGATATACAGCATTACGTTTGGACTGCTGATTTCAAATCTGTAATTAGTTTGTCTTCTAGCACATACAGTTTTTGAGATAATTAGGGGACATGATAGATTGTCATCCATGTGAGAAAGGTTTAAATAATTTCAAAAAAGTTTATCTTTTTAAGCAAATAGAATGCCTTATGTGCACAACTGTTAAAACATATTTATATTGTTTAATTCTCATAACATCCACAGGTAGTTTGCCGTGTTACCTGATTATATTACATTGACTATTACACTCTTACTACGTCATACTACTTTTGACCAATAACACGGTACGAAAGGACGTATTTCAACCAATCATGGCTGCTTATCGCACAATTTTATCGCGTCCCTAGCATTTGTTTCTTTGTTTGCCAACATTTGAAACTGCGCTGGTCTGGACGTCAAAAAAAATATATATATATGTATATATATATATATATATATATATATATATATATATATATATATAAAATTACAAACCACTCCAGTCGATGCACAGCAGTTTCAAATATGACTCGCATTGGCATTTAAGAACAAGAATTAATAAAAATCACTGATCATACGTATGCATCTACTGAAATCCGATTTACAAATAAATGAAGAACACCATTCGGAAATCCTGAATAAGTTGAATACACCATGTAGGCCTAAATCAACGAGTTCCACTTCTATTACGCACACGTCCAATATAACATCAATTGTACCACCAACCACATTCAAATTTGAAAATTGTACATTCAATAATTATTCCTTTTAAAATTATTCATTCGGAAATTCTGAATTAGTTGAATACACCATGTAGGCCTAAATCAACGAGTTCCACTTCTATTACGCACATGTCCAATATAACATCAATTGAACCACCAACCACATTCAAATTTGAAAATTGTACATTCAATAATTATTCCTTTTAAAATTATTCATGTTTATTTTTTATGTCATCGTCGTTAATTAAAACTTTTCTAACACTTGTGTATATTAGCTAGGTTATGTTATAGCTTCTGCTATAAGATATTATGGATAGTCACGTACCAGAGATTGTTTAATATTAATATTAATTGAAAATCATCTGTCAAGTGATGTTGATTACTGGGATTCGGATAATTGAAGTGGAATGTTGCATTTTAATAAAAATGAAACTGAATCAACAAAGCCTTCTTGACTAGTATCATTGCCATCGTGTATAATAGATCGAGAACTTCTCGACGAGAAGGCATTGCTCACTACTGCCATCTAGCATACATCTAGCGTAATATTTGTAATGCTGAGATGGTACAATAATACATTTGAAGACAGTTGTATTTTCGTAAGTCAAGTAACATTTTATTGTATTGGAGTATTTCGTTACTTCTAATCTTTATATACTTTCTTCTAATCGTGTAATAGTCAATTAAATCCCACTCGAGTTTTGATTTTCTCTAGATAAATCAAAACGTCTAGTGAGATTACTGTTGATAAAACAGCATTGATTTACTTATTTAATTGCCCATATTAGCTGTTGGGGATATTGTTGTAATATGATTACATTTTGGCAATTTTTTGTTTTATCTTTGGTACTCGAAGACCTTGAATGTGATGATTGTGTAATACTTGATCAAAGTTTAGAATTTAGATGGTGATCATGATAATGAATATCTTCCAGGGAAAAATTCAGAGCCGAAACCTTCTAGTCAGCAGGAACTGAATGATTTGATTAGAGATCTTTCTTTACCGAAAAACAAAGCAGAACTTCTTGCTTCTAGACTGAAGGAAAGGAACATGTTTGAGGATGATGTCAAAGTTTTCCATTTCCGTATGAGGACTCAGAATTTAAATCAATTTTTTGTGCTTGATGGTCCAATGGTTTGTTGTCATAACATAAATTCCCTATTCACAGAACTGCATCAAGAGCATATACCATGAGACTGGAGACTATTCATTGACTCCTCACAGCGAAGTCTGAAGGCTGTACTCCTCCATAATGGTAATTTGAAACCTTCCATTCCAATTGCCCATTCTGTGCATCTTAAGAAAATCTATGACAACATGAAACTGCTACTAGAAACACTTTGTTACGATCGTTACCAGTGGAATATCTGTGGAGATCTCAAAGATTTTTCATGTTGATGGGCATGCAAACTGGCTTCAGAAAGTTTTTCTATTTCTTATGCTTTTGGGATAGGAGCAATACAGATCAGCATTATATTAAACATGACTGGGAACTAAGGAAGATGTATGAACCAGGAGATCATTCTGTTAAATACCAAACCCTTGTGAATCTCAAGAAGGTATTTCTTCTTCATCTCCCTATAAAATTGGGATTGCTAAAGTGCATAGTAAAGACAATTGCGAAGACAGAGTCACAAGGATTTCAATATCTAAGAGACAAATTTCCTCGACTTAGCGAAGCTAAATTAAAGGAAAGTATCTTTGTTCGACCTCAAATCCGAGAAATTCTTAAAGATGAAGCTTTCTTTACTATTCTGACAGACAAATAAGAAGCATCTTGGGAAAATTTCAAATCGGTTTGCAGCAATTTCTTAGGCATGCAGAAACCTCCTGATTTCAAGAATGGTATCCGCAAACTGCTACACTCATACAAGGAACCTGGTATCGTATGTCATTAAAAGTTAATTTCCTGCATTCCCATCTAGAATTCTTCCCGGAAAACCTTAGTGAAGTAAGCGATGAGCAAGGGGAACGTTTCCACCAGGATATAAAGTCAATGGAGCAACGTTACCAAGGGTTCTGGAATCATTCCATGATGGCGAATTACTGCCGGATGTTGTACCGGGATGCTCCAGAAACCGTAAACAGAAGGTATGTTTAATATTATTATTTCATCATATTTGAGGGCTTAGATTTACGGATATCAATATATCCTGCCGCAAATAACATATCATATACTGTACTGTAAAAACTATACGTGCTAGAAAAAAAGTATTATAATCGGTCTGAAAAACTTGTCTAGAGACGCATATTTCCATTTCTGATGATTAAAAAAAGTTTGATTTTGTAGATCAGTGTTATTATTGGTACACAAATTGGGGCGATTAATAAATGCAGGGAGTATAAAAACATAAATAGTTAATTTAACATAGTCCAATTCTAAAATACTTAACTACGGTACTAATTTCCAAACGAATCAAACTCTCGATAATGACAATTTATTATTAATTACAATTTCAGTTCTTTCTTGCAGGTAGTCAGTCTTGTTTTCCACATTAATTAAAAATAAGTCGGATATAATATAAATACATATCTCTGTGAAAGAAGGAGAGGAATTGACCATCATACCTCATTATCTCCTGGCCTAGTTGCCTCAATGCATACTGTGTTCTTCACGGAATGTCAAGTACTCAAATGACGACTGACATGTCATACGATACCACTTGTGAGTCATTCCACGTCAAATCGCACAAATTTAACCTGGAATTGACTTTCATGTCTCTGATTTAGATAAAACAAATTTTGCACATTCTATGGATTGAAAAAATAAATACGGGTTTTATTATTGTTGTCTATATCGATTATTGTAGTAGATATGTGTTATCAAAGATTCTGAAATAGGTCACGCATCATTATTGTTAAACGTGATTATCTCCACTAATAATCATCACAGAGATTTGTTCTTTGTCTCAATTTGAAGGTGACAGTACATTTCTTCTTCGCATAATAATATAAAAATATAAGTTTAACTTTATTTTAAAAACATTTAAACATATAAAAATATGTTTGAATGGCAGCGACTTATTTTAAAATTACAGAAAAAAATCCTTAAATACCTTGAAATTATTTTAACCACCCTTAAAAAAATCAGAATGCTACTCTGAGCCGTTGAAGAATAATTAAATGATTCACCAAGCTGCGCGTCTTGAGTGCGCGGGTTGCGCAAGTACTGTTGCAAGATGTAGTGCAGATGCAGCTCTGAATGAGAGTCGTGTGACCACTTTACACTGTTCTACGGTCAGAATATCACTCTTTCACGTAATTTATGTAATATAGTACTGTATTTAAATATTGTTTTTGTAAAATATACACTTGTAAGAATGATAACTACAGTTTACACACACTGCACTATTAAAACTAATCACCTACAACCAATTCTATTTAATGTCCACCACTTTACTCTCACTTTGAAGTGAATAGTTCTTTACTATGGCCTGAGATTGTGTCAGTGGAACAAAAGAATGAAGTTGTAAGATACCTCGTACCACTTTTGTTTGTTGGTACCTTGAGTAGAAAATATGGCTATGTTATTTGTATTCACTAATGGTAAAAATTTAAAAGGAATATTATAAATAATATTATTAATTCCATCAAGCATTAATTTAACATTTTCATGATGAACATAGACACAAACTGAGTGCATGTCACTTGTTCCAGGGAGTACACATTCCTTTGGTCTGAGTTTGAAAATTTTTTAAAATCATATTTTGATATACGGATATTTCTCTTTGAAACACTGGTAAGTTTTCTTAAGATTATATAGTATTAATCTTTTATGTTTGTGAAGTCTCTTTCCATCTTCTTTAACTGAAACACAGTTCTTTTGCCAGCCATAACCTTCCTCACATCATCAGAATTATAAAATTGAACAACCTTCGCTACTATAAATGTTCCCAAACTTTTTCCCGATTTAGGATTAGGAGTAGCCAAAATCCCCTTTTCTGCTCCTACTTGTTTAGAAATTCATATCGTGTGAGTGGTGACATTAAAATGTTGTTGAATGTTACTGTAGTAACAAGTTAAAAAAATTGTTAATATATGTATTTCTGTCGTCTGTTTCATGAAATAAGTTTATCAGTTTCTGAATTATATCGGAATTATTTGAATTTTCAACTGAAGTCGTGTCTTCTGTGATATGAAATATTTTATGTTTAAGTGTATCTGTAACTTTCTGCATTTTTTTTTTGTTTTGGATATTTTTTTAGATAATTTTGTCTTCTTTATTGGCGATTCTCAATCATGACTAAGCTCTGACATATCTTCAATATATTATTTTTTGAAGTTATTTCTTACTCGAAAGCAACCTGAAATCAGCGTAGTTCTATGTAAAATATGATAGATTATACTTTCTTTTTGCATTTTTAAAGTAACGATAAGCTGTTATAAAAATAATTGTTTAAAAAGTGACCCTCTAAACAACCCCATCAATAAATCAATTAATACAATATTCCATTTGTTCCCATTTCGAATAACACCAACCCTCAACGTCTATGATGCATAGAATCTTAACAATGAGCATTTTCATACTGTGTCGTGCATGAATTTGTCATATATAGTAATAAAAAGAGTATAAAATAGTAAAATATTGAAGTATGATTCCAGAAAAAATTACAGACCTCTTATTTTGATCTGCATAACATATTTTAGAAGATTTAAGCAAATACTAAATGGTCATGTTTCGTATATAGGTGTTTGATTTGACAAGCACAGAACACAACACGATACTACTCCGAAAGACTTAGGAATTATTGTTAGATGAATTGAAGGGAAACTGCTAAGTGTGGAATGGACATTACGTTCTTTTAGAACTAGAGGTTATCTATTTATTTACGTAAAGTAACACCGCACCACTGATAATGTATTACTCATTCCGCTGCGGCTATCGCAGCTGCGTGCTCCGGCACGCGGTCTCACTCAATCCGAGCCTTCCGACCCGAACATACCATCAGTAAATTATTTACACAGCGACATCTTATTCGAATAGCATTCTAAAACCAACGCAGTTCTACGTAAAACATTTCAAAGAATATAATGATATTTTTTCCCCTTTTTAGAAGTAAGTCCCTGATATATAAAAATGCATTTTAAAAATATAACCCCCTAAAGGGGCCCATTTTATATTTTGATTGAACACTAAAAATCAGTATATAATACTGCAATTATTGCACTTTAAAATGATATAAATACGAAATTTCTACGGTTTATAGAATCTTCAGTATAACCATTTTCATAATACATTGCATCCTAATTTACGGAAAAAGTAACATTTAATAAATGACTAAATAATTGTGTCAGCTCGAAAATTAACACATGGGTTATTTAACTTAATCAATAGAATGTATAAAAAAAATTTGAGCAAATACTAAGTTGTCATGTTTCGTGGGTGTTCGATTTGACATGTAATGACTCCTGTACAGCGACACATTTTCGTCTGGTGGCGAAAATTGTAATTAATTTCGTTCTTCGCGTAAATCGCTTCACAAAATTACTACTGCAATAGGCCTAATTCTGTCCCTGATAATACTTGGAGCTAAAGGAGTAAATTAATGGAAACATGATGCAAAAATTAATCTTCATTTTCGTATGTAATAACTAGACTTCGTGGAATTGCCACGAGAATCGTAAAGTTTACTACGCACGCGGTATAGACTGTATGAGAAGGGGACGTGCAACGGATGGAGTATGCCTCTTATGTAAACACTGAGCAGTATACTGCGGTTACAATAAAATCTGTATCCTTCATTCAAGTAATATAGTGAATGATCATTGAAGTAGGAAATGTCTAAACATGTAAATACACAATTATTTTGTAATGAGATATATTAACTCTTAAAATTTTATGTAATATACTCACATCATCCTTGAATATGTGCATTGCAGTGAAGAGTTACGTACATTTTGAGCGACTGCAAAGTGAATCTCCTCCGATGGTTACTCAAACAGTTTTTATATTGGGAAAATGTACGTTTAACATCACACGATATAATAGGTGCATATTTGAAGAACGGAAAGTCACTACTTTTTAGTACACCAACTTCAGACGTCTTGTCGTGACCTGATAGTACATCATTTATAATACGAAATTGTGAATGGACAGAATTTTTAGCAATAATGTTTCTTAACTTACATTTCACTTTTTCTGAAATTAATGAATTGTTATTTTGGATAACGGTTTGTGATACTCTATACACTATATTAAGGGCTTCTGAGAGTTGTAGTTTAGACGATTCTAACAGGGTGATGCTTTTGGACACGATTTTAAAATTAGAATCAATGAATAGAATATCTTCCAATAGCTGTTCAGAAGGCAATGATTTTACAGCTGCAACAGCGGAACTGTCTGTGCTATCCAATGCATCAATTACCTCCATTATTTTGCCGTAATATTTTGCATAATAATTAACAGCACTCAACCACGTTTTCCAACGGGTCAAGACTGGCTTGCGTGGGTAAGGGTATTTCAGGGGCAATTGTTTGGAACAGCAACACTCTCATTGTAGTATGTTTGATTGAATTCGTGTCTGCACTGAACAAATGTTAAGTTTTAACTATTCCAACCACAGTAATGCAAAAACAAGTGCTTACATAGGTATACATTAGCTGTAGCTGCTGTATCTATTTGGACCGGTCACAACTCTTAACATGTACTGCTTATACTACGAGACCGGGAGGTCGCTCTCCTCCTCTATACTACCGTACATCGGCAACCTGATTGCATGGTGCGTGTGGCAATTCAACGAAATCTAGTAATAACATTTGTCCATGTATTGTGGGTCCCTATCACCACGGCATAGCGCGTCCTCAGATTGTGGATAGAGGAGACGGCCTCCAGATATGGAGGATAGCTGCGAATACATTGAATAAGCAGTCGTGGACAGCCGATAAGGGATGGTCCTTCAGCTTTGGGGTTGAACGAAGGGCTAACAACCCATCACGAATCCATACAATAAGCGGGATGAATTTACAGGAGAATGGAGATATTTACACAACGCAGAACTGCATGCATTGTATTTTTCACCTGACATAATTAGGAACATTAAATTCAGACGTTTGATAAGGGCAGGGCATGTAGCACGTATGGGCGAATCGAGAAATGCATGTAGTGTGATACTTGGGAGACCGGAGGGAAAAAGACCTTTGTCGAGGCCGAGACGTAGGTGGGATGATAATATTAAAATGGATTTGAGGGAGGTGGGATATGATGATAGAAACTGGATTAATCTTGCACAGGATAGGGACCGATGGCGGGCTTATGTGAGGGTGGCAATGAACCTCCGGGTTCTTAAAAGCCATTTGTAAATAAGTAAGTTGTAAGTAAGTAATAACATTTTGTATTAATATCATATTATAAAAACATAATCAGAGTTTGAAGACAAAACATATGTGCTACCTGTAACTTCTGTATAAACTTTCATAAAAATCTATTAGATAGGAGGGAAGTTATTAATTTTGTTTGACTGCATCCTACACAACTTAATGGTGCCATATTGTTGTGTGAATCTTTTTGATTATAAATTGCATTGTTGTCTCGAGACTAGGACTCACGGAATGGGAAACCATTTAGGAAGTAATTACAAACTCTGCCCTGATGCATCTAAATGCGGGGAGTGCAAAGACAGAAAAAAAAATATATCACATTTTGTTTAAAATTCAAAAAATCCTTGCAATCCAATCATGCTCACAATAACAAACACGACAGAATAAACGTTTCACTCGATTTTCTGTAATTTTTTAAAAGGGATGTAGATTGGAATTTTTCCATTATTGGTAATGGGAAATGAAATCGGAACCAACATTTCGTCGTCAGGTGGGAAAAAAAAAAAAAAAATGGAGTGAGGCGTTCTTACTCGTTGAGATCGTTACAAACAGCTAATTGCTTGACTGAGTCCAATGTTGTTTGTAACGATCCCGACAAGTAGGATTTCTTTCTAACTTTTTGTTTGTTCACCTGAAGACGAAGAGTCAATTTTTACATTATAATTTCCTTTTCCATTACTACTGTAGCAACAGAAAATTACAATCTACACCTCTTTTAAACTATTCGTAGGTGTGACTCGAAGATCTGCGATTCTGTCGCTGTGACAGGTTTGTCGTTGGTTCCGACCGTGACTGTAGTTGGAAAATCACTTTTCAGGAAAATCGCCATTTCGGCCCGATATGTGACTGATAGCGATACTGGCGACTGAGTTACAGCTCCAGGTAACTGCAAGTCAGAAGATTCATACTAACTTCAATGACAAGAGAGCTTAATTAATTATTGTCCCTCTGAAAAGGTTGACGTCGGCAACTCTCTTATTCTCAAGCTTACTCCACATATCGCCGAATGCACTATACACTCTGTACATTGTACATCCGTCCTTAGGCGAACATATGTGCCTATACATCGCGATAACTCCGCCGCGCTAATCATATATTGTTTACAAAATACTTACAGCACTTTTATGCAATTCGCAGAAGAGCGATAAACATTCACATCTGTCGACTCGTGGTGGGACATATTCACAATCGCCAAGAATCAAACACAAAAATAAAACTGTGACAAAGTCGCCATTATCTGTCACAACGATTTTTCCGGAGCTGTGACGGCAGGACACTGTCACACCACATCTTTATTTGTTTTTAATCTACCATTGCTCTCCTCCTCATTTAGATTTATATTATCAGATTTTGTTTAAACTTCTAAACACAACCAAGTTTGAGTTAGTAGGAAGTAGAAATGTGTGTTACTTACGTCACACAGAACTGGTCCATTAGGAATGCAAGCGATTCAGTTTAATTCCATAGATCAAGATAAACAGCTCCTCCATCCGCTATAACACCAAACCTGTATGCACTCGTCATGGTTGTTCGAGATGAGATCAACTTTTATATGGCACTTTCATAAAAATCTATCATTAACTGACGACAAATTAAACACTCCTCTGAGTTCTAAAATGCAACGGGTAGTCAGTCCATCTTCTCATGCATCAAAGTATGCAAATGATGAGCGGTTTAACGTAATAATGACAGGAGACATGAGATGTCCTAGAACTTGCCCCGGTTACGGCAAAGTAAGAATTTAAGAATATTCTCTACAGACATATAAACACAAAATTCAAAATGAGAATCATCACCGCCTGCCAACAAATCGAAACGTATGTCTTGTCCTAACTATAACTTCGTGAAATATTTGCGAAGATTTATCATTATCATCCTCATAATTATACGTATAACCATCACCATCATCACAATTTTCTTCCTCCTCTTTGTTGCTGTTGCCCTATCCCTCCCATTATTCATCCCCAACAGCATCATCTGTTGTTTAGTCAACTGTCCGAAGACAAGTTGGAACCTCATAAGTGACGCTAATGAATCATCACTCATGAAGCAACTAAGCCAGGAGATAATGGGTTAGGGTAGCCAATTTCTTTCCTTCTCCATTGAAAACATAGCTGATTAGTAACATATTACACTAATCAGACTTCAGATCATCATCATCATCATCATCATCATCATCATCATCATCATTTATCAGGGTAGGCATTATTAACATGTTTCGCCTCAGAAGTAGTCTTCTCAACAACGTATAGCTCTTCGTATATCTCGTGTGCCTTTCGGTCGATACTCAGAGGCTTCTTTTACTAGTCTTTCATCGGGCATATCGCCCATTCCGTTTTGTTTATTCTGTTGTATTTCATTGTTTAAATTAAAAATATTGACTTTTTCTCTTACTTTCTCACTTCTAATGTAACAAGTTGCATACCGTAAAAATCTCATTTCAGCTGTCTCAATTATTCTTTTGTCACTCCTATTCATTGCCCAATTCCCTGATCCGTACATTAAAATTAGCACCGCCATTGTCTTATAAAATTTTAAAATTATGTCATTACTAGTTTTGTTTTTCAGTGTACGTTCTATCATACCACAAATATTCTGGAATTTATAGACTTTATGTTTCAAGTATTTACCATATTCGTAAGATACATCACATCCTAGATAATTAAAATGACTGTATAACCTGTTCTATTATACTATTACCTATAATAATTTAAATCTCAAATTCTCTGTGATCTATGAATTGTAGAAAATATTCTCTCCATCTTTTACGTTCTCGACCTTCACTTTATCTTCATGTAAAGTACAAACATAACGTAGATACTGTAATGATACAAAACTTTAGCACCCCCTTCCTACCTAAATTATACCTAAAATGCTCATTATCAGACTTAGAAACTTGACACCCGAACGTGTAGAATACCGCTGGTTCAGGTCAACTACGTCCAGAGCATTAGTTTGGCTGGTGGCAGAGTCGCAGATGGTGACATAAGCTGCTTCCCTGGCGCTTGTTGGACAGGCCTGCTGATTAGAGTTACGCATCACTAAGTTAAATGGGTACATCATCACATGTGATGCTGAGATACGAGAGAGAGAGAGAGAGAGAGAGAGAGAGAGAGAGTAGGTTATTTTACGACGTTTTATCAACATCTTTGGTTATTTAGCGTCTGAATGAGATGAAGGTGATAATGCCGGTGAAATGAGTCCGGGGTCCAGCAGCGAAAGTTACCCAGCATTTGCTCATATTGGGTTGAGGGAAAACCCCGGAAAAAACCTCAACCAGGTAACTTGCCCCGACCGGAAATCGAACCCGGGCCACCTGGTTACGCGGCCAGACGCGCTGACCGTTACTCCACAGGTGTGGACCTGAGATACGAGGGGATAAACGTCGATTCATAAGGGATCATTATAACAGCAAAAAACATGCGTACAATCTTAAACTTCTTTCAGAACATTCACAAGAGTTACCATTAGTTTCTGCACCAGTTTCAAATAATCATAATTTTTTTCTTGATATCTTTGAAATGTAAACAGTCCCCACTTCAAAGCTTTGATGGAGAAATGTACTTCTAGGAAACTCCTATCTGATGCTACTTTAAGTAATAGCTATTTAAAAATATGCTATGAAAGTACATTGCACAAAATAAGTCAAGTCGTGGCAGACAACAAAATATGAATATCTACAGATCAGGCCTGCACAAGGTTTGCGCTCTCCGAGCCGGCTCACAGCTCATGAGCGGAATGCAGATATTAGCTGAGCTCTGTATAGGGGTGGACTGGAAGAAGGGGTGATCTCGTACAAAATATATACACAAGGAAGTACTATTACGAGTGTTTATGAAATGAATTCCCGTTCAGTGTTTGCAAAACATTTTACAGAAATAATAGAAATTCTATTGCTACTTATATGTACAATATCATTTTGTTAAATTTTTATTTATCAGTACATCAAAACGAGGTTTTATGCTGTTGGCAGCTGTAAGGAACAGTAGCCTACTGTTCGTAATGAAACATCAATTACAGATGTTCGATGTCTGCCTTTATTAAAGTTGATTACAGAAAACAGTTGCTCACAAATATAAATGTTGAGCCAAACATAGCAATAATTTTCACAGCCAGCCTGTGTAGTCGTGGATATTATTGCTAATGTTTAGTCTTGTAAAACTCTACCAGGCTAGTAGTATTATTCAAACGATCTATAGCCCTTTGGTCACATTGAAGGTCAATAAGTTTGAGCTGTAAATCGATAAATGTTGAATGTTATGTTAAGTCTTTTAGATTCCTCCATACTGCACTGTAGCAGTAGGTAAGCAACGTGAAAAAGTTACTGAAAATAGGCCTACACACTGCACTCCACTAGGTAACTGGTCGTTTCACTCTCCTCTACCTATAGGAAGTGTATGTCATTCTGACGTATCTTCCTCTCCGTTTCGGCGAGCGATAAACATGACTCTCCCGCTCCGAAGGAGCGCGTGTGCTCGTTGAGCGCTGTTTGTGCTGGTATGCTATAGATGAATCTCATGATTCTGCTCGATGAACTGGCCGAAAATATCAACAAGACACCAAAAACATCACTTACCGAACCAGTAAAACGGATACTAACATAATTCTTTCACAAAATAGTAGTTATTTACATTTAAGTTACGTGGAATAAGAGACATGGTTTTTCATAAAAGTGCATCTAAAATATCTCGCATAACTATCAATAAAATACCGTATTTTCGTTTTGCTCCAATCACGTCGTGTGAGGTCGAGTGGAGTTTTCCGCAGTACAAAAATTGTTTTGAAGAAAATAGGAAAAAACTGACATTTGGCACACTTAGAATGACTGTTGTGGTTCATTGTAACGCTGTAAATATAAACTAAGAAAAGAGAAATGAAAATAAACTAGTGTCAATAGATAATCGGCTATAATATGCATTTTTTATGTTATACATTGTGTATCAGGTATGTTCTTCACCTCATGTTGTATATAGTGTATACCGGTACATTGTAGCCTACATAAAATATTCCAACTTTGTAATTTATTTAAAAATAAGATGAATCAAAGTCACCAACATATTATTTTGCTGGAGTGTACAATCTAAGTACTGTTCTTGTTGTCATGCTACAATCCTTCCAACCCCCACCCGTCCACCCACTGACTCTGACGATCTCTGAATTCACTGTCTATATTATTCTTGTCATAGTTAACTGTTTTTTTCGGGTACTCTGCTTATTATGCAATTTTCAATACTATTTTAGTCTATGGCAGTAGTTTCCAAATTGGAGATCGCGACCCCCTGAGAGATCGTGTAAGTTTTTTTGTGTTAGATTGTAAATCATCGTGCAACTTCTTAATTAACATATATTTATTTTGTGTTTAGAAACATGAACATAAACAACGTTTCACATTAGAATAACCAAATTTTTCAGTAGTTTTAAAGTAAAACGTAATTAATGCGATAAATGTCTCTCTTTTCTAAAAAAGTAGCTTCTCAAATCTGGATTCCGCACGCACACACATAAAAACATAAAAACACTCACACACAAAATGATATTCTCAAGTTCAAGGAAATTTTCCGTTTTTTTAATGGTGATCTTAGGCAAGAACCTCATTTCTCATAAATACTAGGTGGCGAATATTATAAAAAATTTGATAACTATGTACTATTGCAAGCTCGAGGTATTCTTGCATTCTTTTCATCCAAAACTGGTCTAAGCTCTACGAAAAAAAATAATTTAAACATTCCATCAATAGGTACATACTTAACGAGTTTTTCCTCCATATTTTCTGGAATTTCAGTCAGTTGAATGCAACTGTCTAAAAACGTATTCTTCATCCATCTGAGACTGTCGTAATTGTTTTGTTCATTCCGCAAAACACTAAAAAAACTGCTGTTTAAAACTGTGGAAACTTGATTACATATTCGCAAAAAGAAACTCAGTATTTGTCTATCATACTTAGCTAAATTCTCCACGAGATCTTTCAAGTTTCTTTCACTCAAGTGATGATCAGAAATCAAGTTTATTTACAAATCCGTTGATTTTAACCCTGGCTGTAATTATGATGGACTCTATCACTTTGTATTGAACTCTTACCGTAGCATTACAGTGGTAATAGTTTGAAATACTAAAAGCGATTTTAGAGCCTACTTAATTTTAGTGTCATTGATGCATTTACGTCGATTAATTAAAAATGTGTCTCAGTGAAACTTAGAGCAGAGTCCGTATAGGCCAGTTTCTATTTAATGTTTTTCCAATTCACTGCGGGATAAAGCAAGGAGATACACTATCATCTTTACTTTTCAACTTCGCCATTAGAATATGCCATTAGGATAGTTCAGCAGAGGGTTTGGAATTGAAAGGGTTACATCAGCTTCTTGTCTATGCGGATGACGTGAATATGATAGGAGAAAATCCACAAACGATTAGGGAAAACACGGAAATTTTACTTGAAGCAAGTAAAGCGATAAGTTTGGAAGTAGCTCCCGAATAGGCAAAGTATATGATTATGTCTCGTGACCAGAATATTGTACGAAATGGAAATATAAAAATTGGAGATTTAGCCTTCGAAAAGGTGGAAAAATTCAAATATATTGAAGCAACAGTAACATATATAAATGAAACTCGGAAGGAAATTAAACGCAGAATAAATATTGGAAATGCGTGTTATTATTCGGTTGAGAAGCTTTTGTCATATACTCTGCTGTCAAAAAATTTGAAAGTTAGAATTTATAGAACAGTTATATTACCGGTTGTTCTGTATGGTTGTGAAACTTGGACTCTCACTTTGAGAGAGGACCAGATATTAAGGGTGTTTAAGAATAATGTTCCTAGGAAAATATTTGGGGCTGAGGGGGATGAAGTTACAGGAGAATGGAGAAAGTTACGTAATACAGAACTACACGCATTGTATTCTTCATCTAACATAATTAGGAACATTAAATCCAGACGTTTGAGATGGGCAGGTCATGTAGCACGTATGGACGAATCCAGAAATGCATATAGTGTGTTAGTTGGGAGGCCGGAGGGAATAAGACCTTTTGGGGAGGCCGAGACGTAGCTGGGAGGATATTAAAATGGATTTGAGGGAGGTGGGATATGATGATAGAGACTGGATTAATCTTGCACAGGATAGGGATCGATGGCGGCCTTATGTGAGGGCGGCAATAAACCTCCTTGTTCCTTAAAAGCCATTTGTAATTAAGTAAGGTTCATTTACTTCTATTTTGGTCGTTCTTTAGGGAGTAGGCCTACTCAATGGCTTTGAGTATAATTACAGTTATTTTCGTTTTTACAAGGAATTGTATTTCTTTCGAATGGTTACATACGGGTGCGGTAGTGGAGAGGCGGTCGCATAAGAATGTCTTGCACAGATGTAGGTCGCGCTTCCGAAAGTTTGGGAACATTGCTGTATGCATGGTATTCGCTTTGGGGTAATGGCAAACTACTTAGCGTTTCGTGTATCAACAGTCTCTACTTACGATCCTTATTACAGAATTTATTAATTAAAGCATCTTAACAGTTACGAATATGTATATTTTTAGTTGTTGGCATCCGTTGGCATGGGCCTATTTTCTGTGAGACGTATTGTCCATGAAAATGTAATTAGTCTTCAGGCGGTCGTATTTCGCTAATTTTTATGAGGTTGATATGACGATTTCGGGGGGGGGGGGATAAGAAAATTACATGATTCGTTGTAGATAAAAACGTTTTGAACAAGAACAGAGTAATTAGATTACACTGAATCCGTGGCGTGGTAGCATATAAAGGGCCAATATTTATCAACCAGCTCTGCTGGGAACGTTTATATAATATTTTGAATAAAGAAAATATGGTTTGTTATTCTACTTCCTCCTTAACAGCGACTCCATTGTAGATTTAACTTCGAAATTTGGTCTCAATATCACAAATATTGTAACTCTTCCACGTACAAAAAACCTAAGCATATTATTGAAAGATAACTACCGATTAAGACAGCTGTATTCTTATAAAGAAATTCTGAGATTCAATTCTCGAGACCGAATAACGTGACTAACTGTACTTTGAGATGAGTCACGACGGATACTTTCACATCTTTATTCATTAATCACAATTTGGCAACGTGTATATGTAGCTGCCTATGAAGTCGACAAGAGTTCGACTACTTATTAGAAAAGGAGAGATTTTAAGCATGTGTATTGTAATCAATATTTATCTACACTTTTATACAGTTCTAATTTACTTTTAATCTCTTCTTTCATTATACAAATCTGGCTTTCAGGTAATTTTAGATTACTTTATTTATCCTATCATGATAACCCTTTATTCAGGCTCCCTGTGAAGCAGGCTTGAATAATTTAAAGGGAAAAATTGTTCTGGTCCAGGGTATCGATCCCGGGACGAATGCTCTACCGACTGAGCTACCCCAGGAACAATACACGACACCGTCACAATTCTTCCCTTTATATCCACATGAATCACATGGGCCGACAAGACGCCAGAAACCCAACTTCGAGTGCACAGAAATACTGTGCGACTTAAATTGTGGCTTTCTGTTGTCCCCTCTGTCTAGCAGAGTACACTGGTTGTCTATCACAACTATCACAACTCTGCCTTGTTTCTCTTGTAAGTGTCTAATAATGGAATATCATTAATTGATAACGTGGTATTTTAATGAAATTACTGTAATACCAAGGCATAGCCTTGAAGAATTTATTATGAACTCTTAACCAATCTGGGAAAGAGTATGGAAAGTAAGCTGACAGGTACACAAGTGCTTGTCCTTGCAATGATTCTTGGGACGTATTTTAACATTTACGTGTCTGAAGATAATACAGTATTTCTCACTTTGATCACATCGTCTCGTTTAAGGACACTGGGTATAGCTGGTAACAGTATTTTCGCATATAAACATGAATATATAAATTATTTTTCTCCCTGTTTCTATCAAACAGTGGAGTAACTGTTAGCGCGTCTAATCCCGAAACCAGGTGGCCCGAGTTCGATTCCAGGTCGGGGCAAGTTACCTGGTTGAGGTTTTTTTGGGGTTTTCCCTCAACCCAACATGAGCAAATGCTGGGTAACTTTCGGTGCTGGACTCCGGACTCATTTCACGGCATTATCACCATCTCATTCAGACGCTAAATAACTTAAGATGTTGATAAAGCGTCGTAAAATAACCTACTAAAAATCTATCAAACACAGACTAATGTCCTTTGCAACGAGTGATAAACAAATGTTAGTGAGCTGTGAGCTGGTCAGAAAAACAAATTATCTGTCATTTTTTTAAATGCAGGAATGACAGAGAGTAAGAGTATTGAAAAAATAATATTTATATTGTTCTAAATTCATGAACCATTTACTCCGAAACTACTTAAGATAAAGGGCTGAAATTTTGTAAACTCCTATAGTTCTTCAAAATAAATTGAGTCCATACTATTTTAAATTTTTAAAAATGTAGAAAGACACGTCATATTGTTATATGACAAAATAAACGTATAAGAATTTGTCACTCTGCGCTTGTTAAATTAAAAAAGTAGTATTTTTATTCCACTCATTTTCTCAAGTAATATGATTTTCACATGAGGCGAAGTTTGAAAAGCGTGAGATTAGAACTTCTTGTAATAAGTGTTCTTGAGTGTTGACAATCACTAATTCAATAGACTTTCCTTTCTGCCTTACCTATATTTAAACAAAGAAGATAATTTCTTCTGTGGACAGCTCACAACTCCATCAACATTTGTTTATCGCACGGTGCAAAGGGCATTGGAATGAAATGTAATTTTACTGAGGGGGCACGGATGGCCCAGCACTGCGACCTACTGAGATCTATTGCGCTAACCCTCGATATGGAATGAGTTGAATGCTACAAATCCCCTACGCGCACCGCCCTAACCACACGACTCCCTTAACGACCGGTCCTACAGCCGACAGAAATTCATATACCATTCCTGCTTCGGCAACTTCCCCCTGTCGCTGTCGGTCTGAGGCGAAACTCCTCCCCCGAGTAGGTCCGCCTCTTAGTCTATATTTGATAGACACGGAAGAAAAAAATAATTTATATATTCATACTTATACACGAAAATACTGTTACCAGCTCTATCCAGTACTCTTAAGGGACTTCAGTAAATTTTCTCAGCAAAAAAGTCGAAAAATTATCGTCACATTAGCAAACGTTAGAATGTAAAACCAGTGAAGCACAGTCGCCTGCAATTATACACACAGCGACTGCCACCCCACCACACGAGACAATTGCCGTCCAGTCGCCGAGCCAGGAAGGAAAGAAGCACCGCCAAAGCTGTGTCCATTGCAAGCTAAAGATAAATGAACACCAGAATTTCGAAATCCGCAATATTTACTGGTGGGTAATAGGTCCTTGGAAAATTTCTTGGGTACTCCAATTTTTTTTTTAGGAATTCATCCCGGCATTTTTCTTAACACCCTAAGGAAACTACGTGAAAAATACAAGGAGGATAAAGGGTTTGAGGAGTAGACTCCAAAACTTAAAAATAACCAGATTAGGTGTAGACGTTAAACCGTTCTCCAAAAATTTTCTTCTAAAACAGCACTGACATTTGGCTTCTTGCCTACGCACCACTTGCAATTGACATCCAGTAGTTAGAAGTTGCCAAATAGTTTATATAAGATATGTTTATGCAGGGAATCTTAGCATCAAAGTCCGTACTTTCATTTTCTGTTTGCTTTTTGCTGCTGAACCATGATATGTTTTGATATTTTTATTAATTCACACACGTCTAAAAATTAATTCCCCAATAAGAAATTTAGTCATAATATGCTATAGATTATAACAAATGTGTTTAAACTTTTATTATTCTGTAAAACAAAAGAATAAAACTCTCTTTATCCTGACTAATTGAAACTGAGAATTATCCGGATTGAGAGAAGTGGAAACGCAATTTCATTAATTAAAATTACAGTACAAACCTGTGATGGCGTTACTACTTATAATTCATTCTCTTTCATTGCTTTAAAAAATTTGTATTTTATTTTGCAGTTTGTCGCACATCTCCATCATGTGATTAACAATAGGACTATGTAGAATTTTTCCCATTGTTATTCTGTTGAATAAAATCTATAACAAAATGTAAGTGTTGTTTAACCTTTAAATTCACAAAGTATCCTATAGGATACAAGAGGTTAATATAATATATTATGTTATAAATTCAATAGAACAATAAGAAAAATTGGTAGGAAATTAAAATAACCAAAATTACACAATCCACTGTAGGCACTGCAGTGAGTATGAAACTTTACCACATGTGCTTGGGAGTTGCCCACAGGGAGAAATACTCAGAATAAAACGTCACAACATCATACGTTCTATCACAGATGCACTTCGATGCAAAAATCTAGACGTTTACGAGGAAGTTCATTGTATTGCTGATGGTGGAAGCAATTGTAGGATCGATATCATAGCTATAAATAGAAATAAACAGACAGCCGAAATAATTGATCCTACTATCAGATTTGAAATCTCAGCCACTCAACCATCTGAAGTGAACGAAGAGAAAAATAAAATCCACGAGCCCACGATTCAGTACCTATCGGCGAAATACAACATAGAAAAAATCACAGTTATCGGTCTCTTCTTCGGAGCGAGAGGCACCATTCCGAAAGCCTTTGTAAAGTGGAGGGGAAAATACAAGCTGACGAGAGATCTTCAAGATGCCATCGTCACCACCATAATAAAATTTTCTGTAGCGATATTACGTCAGCATCTTTATGGTGTACATTCAATTTAAATTATATTTGGTTGTATTTTTTTTTCTTATGTCTTAATAAATTTTGTCTGAAACCTGTTTATGTACCGGTAATTTTTCATTTTAAATTTTATTGTGAGCTATTCTGTGTCGCAGGGCAAACCCAAAATATAAAAAAAATAAATGCACAACATATAAAATGTGGACATTGCGATAGTTGTTTTCTTTACAGTCCGACACAGTTTAATAAACTAGTGTGAGAAATGACCAATTTAAGGGTTAACCTTACTTTTTGTTAGCTCACTTTTGCGTTTCGGCTATCAGTACCCTCATCTTTAGATATACCATAAGAGCAGGAAGTTGGTACCGAAACCAAATACCTTACTACAGTATAATAGGCCTAATACCGGACAGCTGTATACTAGCAGCATTGACATGAGTGCGAAATATCGCGAACTTGACATCTAGCGGAGCGGCGTGGAATTACGTCCACAAATACAAATATTAATTATTGAATAGTACCGTATTTAATGTAACATTATTTTATATCAAAGCTGCATTACTCGTATTATGAGAGATATTGCGTATTTTTTCTTTGCTTTAGTGAGACAAAATTAATTCTGAATGAATTAACAATAACGCTTTATATACCGTACCCATTGCTGACAACTGCAAAGATAAAAATGGTAGTCATCTGATGCTTGTAATAATTAGTAAAGGCATGGGGACAACAATAAAACTTAATTTGCTAAAACCTTAAAATTTCCAATATATTTTAACTTCTATTCATTTATGAGGCTTAAATAAAAAAGCTAATTTTTATTGTTCTAGGAACACAGAGATAAAGGCATTAGATCTAATAAAGAATGTTGTTGACTCACGTTTTATGAACTCTCGGAAATCGAAAGTACGATTTGGAGCAATTTATAATACTGTGATTGTAGCAATTATAAACAGCACATAGGCTATACACCCTGACATTATAACACAGCATCAATTAATAAAACTATTAACTAGCCCAGCAACAATATATATTGCAGTTGATTACAGCTTGTTTCGCGAGTATCACCACACCGGCCGCCTAGGTAGCAGCACCAGCGTCGTTCGCGCGCAGAACTGCTAGCTATCCGGTATTTTTATAGTAAGGTACCGTCAATGCGGGCTACTTTGACCCTTAAGGTGTTACTTGAACCCAGAAGAAAAAAATGTTTTCGTCGATGTAAAATAACAGTTTCCTGTCGAAGTTGTGATCTTTTTCCTCTGCAAACTTTCATCTGTACAAATATTTTCACCTAAGTTACTCCAATGGTAAGTAAACTTTTTTTTTCTCTGGGTTCAAGCAACACCTTAAGGGTCCAAGTAGCCCGCGTTGACGGTACTTATTTGCCGAAACTGTTAAGTTGTGTGAGCTTGGACTATGTCTTTACCGCATGAACAGTAGTAATGAAACTCTAAACATAAACGAACCAGCATAAAAATATGTCCAATCGGATGGTAACCAAATTTCTTTACGTGCCAATGGTCATGCCAAGAGAACAAAAACACAATAAGCAAATAATATTAAAAGACGCTAATTATCAATTAGGCCTACAACCTTCATAATTTTCAATCTAAAATAACTTACGTTTGACAATAAGAACCCAAATCCACAGTGCTGTATCTCTAGACTTGCTAAAATACTTAATAATGTACATTTTCAGTTTATCAAAATAAATATTTCTTCTATGTTCAGAAAAAAACTATTTGCATGTAAATGTTCCTTCTGCGTCACAACACGTGACTGGAGCAAATCTGAAATGTGATATAAGTTATGTAACATTTCCTTACTAGACGGTATCATCAAGTGAACAATAGCTTTGTGAATCTAACAGTGTAACTCGTATGTGACACATCATAATAAAACTCATAATTTTTTTAAGGATACTTTTCTTATTTGCTTTAATGACTATTGGGACTTCTGGGGATTGCTAAATATACTTGAATAATCCAAATATCTCACGGTTTCAGGCATTTCCACATTTCTGGACTGCAGTAGAATAATTGAATCAGTCGGAGCTAAAAGGAACTAAGTCACTTTTCACAACTTTTCAGGAGAAGAAAAAAACATTCCACTAATAACACATATGTATATATTGTTATGTTGTAGAAGACAAAAGAATATTTAAAAGTCTTAGTTCCTTCTTCCACCGTTCGACGCGCTTGACAATCGTTCAAATTGTTGCATAACCACAAACTGCATATTTTGACTTAGTTCCTTTTAGCTCCGACCGATTCAATTGTTATAGACCAATCAACTGCTTGAAGGGATACTGCAACATACAAATATTATATTTATATCGAAAATAATTATGTACACTTGACTCAGGCTTTGAAGAAGACTGTTTCTGTCCATTATAGTATTTCCCATCTACGAGTAAAGAGAGAGGTTTCTTCATAGCACAGTGTTCCTGAACTACTATTCGTTTTATATATTAAATTTCCACATTACATAATTTCCAGTACAGTGTTCTTCGATTTATTACTATAATTACCAGAAAATTATAGAAGTATTGCATTCAACTTATTGTGATAGGAGGATTTAACTTCTTCACGTTGAAGAACGCTCATTAAATTGCACAGCTTCACTGCGAACGTTAGCACGTAATGAAACCACTTCTCTGCTGCATATTATTGTAATGTAGTGACTCAAGCCAGAGTTGCGGATATACTGTGAGTTGTTTATGTGAACAGAGTATAGTATGCTAGTGCAATATAGCCTATCTATATGCCTGCTGCACTCAACCTGAAAACAATGTTTCGGTACGAAGTTCCTACGACTGCAACAGTCTCCATTCTCGTTTATACCATACCTAATTTCTTCTTCGTGCATTAATCTGATAGCCTGGATCAGCCTCACCACTGTCCATCTATATCAGGCCTGCACAAGGTTAGCGCTCTCCGAGCCGGCTCACAGCTCATGAGCAGAATGTAGGTATTGGCTGCGCTCTGTATAAGGGTAGACTGGAAGAACGGATGATCTCGTACAAAATGTACACAAAAGAAAGTACTAGTACGAGTGTTCATGAAATGAATTCCCGTTCATTGTTTACAAAAATATCCTGGACTATTACTAATTAATAAAGAAATATTTATTTTACAGAAATAATAGAAATTCTAGAGCTACTTATATGTACAATATCATTTTGTTATATTTTTATTTATCAGTAGGCCTACATGAAAACGGGGTTTTATGCTATTGGCAGTTGAAAGTAACAGTACTGCTCGTAATGAAACATCAGTTACAGATGTTCGATGCCTGCCTTTATTAAAGTTGATTATAGAAAACAGTTGCTTACAAATATAAACGTTGAGCCAAACATAGCAATCATTTTCACAGCCAGCCTGTGTAGTCATGGATATTATTGCTGAGGTTTAGTCTTGTAAATCTCAACCAGGCTAGTAGTATTATTCAAACGGTCTTTAGCCCATAGGTCTCATTGAAGATCAATAAGTTCGAGCTGTAAATCGTTAAATGTTATGTTTTATTTAACGACGCTCGCAACTGCCGAGGTTATATCAGCGTCGCCCGTGTGCCGGAATTTTGTCCCGCAGGAGTTCTTTTACACGCCAGTAAATCTACTGACATGAGCCTGTCACTTTTAAACACATTTAAATGCCATCGATCTGGCCAGGAATCAAACCCGCAACCTCGGGCATAGAAGGCTAGCGCTATACCAACTGCGCCAACCAGGCGACTTGTAAATTGTATGACACTCTTTCAACTGATGTTGAAGGAATTTATTGTGATAAATTTAAACTTCTTTCCAATTAAGACAAGATCTTGGAATCTAGAATTATTTTCATTTTGAATAAATTCAATTAATATTTGCACATAATCGTTTAACATGGCTACATCACGAGCAGTTTCTATCGTTTGAAAGTGAGCCATATTACCTTCCCGAAACTGACTTACGAAAAGTGTAAGTTTACGACTGAAATCCCGTAATTTGCTCAACATATCAACAATGAGCTAGCCTTTTCCGTGAAGAGAGATATTTAAATTGTTGAAGATTAATACATTCTACGTACCCTACGTCATGTAATAATGCAACTTTCAACTCCTGAACCTTTCTACTGCGATCTTCACCAACAAAACCATCGTATATGTGTGGACTAATAATAACGCATTATAATTATTATGTTTTCGTCTTTCTTTCAAACTTATGAGGCAGATACGTATTGACTCAAGCTGCTGTGAAAAAATAAGCATTTTCCCATGCAATATTGAAAAGATTTGCCTGATGATCACTTTTCCGTCTTTTAGATTTCTCCATTATGTAGCCGTAGATAGACAAAGTGAACACATTACACCAAATAGCTGCGTGGACTATCCTCTACCTATAGCAGGTGTACGTCATTCCGACATACCTTTCCGACGAGCTGTTAGACAGCTCTCCAGCTTCGAGCGGCCGTGCTCGCTGAGTGCCGTTTGTGCAGGCCTGATCTATATAGTTCTCTATCTCATGTAATGTGGGATTTTTCACAGTCCTCAATCATTGCTTCATGGAAATCCTTAATTTTAGTTTCTTAGCTTTCAGTTCTCTCTTGGAAAATTTTCTTCCATTTTTTAACCGTGATATAGGACGCTACGTTGTTCATTACAACCGTAAAATTAAAAATTATCCACCAGAATTTATTTGTTATTTACTGTATTTCCCAAGAAATACGAAAAACTATTCGCAGAAATTTGAGCATCGCCTCACGCGAGTACAGTAATTTGTTTTACAATTTTGTATATCAAATTGTATTCTCCAGAACACCTGTCCGTTTAAATTAAACCCAGTTTTATGGAGTTTTATTGTAAGAGTAAAAGAGCAAACGTAGGAGTAGGATCTAATACAAAAGACAACTAATGAAAGAAAAACAATAATGAAAAGCTAGAAATATACAGGTTGAACCGTAAGTAAAGTCATTAATGTCAGGAAATTATCTTTGAGATATTTCAAACAAAAATGTTCAATACAATTTTGTTTGTTTTTGTTTCCTTTTCGAGAGAAAAACTGTATTATATGAAATATTTCAAATCGTGTTTTGGGAAAAGCCACTGATTTAATTCTCGATATGCTCAGTTAGTTTAAGGGGAGGTGGTACACCCTATCTCCGCAATGTTAAATTTGCTATCTTTATTTTGGATTTTCTCTAAAACTACCAATCCTAGGGCGATGAAATTTGGTACACTTATATATTGATGGTTTCTGTATTGATTGACATTTTTGTAAATGGATCAGGACACATACACATTATATTTTAACCTGCCATGGTGTACCACCTCCCCTTAAGAGAGCACGGTGTTATGACAATAAATGAATGAACAAATTTTAATTTTGTCCTTTAAATGTGCAGAAATTTGATCTGAACAAATACAGTCAATTTAAGAGAGCACTATATTATAATAATAAATCATTGAAAGAATTTTAGTTTTGTTATTTTAATGTGCAAGAATTTGATCCGAACACTGTAAAATTCCTTTTCAGAACGAAAAGTTGCATTTGTTCGGATAAAATTCCTGCAAATTTAAAGGACAAATCTAAAATTCTTTGTATCATTTATCATCATATTGCACTGCTCTCTCAAATTGACTGAGCGTAGTGGGAATTAAATCAATGGCTTTCCCAAAACACGCTATAAAATGTTTCGTATAAAACAATTTTTATCTCGAAAAGCAAAAGAAAGAGAGCAAAATTGTGTTAAACTTTCTTGTTTGAAATATCTCAAAGAATAACCCGCTAAAATTCATGACATTACTTATAGTTCCGCCTGTATAAATGCTGACCCGCAGACAGAAGAGACAAAGACGACCATAGATTGGATGGAGTCAACAATTTTAGGAATTATTGGAGACGGAGTAGGATAATAAGGCTAATCCGTGAAGATGATATGTTCTTGTTACTTACCGGTATGTCAGTGGCTGTAGAAACTTGCTTGTGCTGTGAACCAATGTTTTCTATGATCATTATCGTTACTACTACTGTTTATTATTATTATTATTATTATTATTATTATTCTGTAATGTTACTACTGTGAGTTACACATTCGACTCTGAACCGTCGTCAAGAAAAAGTAGTACGGATGCCATAATACTTGGCGCCCTTTAATGACATACTGTTACTACTAGTTCAGATGGGATTATTTTTGTGGAATCTCCACGTTGAGATTGGTATCTGAAATACCGTTACTTTATTAATGACAGAGCAAGAGCCAATGAAGGATGGACCACTGCACAAGGTCTCCGCCACGCCGTCTAAACCTATAGCCAGCGGCTGTTTGAACTTTGGGAAGAAAGCAACCTGCCTTGCCCCAACTTTCTTTTAAACGAGGATTCCATACCGCTTCAACATGTGTTTTGTGAAGCCAGCCATGGTTCCGGGTTGCTCTTTCAGCATAATAAATAACTCAAAGAGATAAGGGCAAATGATCATTCTTCACAGGGGTTAATTATACTCATTGAGATGTGGACTCATTTGCATTTAAGAAACGCACATGCTCGGACCAAGGTCAAGCTTCGGATTACTGCATTCTTTTAATTTTGTTCAAATCAAATATGGATGCAACCTGTTGTAACTTTTCAGATTCTCTGACGTCAGAAATATTGTGTCCTCAATTGGAATCTGGGAGAAAATATTTCAATACTTACTTACAAATGGCTTTTAAGGAACCCACAGGTTCATTGCCGCCCTCACATAAGCCCGCCATCGGTCCCTATCCTATGCAAGATTAATCCAGTCTCAATCATCATATCCCACCTCCCTCAAATCAATTTTAATATTATACTTCCATCTAGGTCTCGGCCTTCCCAAAGGTCTTTTTCCCTGCAGTCTCCCAACTAACACTCTATATGCATTTCTGGATTCGCCCATACGTGCAACATGTCCTGCCCATCTCAAACGTCTGGATTTAATGTTCCTAATTATGACACGAGAAGAATACAACACATGTAGTTCTGCATTGTGTAACGTTCTCCTTTCTCCTGTAACTTCATCCCTCTCAGCCCCAAATATTTTCCTAAGAACCTTATTCTCAAACACCCTTAATCTCTGTTCTTCTCTCAAAGTGAGAGTCCAAGTTTACAACCATACAGAACAACAGTAATATAACTGTTTTATAAATTCTAACTTTCAGATTTTTTGACAGCAGACTGGATGATGAAAGCTTCAACAACCGAATAATAACAGGCATTTTTCATAATTATTCTGCGTTTAATTTCCTCCCGAGTGTCATTTATATTTGTCACAGTTGCTGTTGAAAATATTTCAATATTGAGATTTACTCTTTGAACTATTGTTCAGCTCTACAAAGATGACAAATGATAAGAAATCAGTTATCAGGGGAGTTACAAAGCATTACATAAGATATTTAAATCATGGCCAGAATGTTGAAAAATCGAGTTCAAAGCTGCAGACAGCAAGCTGAACATCTGTAACCTGCTTCTGATTAGTTGATAAAAATAAATTATATTGAATTAAATATTTTAAATTATATTTGTTGTAAAATGTAAGTGTTCATTGATAAAAATATATTCCACTGAATACGTATTACTGTATATGTCTTTCTCCTGTTAAATTTTACCGTATCTTTTAACATGTTTCAGCCTGGTATGGGCCATCTTCTGAACTGGTTGGTGCTGGTCTTGGCGCCATTTGTTTTTGTTTCCTGTGGGGGTGTGTTTGTGTAGTGTGATGTGGAGTCAAAGAGTGTGTGTGTCCTGAAATTGAGTTGTGTGTTGAGAATTTCATTTGGATGTGTTTTTGTGTGCCTGTATATTTCGTATTGTTCTAGTGTGTTTAGTTCTTGCTTTTGGTTGAATATGTAGAACTTCCATGTCTGTACTTATGTCTCTGTAGGTGTGGTTAGTATTTGTGATGTGTTCTGCATATGTGAAAGTGTTTTGTAGTTTTGTTATGGCTATGATGTATTCTTTGTAACGTGTTTGAAATGATCTGCCTGTCTGTCTTATGTAGACAGAACACACACACTCTTTGATTCCACATTTCACTACACAAACACACTCCCACAGAAAACACAAATAAAAGGCGTCAAGACCAGCACCAAATAGTTGTGAAGTTGGGCCATAACAGGCTGAAACATGTTAACGAGGTACAGTAAAATTTAACAAGAGAAAGACATATAATAGATATTCCGTGTGATATAGTGTTAAAAGTTGTGTAATTTAGGTGTATAAAAATATATTACGAGGCGCATCCAGAAAGTAAGTTTCCCTATTAAAAAAAAACAAAAAAGAACACACACTTTCAGGAAAACATTTATTGGCAACAGGTACAGCAATGTTTCAGCTATTTTTCAACATAGCCACCATCAGAATTGAGACACTTGTATCGTGGGATCAACTTTTGTATCCCTCTGTCGTAGCACTCTGCCGCCTGTGAATGGAACCAGCGTGTGACAAACGTCTTCAGCTCTTCGTCGTTGCCAAAACGCTCACCGGAGGACAGGAATTTCTTGAGGTGCAAGAGAGAGAGAGAGAGAGAGAGAGAGAGAGAGAGAGATGTTCGGCCAATAGACCTGACAGAGCTGCCGATGAATTTCAATTGGCGCAATGCTTTGTGCATTAAAGAACTTTATCACCGACCGAACCTCGCAGGCGGCGGGAGAAGGAATAAGAGGTTCCATTTCGGACCACTGCTGCCACGCTACTGGCACCAGACGGGACCTGTCCGGCTGGCATATGATTGATACGGCATAATCTATTACGCATGCGCAATTGACACGGCTAATTACGTTTACTTTCAAGGGGAAACTTACTTTCTGGATGCACCTCTTATCTTGAATTAAATATGGGTATTCAAGGCATGATCTCATAATTTCAGAGTAGTGAAATACTAGAAATTAAGTGATAACCGTAGGTACTTCTACAGGAGTCTATAATTTCTATAGACTAACAGTGAAAAATTCGTACATAGCGGTTATTGTAGACTGATTCTGAAATATAATCCCCAAACTATGCATTACTCAATAGTCACGTTATCAAGTATACATACCGTTCGGTTTAAAAATATAGCAGCTCCATCGTTGAATGGAGTCAAGAAATGTGATTCGATGTAAAAAATATATTACCTCTGAGTTTAAAACCTTTCAGCAAATAGAGAACTTAACTTAACAGTAAAAATCGCATGACTTAAAGAATGCAGCGTATCTCTTACCAAGATTCGAACTATTGCTCTTCAGTTTACCTCTGTCACTCGTGCATAACGGTAAATAAAAACACAGAAACACATTTGACTTTTTTGTTACTGAAAGGAACAATAGTTACATTTCTTTTCTTTTTGCTGTTTTGTAATGGTCACGTCATTCGACAGTAATTTTAGATTCGGCATATCCCATTCTTTTACAGATATGTCAACAGTAGTTACACACAGTTGAGTATATAGGGGAATTCTTGCTATGGTCGGAAAGGCTCTTGACACTGATTTGTCTGATGTCCGAAATACAGCAACAGACGCAAAAGAAAGTAGCCATTGTGTGGTTTTAAACAATCAAACCGCGTTCAACCATTTCTAACCCAAGTGAATGTAACACTATTACAATTTACACTCTGAAGCAACTAGTAGATACCAAAAAGCAAATAATGCTTGTAGTCGTAGTTTGAGTAGCAGTAGCAGCAGCAGAATTTATTTAACCAGGTAGAAATAAGGCCATTAGACCTTCTCTTGCCCTCTACCAGGAGATTAGAACTACAATATTAAGAATACATTTAGGCCTAAAATTAATATTAAATTTACAGTTACAATTACAATAAAAATCAACGTACGAAAAGATTTCCCGATTACTAAAGGCTAAACAATTTGCTGTAAAGTTAAGTACAAAAAAGATTTTTTCATTTAAGTATAAATGGAACCTTGAATGATCAAATTATATAGGCTAGTGATGAAATTACCGGATATTGAAATATTTTGTGCTAGAATAAGATAACTATTTACAAGAAGCCATGTCTGAACGAGTCTCAATTACTGACCAAGTGCCTAGTAAGTTTGCGTTTGAATTCAATTTTATTTCGACAGTTCCTGATGCTAGCAGGTAGCGAATTCCAAGAGTCTTGGCAGGGCTATTGTGAAAGAGGATGAGTGTGAGGAGGTGCGATGGGATGGTATTGTTAGTATTGTTTCTTATAAAGAGTGAATACTAAATGCCGTCTTCGAAGACCAGGGCGTAATAGACCACATCAAAACATGCATAAATAATAATTTATTTTATAATTAATATTAATTGTTTTTAATTAATATTAGAGGAGAAAAATTCGCTCCGGCGCCGGGGATCGAACCTCGGTCCTTAATTCCACTTACGAAGCGCTCTCACCATTCAGCTACGCCGAAGTTCAATCCACAGCACCGGATCGAACCTCTCTCCTCAAGTGTTTTTCCCTTTGTGGCCTGACTCAAAGTTGGGCATGTATGTAGACATTTTTATATTATACAAGGAGCGCACTCAGTTGAGTAACTTGGTGGCCGGATTCCACAGTAATATGCACAGTAATCTGTACAGTAATATGCACAGTAATCTGTGCAGTAATATGCACTATTGCTCGAAGAATCTACGTAAAGATTATTATTTTCAGTCCTACAGAATACATCTGTCATGGTAACAATAATCTTTACGTAGGCCTAGATTTATAAATAAGACAGGCACTATAGAGGTCCAGAAGAGGGCTTACAATCGGTTTTCATTCGACCGGTCAGAGAGCATCCGTAAAGACCGAGTATCCGATCGAATGTTCGACCTTCAACCGGTTGTCCCTGATGTTTTGCAGGCTAGAGAGAACACTGACATTTTCTGAGTACAAAACGGAGTAACAATTGAAGGAAATTTACTATGTGTTATTTAAAAAATGCATTTGCTTAATATGGGCCTACAATTGGTTGGACACTTTATTACACTAACATATAGATGAACAAATAATGAACACCGGTAACAACAAAGGAAATAATTGTAATACATAATATTAAATCTGATGTGTAAAGAAATGCAAGAATACAATAAATTACAATTACTTACTAAACAGTAATAAGTACATACAGTCTATTGTAATGTTTACACTTTAAACTCAAAATGCGTGCTGTTAAAATAGTAGTTGTTAATGCCTTTTAATTACTCTAAGCAGATGCGTTATTATTTCATTAATAAATAATTTTTAAGAAGATATAAAGAAAAATACTCTCAAACTCTAAAGCTTGTACTTTCAGGATGCATGTTTTACTCTTGACGATACCAAAAGTAATACCTGGATGGATGGATGGATGGATGGATGGATGGATGGATGAATTAATTAATTAATTAACCAAGCAGTGAATCAATCAGTCAATGAATGAATCAATGAATCAGTGGATGAATGAATCAATGAGTCGATGGATAGATGAATCGATGGATGATTGATTTAATATATTGAGAAACGAAAAATTATCAACTAAATGGTAGGCCTACACGATGATAATCGCATCCTTTCAAGGGCTCTTGGAACTCCTGCATAATCTATCTTACAATTTTTCCCAATTGTCTAATGAGGCAAGTATTATTTCCGTGGGAAACGCTTCTGTATAAAAGGTTTAAGTTCAGACTAACTCCCACATGTCCTCGTCGAACACCTCGTACTTCCAAATAACACTTTCGTCACTCCAAGCATCGCGCACACAGGTTTGTTAGGATTTACTGTAATTCAACGCTGGACAACGGGTGGGTCGGACACCACACTTTGAAAACCGACGCCTGCTTGACGTACATAATGTAAACATCACGTGATTACCTTAATTCAAAATGCAAAACAGATACGTATTGTAGCATCAGTTAAAACTGTGACATTGCACAGAGAACTCACAATACAGTACTTGAAAACAAACCAGCTAGTTATTTTCTTACCAGTTCCTATGCTGAAACCAAGAAATGCGACCATTTCAGGGATAAGCACTTGTCGCAGACATCACATCGTTGTCGTGTTCTTGACATTTAACTCCAATTACTAGGCGCTATGGATCAAAAGTGACTATTATCCTATTTGACTTCTGCGTATTATCTTAATATCTCCAGAACTAATCATCATACCATGACAGTTCCTATCTCGAATTTCATGCCACAATATCCTCTATCACGATCCGTCTTCGAAGAAGGCATTTAGTATGCATTCTGTATATTCCCAAGAGTAAATTCTATGAAGGGTATCTTTCTAAGGTCATTTGCTCCGTTTCCATTGACGTCATGTTCGAACCATAAAATTCTGCGGTTAAAGAAAAATCACTAATATCTCTTGAATAGCGGCTGTGTTAACTTCAAGTACAATATAAAAATAATACGTCTTAAGAAAGAGTCGCATTAAATGATCCGATGAATGTTAACGGGACAAGATGTTCGTGAGTGATTAACCCACTAGCTTGTAACATGGGAATTCGAAACAAAAAATGAGGTAGTGTGATATAAAAGTACATATGAGGGGTTCAGAGCATAGTCGGCCAAGCGCCACTAAATTGTTTTTAAGGTATTGATATTTACTATCTCTGACATGGATCTAATAGCAAAACATGCTGAATTTAGTTTGGAGGTAAGTTCTTTAATACGATTTTTCCAATTATCGATTTGTAAGCTTAGAAATTTAGTTGTTGTTTCTATTAGGGATCCTATTGTTCAGATCTTTGTCGCTCATGATGTGGTTCAGAGGGTAGCAACCCAAGACGTGAAAATGTATCTGTATGCAGATGATATGGTTGTGTTAAGCAACAACAGGACCTCACTCCAAGAGGCAATCAACAATCTAGTCGTATAACGACATGCAGATAAACCAAAACAAGACGAAAATAATGAAGTTTCGAAAAGAAGGAAAATTATCCTCAACGGACGAGTTTATCTGCGAAAATCAAACTCTTGAAATAGTAAAATATTTCAAATGTCTAGGGGTGACCCTGCAAGTAACCGGATTCACGTTCACCAGACATATTGAGGATAGAACAGTCGCGGCAATCAAAGCCACAATGGGGATACGAAACCTCAAGTCCCTATCACTCGGAACCTCAATTGCATTATTCAAACTCAAAGTCGCACCAGTAGCTTCATATGCCATTGAGATAACATGGACGTACCTGAGTTACCAAAACCTGAAAACTTTGGACAGGGCTAAATCCAGATATATAAAAAGAACACTCTGCATATCGAAGTTCGCTCCAACCCGACTCGTTTACCAGCTGGCAGGAACAACGTCCTTCATAGAAGATTTAATGGCCACTTACAACCTAACACCAACCCCAGCCAGTATAAAGTTTTTTGACGAACGACGTCAGAAAACTGCAGAAATTGACCCAGACTTTTTCCGCACCCCAGCGATGAACAACGAGGGATGGAAAGCAGCCAACTTCGAGCTACGTCACCATTACACAAGGGGAGCAATCCATGGTTTTCACTACCGCATCTGTACTAGAAAAGGTTTTCACCAGGTGACCAGTGACTGTGCGTGTGTAATCTGTGGACTGCATTGCCCGCTATATCATCTCTTTTAGTGCTCACTGAGAACATTGCCGCTGTCGCATTACGCTAAAGATGAGTGACAAAGAACTGTGTACAATATACTCACAATACTCAATATACACAATGTGTTTATTAAATCTATTATTATTTTTAATTATTGCGCTTGAAATTTGCGAGGTTGAATTTGGACAGGATTTAAATTGGATTATATTAGTTTTATTACAATTTAATACTAATTTAATGGCTGAGAACCAATCACACATATTTCAGTATTAATAACATCCGATAGTTTCCCATACTATTTCCATATGTAGGTAATTTTACTTCTCCTCTACGATGAATATATGGAGAAGGTTTGGTAGTACTGTAAATAATCAATATTTTCACAATTTCACGAAAATCAACATGCTTTCAGCTTTCCTGGCTCTCAAAATAGTGGTTTGGCATGCATGATTTAATACAGTAATACAAATAGGTTCTCCTGTCCCTCACTTCTCCGATGAAGGATCAGTTACTTCGCTCTGAAGCTTTGATTGTTTTCTGTATACATGACACAGTGAAGAACCTAAAATCCTTAAAGCGGGAACACCTTAAAGTCTCAAAAACATACAACGTCTTTTAATGGCAGAGGCTACTCTTAGACAATTATTAAGCGATGATACGGTAATAGTACTGTACGCCAGCTAGGAGAAAACCTCTACCAGGGGTCATGGTCCTTAGTGAGTGCGGGGGTAGACAAACATTACAGAACTTTGTTTCTATTCTCTGTTCGACCAAAGATGGTAGTGTTAGTCAGCGTTTCCACCATAAATAACACACACATACATACATAAAACGCATACACACTCACTCACTTCTCTTGACCTTCGAGAGAAGATTCACATGGAAAATGTGAGAAAGGATCATCCTCGGTTAAGGGCGTTGGTATTCTCTTACAAGCCACCAGTTTTCTAGGGGTAGTAAATGAAACTTTAGTTCCGAGGCTGCGTTAGTGATTGTTTCCAATCTCACTCGGGCTTAATGAAATTTTCCATTTTTCCCCAATTATAAGACGAATGTCAGGTAATCCAACTTGAATTTTTCTAAGTTACCTGGTGCGGAAATCTGTGACAGGTTAAGTTAAGTTATTTTGGGTTAGTTTAGGCTTTTCGTGTGTCCTGTATAAACGAATCTGTGACAGGTTAATTTAGGTTTTTGGTATGTCTTACATGTACGAATCTGTGACAGATTAGGTTAATTTAGTTTAGGCTTTTGTATGTCTTGCATATAGGCCTACTTAGTGAAGAGAAATGTGCGTTCCGCGCTATATTTTGAAGTGTTCTACCTCTTTATTTTAGGTGTTAAATAATTACTTTTGGGCTATCTACATGGATCAATTCTTTCCAATTTTTACTTATTTTCTAACAAGTTTTGAAGTCAAATGACGTCCTACACGAATTCTTCACATTCAAAACTACCTTCCTTCTAAAAATTTAGACAATTTTTCCACTTTTTTCCTAAAAAAAACTTCAGTGTCGCGTGCTATAGAAAACCCGAGTCATTAAATGACTCAATGAAATATTGTTATAAAAGGAAGTGGCGGTAGGTTAGTTCAGTTGGTAGAGGAACCACCAATAGACTGCACGATCCCGGTTTCAATCCTGGGCGGTGAAGGGATTTATCTCAAACTTCCAAAACAGTCCCGGGGTCCACTCAGCTTCCTGTCAAATTGAGTACCGTGTCTTTTCCGGGGGCAGAAGAGCGTTCAGAGCCTGGTAACGACCACACCACCTTATTGTAGTGTCGAGGTCATGAAAGCAAGACGCTTCACCTCCGTGCCCCCATGCGTATTCACAATAGAATAATTAATTAATAATGCAAAACCGTAGGCCTACAGTTTGTGCCATGTTTATAAAACCTTCGCTTATAAATAATAAGAAAACTCTAGATATTAATAAGATAACGAAACCACTATAATTTCCGATTTCATCTCTACCTTTCAGTGTATAATAATCCGTTCCCAATCTTTATTTAATTACTTGGCCCTTATTAAAAGGCTAGGAATTTGTTTTTCGTATGTTTGAGATCACGAGTGTACAATTTCAAGTAAAAAACAATATTAACGCTTTATTTAACATTATGTTTTATGTTTCTTAGAAATACAAATTTATTTGAACATTTTTTTTCTATTTATATAACCAAAGGTAATATCTGATAATAAAACAGAACATTTTGATGACAATGTTTTGTTTTGTCTTTTTGTATCAATTAAACATCTCTAATATTATTTATTTCAGAGATGTATGTTATTCAAAGTTACGAAATCTTTCCACGCCGACCAAAAACTATTTTAAGAATGATGAGCGAGACTCGAAACGCACGAGAGTTACGAGACGAGACTCGAAAGACAAGTGCAAGGAATACAGCGAGCGAGAGCGGCAGTTAGTTTTGTTCATCTCTAGTGAAAACTATGCACTTGTAGGAAACCTACCCCACAAGCAAAAACATCAGAGGATATTTCTAAAAAGAAATTGCGATCTCCCCTGGTGAGAAATCATTAATTAACCTATTGAGCTACAACTAAATTTCTGATATGTTAGAAACAGCGCAGGATTGGACCCCACGCAGGGGCTCAGCTTGTAAAATTATGCGCCAATATGAAAACACGTCACGACGCTTCCTCGTCGTAATTAATCATACCAAGTATCATATTACCGCTTTCTCCATTACGAAGAGCAACAGAAGTGCCGGGACATTAAACTATGGAAATAAGATTCGTGACGGCATTCATGTGCAGACGCGCTGACATGGGCAGAGCGGGCGTCTTCCTGGTTGGGTGTATAAGGCCAGCACCCGTGCCGCCCACCTCGCCACTTTACATAGAATCGCATTATTGTATTTAAATATTCTTGTATTATTCACCAAAACAACAATGCATTAATTGTGTTTTATTAGCACATTTCACGACATATTAGGATTGTGCACCCACTCATTTTCTGTTAAGGCCACATGAAGATGTCGTGTTAGTACAGTCCTGGATAAAAAAAAAAAATAGAGCGATACTCTTTGAGAATGTGTTTCGTTATCTTTGCAGATAGCATCCGGTGGGAATTTCTTAAAAATATTAAATGTCCTACATTTTGAGAAAAAAATCATTAATTACCATGGCAACATGGCTATCGTCAAAGCTAGGGTTACCATCCGTCCGGCAAAAGGAGGACATGTCCTCTTTTTTAATCATTTTATCATGTCCGGCAGGCATTTAAAAAAAATTGAAATGTCCGACATTTCGCATTTCAACTAGAATTAATACGAATATTGAATAATGTGCGATATTATGCATAGAATATCTAAATAAATGGTGAAAACCTATGAAAGAATTTAACTGCTTTCAAAGGTTGAAGCTGGAGCAAATAAAAAACATAAAATATGATGACCTAATGAAATGCATTGAATTCTTACACTTTAAAAATGTCACTATTCATGATTTTAAGCTATTTTATCAATTTTATTCTGCAATGTACAAAGATATGCTAATCAAGTTAATTTTTACAAAGATTTAATTTTACATAAACAATGGTACAAATTCTTCAATTTCAATACTTCTGCGAGCACTGAAACTTTCTCAAAACTCCTATAAATATGTCAATTCTATTTATTTATCCCAAGTCACAAAGGAAGTGTTGAGAGAGTATTTTCCCTAATATCTGCTGAATGGACAAAAGAATAAAATCGCAATCTTACATCATTCACAATCGTTTTGGCCAAGCTTCATATGATGAAATTGATTCAATAAGTCACAATGCAAAGCCACGAAACACAAAGGGGAAAAAAATAGAAAATATGTGTGGAGACAGTTTGAACAGTTTTGTGAAGTTACGGGATTATAAACTGGAAAGAGAAACAGCAATTCAACAAATTAAGAATACTTTAATATTTTAGAAGACTGGGGTATTGACATGAGAAAATAAAATGACGATGCATATAAATACAGAGTGAACCGTTTGGGTATGGATAAAATAAAAACACCGTAAAACATTTATTACTGAACTTTATTTGTTGAAACTTAGTGCATACAACACTGAAAGATGGGAGATTCCTCAGAGTTCAACATGACCCCCATTGCGCACCCTGCACAACTCGTAACAGTGATGCAATTCAACCCATGTCCGTTGTAACATAGGAGGAGTGATTTGTTGAAAGGGTTGAGTAATTTTTGCTCTCAGATCATCAATGTTCCTGGGTTTCTATGAATAGATAATGTCTTTAACGAAACCCCACACGAAGAAGTCAGGAGGGGTTAGATCTGGGGAGTTTCGGCATCAAGCAAAGAGATAGCTGTTTCTCGTACTGGGTTTCGCCTGCGACCTCCTGCATGTTATTTTTAACACAGAACCTGTTTCTACAAATGATCGATACCACAACATTATGGAATCGTATTTAGGTACATTACGCACACCATACTCACGTCGAAATTCCCTTTGAACTCTTAACACTCTCAAATTTGGCATACCAGAGAACACATTGTGTCCGCTGTTGATTTGTAGTAGCCATTTTAATCATCTACTATTTTATTTGTCCTTTCAGATTATGCATTGTTGATTGTCATATATGGAAACTTCCATCTTTTAAACGTAATATGACCAGCAAGAAAATTTTCCTACTATCATAATAGCTGCTTTATAATAATAAATTAATATTATTCATACTCAAACGGATCAGACTGTAGTATACTGTGAAAATAATGTGGAATACTCGTATAACGGCAAAATTGATACAACAGACTTTTTTTTAGGATATTTGAAAGACATTTCAACCCGTTTGTAGATCAAGAATATTAATTTCGTAAAGATGCAAGAACCACCAAAAGGAAACAATTACAGAATATGGTGGAGAAAAAAAATCTGAGTGCTGTAGGAATAAAATCAAAAGAAAATCAATAAATCGCAATTTTCTACTAAAACAGTAATTATTACTCTAAACTTCATCACAAAATAACGTTCAACACTACAAATAAAGAAAATTTGAGTCTATTACGAAATTGTATTTACGTTCCTTTTTATTTTGATTTTATTTGCTGTTTTAAAAGTATTTCAAGCTATATAATCATAAATAAAAATCAATATAACAGTTGTATGATCATATTATAAAAAAAAAATAAAAATTTTTTAATACATATATGTTTCGGGGTTGTGTGTTACCCCATCTTCATAGTGGGAATTTCAATGATATAATAATAAAATATTAATTATGATTAAAATTGAATACATAAATCGTAAAAATGAATAGTGTTTTTAAAATTCAAATACAATTTATCTTGTTTAAAATTAAAAATTACATAAGAAATTTTGATAGATTATGAAATAATCTAACACGAAATACCTTGAATTTATAATGGACAATTGGCTTACAGAGAACTCGGAGGTACAATGCCACCCTCACATGAGCCTCCCCATCGGTCCTTATCCTGAGCAAGATTAATCCAGTCCCTAGCATCATATCGCATGTCCCTCAAATTCATTTTAATACTTTCCTCCCATATATGTCTCGGTCTCCCCAAAAGTATTTTTCCTCCGGCCTTTCAACTAACACTATACGCATTTCTGGATTCACCCATACGTGTTACATGCCTTGCCCAAAGCTTGTGTGTCAATCCTTCTGGGGAAGTCCAAGTATAGGCTATTCATGTATCTCCTTATTGTGTAATGTTGTACTTTTGACAATTAAATTTTTTGACTTGGCAAAGTTTACTAACCTAACTCCATTATCACTACTAGTTACGTGTAGGCTCTCTTTTCCAATAGTCGGTATAAAAATATCCTAACGTCCTACTTTAGCATTGAAATCTTCCAATACAATTTTTGTGCACTATTTAGATAACTGATCAAAAGTGTGTTCCAAAAATTCTTTATTTGTTTACTCACATGAAGCGATGTTTTATTAAATTTATTCGCAATTGATTTCTAATTACTGTCACTAATTGTATAATTTTGTCTTATTTCAGGTGGGTACCTAATACACTACAGCAGTCACAGTGGTGAGTACTATTATCGAAATTAACGCTTATTAAGTACGTCATTCTTAAAGTATTAATAGGCTATATACGTATCCAGTCCAGTGATGTTTGCATTAGCAAGTGGAAACGATATAAGTCGAAATATTAAGATTCTGGGTATGTATTTCTCAAAGACGTTGTAGTTATATATCTCTCCACCAAGGCGAGTTGAGCCGCGGACGCTATGTGAACTATCGCGATGCGGTATTACGAACTCAGAAGCAGTAGCGCCACGGTTCCGGGCTGCAGGACTCAACTGGCCTTGGTCGAGTAATACTAATTAATGTTGACAGATGTTGTGAAACACTCCATAGGTATCAGGTTATATTTGCATTAGCATTTTAGTTAATATGTGTCGACACCGAATGATTTTCGTTATTTCATACATCAACTTGGACAACAAATATTTTCTTCGCAAATTTTCGATGTTTATAAACAAAATCAGGTAATTTCTACGATTCCTTTTTTCTGAAAAGAACTTCATTTTTCATGAACTTTCGAGAAGTTCGTAAACTTGTTCACTATATTCGTGGCTACAAACAATATCTCATTTTTTCAAGTCGTTCGAAATTGAAATAACATTACAACAGTATATATAGTTCATGAAATTTATGTTAGTAGCGTCCACACTTGTGGAGTAACGGTTAGCATGTCTGACCGCGAAACCAAGTGGCCCGGGTTCGAATCCCGGTTGGGGCAAGTTACCTGGTTGAGGATTCATTTCATTGGCATTATCACCTTCATTTCATTCATACGCTAAATAACCAGCGTCGTAAAATAATCCAGAAAATGTTAGTAGCTGGGTACCTAGCTCTGATCGTATTAAAATAAGAATTCTCCGGGCCAAGAGGCCGTGGTCTACTGAAGATCGTGGACTCAGACGTTTCGTCTACAACTGCGGTAGACATCTTCAGTGGCAAGGCACGCGAGGGCGAAGTGATCTCTTCGACGTGCCAGCAGCGAATTCGTCCAAGCTTGTCTTGTCACTGAAGATGTCTACCGCAGTTGTAGACGAAACGTCTGAGTTCACGATCTCCAGACCACGGTCTCTCAGTCCGGAGAATTCTTATTTTATCGACACGGGTCGCGAAAACCTACCTTCTAAGATCAGTTCATATTTCCTCTCAGGTCTTCGTAGGGAAGGATATTAGTTATTTCCAATAACTGTGCTTCAGTAAATTCGTACGGATTTAATCATCGCAGTTTAGACACAATCCAATTTGGTGGAGATGGCGACAGGCTGTGGCCTTAGAAACACCAAGACTTGCTGACAGTTGATTGCTGCTGGCGACTGGCTACTAGCCCAGTTTGGTGGGCATAGTCTTATTCTCTAGATTAAATTGTGAGCGAGGTTTATCTTCAAGGCTTAGAGTTCGATCATTGATGGCGAAGTACATCAACCTCGGTTAAAAATGTACTTAAAAAGTTGGAAAGGAGGAGGACGACGAAGATTAGTAAGAAGGTATGTACAATTCAGGGCCCCAATTAGGCCTACTACCAGGGAACTGTGCAATATCCTAAGATCCACCCACAATTTCTATTGTGGGAAGATGGCAGCCTGGCCGGTACTTACTACATAATCACCTGTACCGTAAATAATTTCAATTAAAAGAACATTTAGCTTAACAATGTGAATGCACATTGCATGAAAATAAAAATATGAATTGCATAGTTTATCTCCCTGCATATCCTTCACTTTCATTCTGCTGTATCATGGAAAAATGAATATACATGGGTTGTAAATAAAGTAGTGGCAACACTGCCGGGAATGGGTCATGCGCATTTGTATACTATACGAGACAACTGGCGATCGTAGTTGGAGATATTGTCGATATATTGAATCATAAAACCGATTTCTATGACAACAGATGTTGTTAATATTATGTGTGATTAAATGTAGAGAATTACACTGCCCTAAAACATGTTTACTAAACTTGAGTAGCGATCGTGGATAAAAATCGAGGTAGCCTGTGGTAGAAATGCCCGCCAATGTCACCAATGGTTACTTGAAATTTGTGGCAACGATGCACCACCGTATCGGATGGTTGCAAGATGGATTTCTGCACTTCGTACTGGTCGGAATGAGACGGCACATGTGGCTCGCACAGGTCGCCCGTTCATTTGTGACGAACAAGTGTAGTTAGTTCGAGTTCTCCTTGCTGTTAACCATCGTTGAAGTGAACGAAAATGATCTATCAAGGTTGGATTTAGTCATCAAACTGTGTGACATATCCTGAAGGAAAACCTCCACTTAGAGGCAAGAGATATTGCATTAGTGCTTCAGCATTACGACAGCCCATCAGAGACATCAACAGAAACACTTCTCTTACGGCATTCAGCTGTTACCACGGATTTGGAAAAAGATAGGCTACAGGAGCAGGCTGGTAGTTATCTTGAAGGGATGTAAATGTATTTTCCATGTACGTTCAATAATATGTTCGTACTGTTTACGTTGTCACTACTTTATTTTCAACCTTCCTATTACACTATCTACCAAAAAGTAATTGGGCACTGTTTTGCCCCTTTAGAACCTCATGGTGCCACCGCTTGTTGCTATAACAGCAACCACCCTGTCAGGCATGCTCTCCAATAGTTTGTGGAGGTTATCCACTAGAATGCGTTGCCATTCCTTTTGCAACATGGCACTCAGTTGGACAATGGAAGTTGGCCGCATCTCCCCGAGACCTCAATCACCAGCCTAATTCGTCCCACAGATGCTCAATGGGATTGAGATCAGGACTCTGTGCAGGGCAGTCCAATCGGTGAACATTATTGTCTGCATACCACTGCATAGTAGCGCCGAAACATGGGGCCAACTTTCATTGTCCAACTGAGTGCCATGTTTCAAGAGGAATGGCGACGCATTACAGTGGATATCCTACACAAACTAGTGGAGAGCACGCCTGACAGGGTGGCTGCTGATATAGCAACAAGAGGTGATACCACGAGATTCTAAAGGGGCAAAAACACTGCCCAATTACTTTTTGGTAGATAGTGTATAACACTTTTACAGTAATTGCAATTAGCAATAAGATATTATCACTCCTGCAGATAGAATTGGAAATGACCGATTTTGAATGGATTGGTAATTGCAACACATACAGAATGTTGGAAATGTCCGTTTTTTTTATACAAAAAACAATGAAAATATTGGTATTAGTATGATACGGAATTATCCTGTTTTGATTGAAAATAATTATTTTACCATAGGTATTGTTTCTTATGGAAATAACTGAGTTAGATTAAAAAGTGACATATTCAGAAAGATACCTCCCTAAACATACCGAAACCGTAAAAAAAAACTCACTTTTTGTTTTGATGGAAATGACGGTTTTGCTCGAAACCTCCATAAATGATTAAGGTATTAGATTATTTATAGGAATGAACTTTTGAAAAGACTGAATATAAGAACCAACTTTCACAAGTTTACACAAATAAAGCTCAGATATTTTCTTATACTTTACTATCCATGCGTTCACACATTTTAGTCCGTCACAGTAAGAAAAATTATTGAAGAATTTAATACCTCAGTAAAAGAGCCTATCTGTCTCGTAAATCAGCTTTAAGCTAATGCACAATAATTATGCAAAGTTCTTGTACAAAGAAGCAAGTTTAAAAAAATCAAATTACGAATGTTAAGTCGAAGCTTTATCTATTGGATTTAATTAATGGAGGCATTGAACATTCCAACAGAGACAGGTCAAATGACAGTACTAAAACCAGCTAATATGTGTAATCTCGAATCAAGTCATAAAATAGCGTAGGCTATCTCACAGAATGGCTGTGTGTTTAGTATGCACGTGATATCTTTCCCACCGTGTTGTTGATATCATTAGCTGTGGCTTCAGAAATGCTGAACAGTCGATAGATGCAGCTTTTCTATAAAAACTTCAGCATCCGGCAACATAAAGCTGTGTGTTTACAGATAAATAATACAGTCTCTTCAGTCACGCACTAAGAATTCTTTCGCGAGATTACATCTGGAAAGGGTCATTTCACTGTAGCCCTCTGGTTATATTTTAAAAAGGTTCAGAACATTCTAGTAACATTCCGTGGTGATACAAGATCCTTCCTGTTACGTGTTATTGGAGAAGGTATCTACGTGCTGTGCTTTACAAGTGTGAAAAGAAGTATAGTGCTTTGGTGCTATTTAACATAAAGTTCAGTAACAAGAACAAACTAAATTTATACGTAGGCATATTCATATTAATAATCTTGATACAGATAATGCACAGTACATTATTTAACAATGATAATTACTTATGGCTTTTAAGGAACCTGGAGGTCCATTATCGCCCTCACATAAGCCGCCACCGGTTCCTATGCTGAGCAACATTAATCCAGCCACTACAATCATATCCCACCTCTCTCAAATCCATTTCATTACAATGAATGCCATATGGCTACTGGAGGTGGATTGCGCGGGAGAAACGGTTAACACAGCGAAACAACGCAGGGCGTGGCTCTTTTCTGGGAACCATGATAATAATAGCTCTGCATTACCTGTTTTTCTGTATGGTTGTGAAAATTGGACTCTCACTTTGAGAGAGGAACAGAGCTTAAGGGTGTTTGAGAATAAGGTGCGAAATATTATTTAACATGATTGTCGAAACATGAATTTCCTGGTAGGGCTATGTGTAGCCCAGTAGTAACTTTACTGTAGTATTCCCTGTACAACCTATACTAGAGTCGTGCACAACCGGATACGAAAAGTATATATTATATATTGCTACTGAACGCCTGGCGCTGTAGTTAGTATGCAAAGCTCTTCCGTCTCGCGGAGTGTCTCAGGTTTGATTTAAAGAATATTCCAGGTGTTTCTCAATCTTTATGGATGGACGACGACAGAGGCAAACCATTTTGACCCATGCAGAAGTTCCAAGGGACCTCTGCAAGGACGCGATTATCATCGTGTAGGCCTACTATTTCATTTACTATTTCGTTTATATGACGTCATTCCATTTTCGACCAATGAACTGTAATGAAATTTTGAATTTCAACCAATCACAATCAAACATCGCGATAATTTTTGCAGCTAGATTATCGCTATCAATTTATCACATGGTCGTTCTTTTGTTTCTTTATTTATTTATTTTAGTTTCACACTTAAATAAACATCCTCTGATTGAGTTTCTAGCTGATGTGTACATCTATTATCAGGCAGTACATCTCACTTGACGATATGTCTCAGAGGAAGAACAACTGTTTGTATGCATCTGAAGTCTGATGAGTGTAATATGTAGCTAATCATCGATGTATGCAATGGAAGGGGAAAGGAGCTGGTCACCCTACCCCATTATCTCCTAGCATAGTTGCCTCATAAATGGTGTCTTCTTGGTATTACTTGTGAGGTTCAGATTTGTCTTCGGACAGTTCACTAAACAACAACTTAAATGAAACTCATCATGTAGTCCGTAGCATCTGTTCTTTGTTGGTAACAGCCCAACATTAATAATGCGTATACCTTCGGCAAGACCTTTTTCTTTGTTATGGGAGCTGAACATGGACCCTAAGACAACATGACAAAATCAGAATAACAACTTGCGAGATAAACCTCATGAGGTGATTAGAAGAGTCACCAAGTGGGATCGTGTAAAAATGAAGACATAACTTATTTAAATTTCTTAAAACTAACCTAATCCTAGATTACATTTGTAAATACTAGAGAAATTTGCAAGAACACTTAAGGAGAAAGATTGATACATCGATCCCTAAAGAAATTATGCATTACTGTCTTCCTGAGTTAAAATCATTCGTTCCACTCATAAAAAGGTAGCGCGAAAATTAAAATCTTTTACTTAGACCGTAACAGTTTCCAGAAATAGACTAATACTTGCCAGAGTAACAGCTGTTCTGAGAAATTTGGAGTATAGTTATCAGCTTAAATAAATTCGTAACAAAACTTACTTTGTATGTTAGCGATATATCCACAAGTATAATGTAGAATGGAATGAACTACTGTATACTAAAACCGGTACTACAAGCTTAGGGATATAAAAAATCATACCGAACAAACTATAAGTCATTGTATATACACAGTGTGTTGCTCTCACGACGTTGTGTCTTGAGTTGGCAAGCCGATGTTGTGGAAGTATCACACTGTACATGAATAATAATGCACGATGTATCAGAGGCAAGAAATGTAGTCTTGCTTCTCAACTTTCCAGCTGCAGATTCCCATATACAGTCATTCTGAACGCATGTCAAATGCCCGCCTTTCACTGTGACCGCTGGCCATAAGCCCTAGAGCTAACTTTAACGCTACAAGTTTATGCGAACAAGAACACTCTTCTCAATTAATTAGTGATGTAACTCTTGTTAATTGTGGGTTTTAAACATGTTAGTGTAATATAATTTTCACAAATACTTTAATTATAAATAAATGAAACACAATCAAAGAGTGGCAGGAGCTTTGAGGAAATCTCATGATTGCGTGTTACGTCTATACAGTAGTTGAATGGTGAATTGCAGAAACCGCACAAGTCACAATTTTTCTCAAATTCAGTTTTTCATATGGCTGTGATGTTCGTAGTGGTGCAGAAATCCCACATGTCCAGTTCTCAGTGTGCATTTCACAGCGGCAATAAGTTACAGTTAATTGCAAGAAATTGCAGAAACAGCACAAATCCAGGGCATGTGTAAATTTAAAAAAAAAATCTTCGTTTATTAGTATTTTTCCCCCCTATAAGATGAATAGAATTTGAAGAATCAAATATGGTATTCAGATAATTTTAAATTTTTGTACATTTGTGTACCTTTTCAAATTTCTTGGTCTAAATATAGGCTACATTTAAATTTTTTTTATAAGATACAAAAAATTTTCCTCCATCTTCTTCACCTTAAAACTGTTTCAAAGAAATAACATTATTAATAGTAGGCTACTAGTCTTGAATTTCAGGAAAGGCCACACGTCCATGCAATTCAGATTGTTTCCAGAAAATACTAAATAAAAATATGAAATATGATAAGAAAAATTATTATATTACAATTTCAGTCAAAAAATTATCAGATTGGTACAAAAACAAGTTTTGTTACGATGGTCACATTATAATTCTTGGTAATATCCACGATTCCACGAATATTTTCGATTTTACAAGAATCATCATCAGGTGGAAGCAATATATTAGACAAATTGAACACAAGTGAAACAAAAAATATATAAAATGCATACATAATGAGTAAAACAGAAGAAAACACTACCATGTGTCAGAAAATTAAAAAAACTTAAAAAATCAATAATGACATGTATTCAAGTGATGCATATGCATATACATACAACCTTTAGATTGTTAATAATTACTAAAATGTAAATTCAAAATATATGTATGCTGAAAGTTAAAATTTAAGATGTCAGCTTATCTGAACTTTAACCTCAACATGACTTTAAAAAAGAATTAAAGTTCATGTATGTCAAACACTAGAACTTATACATATCGTCGTTGTTCCTGCAATAACTCCTATGTGCAAAATATACAATTTTTCAGAAGGAAGAAAAAACACATTTTTTCATCCAATGGCAGCCGTACAGCCGTACATAGGGGATTGTGAATTCTTACATTTTCGAAAGAAAGAAATATAATTACATACAGGAGATTTTATTATTTGCGTATCATTATTTAAGCTTTTTAATAAAGCAAAAATCTGAAAATTGATAAATATGTCGCATAGGAGTTATTGCAGGAATAGGGACGATATGCTTTAATAAAAAGAAAGAGTCACTCATAATCCCAAACGCTTTTGAATATGACCAGTTTTTTGGGACTCCTGAAAAATTTATTAAAATGGACATGTGGGGTTTCTGCAATTCACAAATCAATTCGGGTAATGGAGTTAGGATATATAAATATAATGTGCTGTAAAATTTAAGTGTGTCTTGAATAACAATCATTAAACAGAATGTACTATTAAGAGAATAATGAAAGATTTTTGAGCCACAAACAACAATTAACTGATATACTGTACATAACCACATGTAACCATCCCATAAATATCGTTATTGTTATTTATCCATCTGTGAGTAATGCCAACCTTGTATTAACTTTCCATAGTTGCGCATATATTGTGCACGCGTCTGTATGAAGGTACACTGATTTTTAAATATACCTATTGCAACCCCTAATGATTATAATAAACCCTTCCGAGTAAGTTATGTCAACTGTTCACATTCTTGAGTTTATCGCATATAGCGTAAGCGTTTCCAAGGTACCTAAATCGAATGACGTCGGTGTAAGAAAACATTACACCAAATTTTTCCATTTTTTCTACTAATATAGTCGAATACAGACGTTACACGCCAAAATACATTTGATCACAAAGAGCCTGGCTTATGTTTAGACGTTTCACAAAAGCAAATGTAAAAAGTTAATTTTACAAATGAAATCTTTAAGAATTTTTGTAAAATTTTCCTGAAAAAGAATTATTACACAGGCAGTTCTGGAAAGTAGATACGTAACTGAAGAAATACACCTAGTGAAAGAGCAGCTAGAGAGAAGTAACAGTGAAAAGAAATTAAAATGAGGTTGTCGTAGGTAATAATATAAGAGGTGTTCATTTCGTCGATAAATTCACAAGAAAATGAAAACCTCGTTATTTAATAATACTATTTCGCGAATAGAAAAGTAAGTAAATAAATAAATAAATAAATAAATAAATAAATAAATGGCTGCCTAGAATAACGTTGTAAGTCCGTTTTTGACCAAATTGAGTTTTCGGCTAAAAATGTTGTATGCACATCCTGCATCATGTGCTGCCATCAGCTTGCTGATATTCACACTACTTCGAGAGCTGTAGTATTTTGATTGTGGTGCTGAACTGAATAACGTTGTAACGCAAATAAAATGGCGGACAATCATACTTGTAGCGTGTCACATGGGTAAAGGTTATTGTCAATGCAAGGCCAAGCAAACAATGTGAGGTTGTTCATTTGCAATAAGAATACTTTAGGGATATAGGGCTAACAGAGCAAACAATAGAGAAGAATCCAGACCTCAAGATAAAAGCTGCCTGGATTCAGTTCAGTTCTGACGATCCTATGTCTCTGAAAATGCGGAAATTCCATTATATATTGTTACCATTGACGGTGTATTCTCTAAAAAAGAAATCATGGCCTACTCCAATCACAAAAGAGAGAAAAAAAAGACCTGATTGCAATGTCAAGTTTTTTTTTTTTTTTTCCTATTGGTCATGGTTAGGGCCTACTCTGAATTCTACCATGGCCTAATAACAGAATAAAGAAAAAAAAGAGATTCTTCTGTGTGTAATATTGATAGACCCCATGCCTGAACATATAATCTAAGTTGTGTAATTTGTTTTAAGTTTCTATATTATAAATTTGTCATTATTATTATTATTATTATTATTATTATTATTATTAATGTACTCAAATGTAGCAATCATAAAGAATTTACCAGGAAATATGGACAGTATTCAAGTTTCTTTGCTTTACAGCGTTGTTCTTCTGGACTGAGATACAACTTTTTTCTACTCTAAATGTTCGGAAAGTTGTGTTATTTGGAAGATGAAGGCAATACTTACATATAAATGGTGTGAATACTTACTGAAGTATTAATACAGACCTCACACTGTCATATTTTGTAATATTCAACAATGTTAATACGGAATAAACATATTTTTAAATTCCTGACAAACTGTAAAAACTGACTGACAACGTTATTCTGGGCAGCTATTCAAATAAATAAATAAAACACACAATAAATGTGGTAACGCATAAATTTACTGAATAAATAAAATATTTGATTCACTTACACTGTATCACATAGAAATATTTGTTTACAAATTCATCCAGAGCTATTTAGTATTAACGTTTCTAAATGCACATGAGTGAGAGAAAAATTATAATAATGAAAATATTTTAACATAAACACAATGGAATTTAATAAAAAGAATAATTAATGAAATGTTGTATTTGTACATGTTGATAAGCATACTGATGTTATTAAGTTATGCCGGCCTGAATGGCTGAAGCGATAAGGGCATGGCATGTCTCTATTGCTTGGTCCGAAAGGTTATGGGTTCGAGTCTCTCCTTGGTCATGGGTGCTGTGTATGTACTAGTTTAAGAACGTGGAAAAAAGAAAAAGAGAATCAAAAAGGGTAAAAAAAAATTAAAAAAACGCAAAATAATGCTCATCTTCGTTAAATAACCAATTGAAAATACAGACAGAAGCACGATAGGATTCGTAGGGATGTCGAAACTGAATTAATTAAATTAAAAAAAATATGGTATTCCTCGTTAATTTGTAAATGTAATAAAATTGCAAATCATAAGGGAAGACATGCATGACGCGTTTTCTTTTATTATTATTTTAAAATTGGGGGTACTAGTTCTCGCGTAATTTATCCAAGTGCCCACCTACTTGCGAACGAAAAGTCTACTCGTACTATTCTGTCCCTGAAATAATAATAATAATAATAATAATAATAATAATAATAATAATAATAATGACAATAGTAATAATAATGACAAAAATAATAAAATAATTATGTTTTAAAGTAAAACAATAGAAACTAACCACATTTAATTATTTACGATTCTCATGAAATAGAGATAAGCTATTTTTGTGTATCAACTGTAACTGTAATTCTTTAATAAACTTCCCTTTCACCACGGCGATTATAACTAGGAAGTGTAATCATTACGTTCTTCTGCCATGCTTTTAGCACTGAGGCAAATACTGACGCATTGGCGTGGTAATCGTTGCACGAATCTTAAGACAGCAGCAGACACACTCGACAAATTACGTAAAGAGCTGCCGGAAAAAAATACAATGAATCATATCCTCTCATATTTACAGGGAGTGAATACTTGAGATACCACACTAACAGCATTCATATTCATCATTATGCATGACGTCGCGTTGTTTAGTATCGAACGCCGTACCTGCGTGGCCTAAGACGTCATACGTTGGACTCCCTTTAGGAGTTTAGGAAATGAACGCTGGTTCGAGTCATGGAGGAAGAAATTTCACATGAAATATAAGCCAATGTATGGTACCGGTATCCACTCAGCATCGTAATGAATTTGGGAAGATATTTTAAGTAGCGAAATCAGGTTCCTCAAGCCATCTATTATGGTTGGGGAATCATTGTTCTAACTACACGTTACCTCCGTACTGGTTGTATGATCGTTTCTGGCACTCCATGGGCTTTGCGTGACGTTATTTCTTTGTTTTTACTCTTTTTTACCAGTTTTAATAGTACTAGTTGCAAGTAAGTAAGGAGATTTTCACTCTCTTCGTACAAATAGAGTGGGGGGGGGGAAGTCACTACCTATCATTTTTAATGCTATTAAATTGCTTCCCCTTTACGTTCATACATCGGTTAAGGCGATTTAAGACAAACAACATAATTTTCTGCACAGTATCTAACCTATTGCGCATACACATACACTATACATGGTGGAAGGTAAGCTAGTACATTAATTGTAGGATGTGATTCCTTGAAATATAACGAACAAAGTATGATACCATTTTGCTCGTTTTTCTAGGTTTTTGAAGAAATAATACTTTTATGCCGTCATTTCGATCGCGAATTTTACGAATACTGTTTAAAATACTGTTTAATTTCTTATATAACAACGAAGAGAACGTTTATTATGTTCACGGTGCAGCAGTATTTTAATTAGAAAATTCACAGATTTCGAATTAATCGATTGAAGAAACACTGGAAACATTGATTGTCGGGTCACGTACAGAATCTGGCGGAATCTAAAAATCTGGCATCGCTGTCCGGACGGCAGACAGTTTGCCTAGTACTCGCAACTGATCAGCTGTTGTGATGTTTACATTACATTAGTGTGCAGTTGGACATACAGCGATACAGTTCAAAACTACGAGATGCCAGAGTTCACAAATCGTGAGTACTTAGACATGATCCAGGCCGCGGAAGAAATTCGGAACAGTGAAGGACTACTGGCCAGAGTTCGTCATAATTGGACTAGAAGATGTTAAAGCTGCACGCACGCTGATGTGGACATTTTGAACAGTACCTGTAAGATGTGAGTGGAATGTGATTTACTGAGTTTATTACTCTTTATTTCATTATTAACGCTCAGAATTAGTGATTCGTACAACAACAAACTGTAAAATTAATTACATCTTGTTCACAAAGTTGCATCAGTTTTATTTTTTAATTAATTGTAACTGACACTTCAATCCTAAGTGTTTTCACTAATTTGGACATAAATTCCTGATTTTCACGTTATTTTTTGTTATTGCCGTAAGCATTTCTTGCTTACATTAAAATTATTACGCTATACTTAGTATTGATTTGTTAGTGTATTGCATTGTAAGTTGATAATTCTGCTTTCATTTTTGAACTGCGCCCTAACACGAGCTATTTTTTTCATTCGGGTTATTAATTTACATTTCCTTGCATTAAATTACACAAACTAAACAAATAATAGTTACGTCCCTATCCGGAGTTACGTAGGTCACTTTTGTGCGAAGATTTATCCCCACATTAGCTCGCGAAGTATTGCACCGAAGCTCAGTACATTTTGTTTGCTGCCGTCCTTCCCTCACCTGCTGCAAGATACACGGTGAAGGTAGTTGAGCTTAACCCACCCCCATCAAGTCGCTGACTGCATGTGGTGTGGGGTACTACTTATGCGGCGTTGAGACTTCTTGCAATTGCCGTCAGCGCTTGCGAAACACTTGTAATTATCTCACTATCCGTAAGTCCTATAATTTTTTTATTTGACAAAACTTACTCTAAATAATGAGTTCTATGGCTCCTGTCAATTAATGTTCTACCTTACCTTCCATCCTGTATAAAGGTCGAATTAAGGCTAGTTCTGACAATCACATTATAAAATACCGATAGTTTTCTCGTATGTGGAAAAATAATATAGCCTATATTTTTTTAAAGTACGTACATATTTAAAAACTTTTCATTAAAATTCTGTATTACAATCAAAATATCTTATTCTTTAACTAAGTAATGTAAAGAATTTAGCTGGAGGATTTCTGCATAATTTACTATTCAATAAATCAACGTGTTTTTCGTACACCTACTCAAAGTACTGCCTCCGCAGTTATTTAAGAGGTAGATCTTAGTTTTCAGTTAAGAATTCCAAATATAGTATATTTAAAACATCCTATCAAAATAAAATAAAAATAAACATAATTACAAAATTATAAAAGTATTAAATAATATGAAATACAAAGCAAATCATATACACTGCTCCGCCGATTTAGTAGAATGCGTTTGAGTGTAAACAAAGCAGCAAACAGTACAACTTGGTCTGTTGTGACGAGAATCAAAGCCCCCGCATACTGGTAAGGAATCATATCATAGGTGGAGGTAAACCTTTCATTGTTAAAAAAATGGAATATAGATAGCTTTGTTAGTATTTAAGGACAGGAGATTAGAGTCAAGCCAATTTTTCACTATGTTAATTCCATTTCTAGCATAATTCATTATTGCTAGACTGTCCCTGTTTTTGCAAAGGAACGTTAAATACACAATTGCAGGTGCAAGTAACAAGCGTGGGCGAATGTGATATATCTTAAAGAATAATTTCATATAAATGAGCTTTAGACTGTATCACGACTACTTAATTTAATGATAGATCATCATCAATTTAAAGATTTATAATTTGCACCTATAATATCTATGTATATATTAAGAAGTAATTTCGTTTCTGTCACGTTGTAGCTTATTACAGGATCTGCACATACTAAATGATAGCATATTTATACAAACTAACTTTCTCCAGTTATAATCATCCTTCCTTCTCCTCCCACGCAATCCCGTAATTTCAGTGAGCATCATTAAATAAAGCTATAAAACGTAATATCAGGAATAAAGAAAGTAGCATCTGCAATTGGAAACATCCGTTAACCGGCTGATTCCTCTGAAGACGTTCACGGAGTATGAATTAGAAAATAAGTTTGTTCACGTTCACTGTTTTGGTTAACCTTTGAATTGCATGCATTAGGGAGAAAATACAGTTTAAATAGTTTATGTCATAAGAAGAGTCTTTTAGATCTTCATTAACAATATTTCTCCGCTTTTGCAGACAGTTAAGCCAAAGGTCGAAGTCCATTGTACATTCACCTACCACAACCATTAGTGGTAACTGACTTTCCATCAACGATGTACAATAAATTTCAAACTATAGCTTGCAAGGTTCAGGCAAGTAATTTGTAGTAGACAGAACCACCTATAACAGTCATGTAAACGAGTATAAATTTCTAGTTGGAGAATTTATTACGTAGACAAAATTGGAGGAACTAGAATAATTGAATTTTACAACATACATTCAAAAGATGTATGCATTATAAATCACTATGAGAGGAACCTAAAAGAAATACTTTTTCTATTGGCAATTCTGTGAAGTTGTGTTTGTCGAAGACATTTTCAGACAATTTATAAACGAGCTAATTTAACAGCATGAGTTTACTGTTTGTTCCACATGCTTTGTCCTTCAACAATTAGATCCTTACGCTTCGAGATATTTCCACCTCCTTTCTTAAATGGTTTCAATTTGACGGAAATGTAGGCTATCATTAAGCACACCTAAATTATGTTTCTGATTGTCTCCCTCCTGAATAGTAAGACGACTACCACATACTACCACCATTATTATTACCATCTTGTGATTTTTTATCAACTGCTATGGTTATCTAGAATCTGAGTGAAATGAAGGAGGTGATAATGCTAGCGAGTTAATTCCAGGGTCCAGCGCCAAAAGTTACCCAGCGTTTGCTCTTAATGGGTTGAGGGGAAACTCTGGAAAAATCTCAACCAGGTAACTTGTCCTAACCAGAATTTGAAACCGGGCCTGCTCGTTTCACGGTGAGACAGAATATAATAATAATAATAATAATAATAATAATAATAATAATAATAATAATAATAATAATAATAATAATAATAATTACAGTACGTCATGGTTTGATATTTTTTAACATTAATTATTTTAATATTACTCTCCTTCTAGCATAGTGACAAGAGATGTAACATAATATAGCAGGTCATGAAGTGTCGATAAAGTTGTTTTATGTTATGATGTTCAGAAAGGGTCTGTTTTCCATATGCGGGATGAAAGTGGAACAATCCTGAAGATTGAAAGGAACGATAGGGTACACTTCACCGAAAACCTATATTACATTTTGTGATTAAATACACGGTTAATTAGAAAATTAATTTGGAAATTTCAGCATTCTGACAACATCGCCACTAACACACCCCTCTTTCTTCTCGTAATACAGATGTAAGAGGTCAGCAAAATCAGGTCTGTCTGCCAAGGTCAACTACTTCCCACCTCCCTCACTGGTTACAACGTTGGAATCTAGTTGCATTGTTCAGTGGCTTCAAGTAGTGCTTTTTAAACTAAATTTACACGAAAACCTTCCACGCTCTTGAAATAAGCCAGAGGGATAAATGATTCGCTATTAGATTTTTTATAGATATAGTAAAATTGTCACAATCCTACTCGCAATAGTTACCGAATAAGAGGGTGTTAAACATTTAGGAAAAATAGATTATATTTTTAGAAAACTATGAACTTTGCACGAATATGGTACTACACTTTTGTGTTACATACAACATGAGCTGTTCGCTCTTAAAAATCTGCAAGGTTATTTCATTTCCACCCTGTATGTACGAATTGGATAAGTGTTATCAAGTTAATTACTATAAATTCAACTATAATATAAATTTGGTTTCACTGGTCTTATAGAACTACCAATACAATGCGAATATCCAGAATCTAATGTAATACTCGTATTCTTATTTCTATGCATTGTCATTATGAACGCAACGGCTAAAGTGTGCCTTTGACGTGACATTACATGTCGTAGGTATGAATTCCTCCTCAAATATTTGCAGCTTCAACCGATAATGTGGAGATCTGGCGTCATTCTGACCCACTGGAGTATCGCCGCGTGTCTTATTGAGAAAGCTAAAAAATCCCAAACCCTGACAAGAAAAAATGCCTGGAAGAAACTTAGCGTACAGCAGCGTTGAAGTAATTAGCAGTGTACAAGACCTGCTGGTACCAACACCCATCTACCCACATTAATCAGTCAATGTCTTGACAAACATGGCACGGTGTGGGTCGCTGCAGTTTTCATGGTAGAGGCCTCCCACCTTGAGGTTTTGAGCTCGCCAGCGGTCCTTCCGTGTAGGTTTTCGGTGGACGATGCACCTTCCACACATTCATTCCCACTCTGAGGTTCATCTTCTTACCAATCCATCACTGTCAACTGTGTCATCATCATTTTCTTTCCATGACTGGCTCTTCAAAATAGAAGAGAGCGCGTGTTTAAGACTAAAGTCATCTGTTATTTTCAGTCACGAATTAAATTAATTTAATAGCGAATAATATGTATCATCATAATTGTCGTAATTACTGTAATTTCTTCATTCAAAGACTGAAAAAGTTCTCCCGAATAATACACATCACTATACAGAGTGAAGGAGTGTTGTGTGGTTTTATTTTAAGCGATGGCATGAGATTGCATTCGCAATACAAACTTTAATATAGTTACTATTTATTTTCATGTTAATTTCCAAAACTAAAATATCAATATCAAATGTAACTTTTCGTTTGCAAAGGGATTTTAAAATGTTACATTTGTTCGGATCAAATTTCTGCATATTTAAAGAACAAAGCCAAAATTCTTTCAATCATTTATTATCATAATACACTGCTCTCTTAAATTGACTGAGCACATTGCGAATTAAATCAATGGCTTTCCCAAAACACGCTATGAAATATTTCATATAGAACAATTTTTATCTGGAAAAGAAGACAAAAGCGAGCAAAATTGTATTGGCCTTTTTTGTTTGAAATATCTCAAAGAATAACCCCCTAAAAAGGTTTTCATTATAATGGCGGTATACATACATTAGTCTTGGCAAGGTTCAACACCTGAAATTAATAACATTACTTAGAGTTCACCGAAAACCTACATGGAAGGACCGCTGGTGTGCTCAAAACCTGAAGGTGAAAGGCCTCGAAACTGGAGACACAAAAACGCTGAAAAATTCATATACACATTTTTCTCATGTGCACTTTGCCCAGTTTAAGTCAACTGAACAGTGGTTAGACCATAAATAACTTATTGGCTGGTTTCCACGTTCTCCAGACCTAAATACAATGGGCTTTCATTTATTGGGCCACTTGAAAACAATTGTTTATTCACAACCCAATCCCAATATTGAAATCCTCCATCAACGTATTCAATACGGCTACCAACTTCCAAAAAAGCATTTGGTTTTTTTTTTAAGAACATAGCAGTTTGCACACCATGACTGGAGGCATACATGCAAGCTGAAGGTGACCATTTTAAAAACTTACCATAACTGTAAGCTGCTTTACATTACTGACGTACAAACATTACAATAATTTGGAACCAAAGTCAAAAGAGACAAATGTTTATATACATTTTTTGCATGATCCTGTCTAGCAAAGAAATGGGTACCCATACGAGTATGTTACTAAACACTCTGTATATTACTATACGTGCTGATTGACCTGCCTCTTCTTTTCAGTTTTATAAAATCCTGCATTTTATAGCTTTGCACCTTGGCCCTCGAAATTTCCATTTTTGTTTGTAGAAGACTTCACCGCAAGGATAGGTAAGATAATTTTGTTTGGGCCGTGAATAGCTATCTGGTAATTTTTTGTATGTAGCAATAGTCCTTTTACGTGCCGCAGATTAAAGACACAGTGCTTCTAGCTATACTTCCCCTCCAAAACTAAACACACTAAAGATTTTGTCTCCCATTGACGCTTCATCGTCTTTGATCAAGTTTGAACACATGATGTTTAGTTACAGAAACGAATGGGTAAGTACTGAACACGTAAGATGAATAACATAACAGAACTGTTTTAAGAGATGATTGATGTCACATAGTTTGAAAAGACACAAAGATGATTAGACGGTTTCATTCATGTTTAATTTCGGTTATTATGTTTCAAAGGGAACACGCGTAATCATCTTAGTTTCACTAGATTTTCGTTTATAATTCAAGAAGAACCATGAAAGAAAAATCTAAATAAGCAAGGTTAAAAATTAATTGCAAACGAAACAGAGAGAGGCTAAACATTCTGAGAAGAGAAAGAATTCGAGCAATCCCTCGGGTTGATAAATTCTACAGTTGAGAGTATAATTAATTGAATCCCTCTCGGAACAGCCTTCACAGTGGTTCACTAATATTTATTTAAAGCTTAAGCACGCTGTAAATAATTTGGAAATAGCCATAACGCAATAAAAACCAGAAATTCAGATCATCCCAACCAGGTGCTTATAATTTATTACATAACAGACTCCTCCTCCATCTCTCAACTTCACACCACAATCCCATGTGTTAAGGTTTCAGATAAATCTTGTTTTTCATACCAGTTCGTGGAATGTTTTTACATTATCTTGTGTATGTAACTAGATAATTATCGTGTTTATTGTGAAATGTGATACTAATCTTTCAGGAGATGAGGAATATATTGTGAGTAAAATTAATTAACTGGAATCTCGAACAGATAAAATTTAGTGGGTCCTTGACTTTATCTGGTAAGTAAACAAAAATACAACTTCCCCTTAATCCATTTCAGAGACCTTAAGGATCTTCAAAGTAATAGAATTTATTTTCCCTTTTCATTATTTACCTTCAAATCCTAGTTTTAAATTCATAACTTATTTATTAACAATCTAACATTCGGAAGTCTCTATACAGGTTGTTTCGAAAGTGATGGTCAATAATTTACAGGTGCAAATTACAAACTGAAAGAAACAAAAAAACTCAAATATTGATCTGCAAATTAACCGTTCATGCAATATTTTCTTAAACATAGATAGTGCTGTACCCTGGCCTCCTAGGTCACCGGATTTAAGTGTGATTAGATTTCTGTGTTTGGGGCAATGTAAAAAGTCTGGTTTACCTTTCTGAGTTCAGCACATTTCAGGAATTGCGGTTTCGGATTGAATGTGCCTTACAATAACTAAGGATAGATCCAGGACTGCTCGAGAGGATTCTCGGCTTACTACAGAGAAGAGCACAGCGTTGCGTTCAGATCCATGGGCAGCATTTTGAACACCTGCTGTAGGTAAAATTCACTAGGAATGTTTGCATGTCTGTTCTTAGTTAGCGAGGAATCTCAACAGAAAATATTCATTATCCCGACAACAGATAATTTTCGGATCAATGCGTATTTGGGCCTTTTTTGCTTCGGTTAGTTGGTAATTATTTTCATCTGCAAGTTATGGACCACCACTTTTGAAACACTCTGTTTATTCAAAATTATGTCTTCAGCAATTCATAACCATACATTTTCGTTTATAGTGTTTTCCAATAGGAATGTAAAATATTTCATAATAATCAATTTTGGTTAAAATATATCGATTTAATGTGATATACATGTGTTATAAATTTAACGATTGGAGAGAAAATGACGGGAGAAATATTGAAACATCTTGTTTCGTGTCCTATACTTGACGTGCTACGTCATCTTTGCACAAAGCACCACCTGGACACCGCAAAGCAGCCTTTATAAATTTCAGTTTACCATGTCGATACTGTGCTGTATTATTGTTACCCCGATGTATCTAAGACTATGACACCGCAAAGCAGCCTTTATAAATTTCAGTTTACCATGTCGATACTGTGCTGTATTATTGTTACCCCGATGTATCTAAGACTATGATAAAATGTAACTGCAGTGAAGTACTCTGGTACACTCATACAGATTGTAGTGATGAAATTTGTAAGCATTCTGTATGTTTACTGAGTTTTGTTTATGTGCTTATCCATCTCCTAAAAAACCTTGTGAATACAATAAAAATGTAAATAATATTTCCCTATAATTCGCCTACAAAATGTTAATAATATTGTATATTTATTTATGTATACTTAACCTATTCAGACATTGCGAAGTTGAAATAGATGAATATCGATTACTGCACTAAAGAAATTGCATGTTATTCAGTAATGTCAATTGAGAAACGCGAAATACCGGTTTAAAAATGTTATTTTCAATAATTACATGTATTGCGCTTTTCTCTTGTAATAACGGACATACATTTTCATTATCATAATATAATCATAAATCATAATCATAATATAATTTAAACACTTTATAATATAATTACAAATAACCCGATTAATACATTAATTCAGTGAACAATAATTGTTATGAAGGAGTGTCATTTACTCTTACGGAGAAACAATTGGCGACAATGATTAAACAAAAGAACAATAAAGAGATAAATTGTTACTGATAAATCGAGCTGCGAAAATTATCGCGATGTATGACTGTGATTGGTTGGAATTCAAAATTTCATTACATTTCATTGGGCAAAAATGGAAGTGGAATTCAAAATTTCATTACATTTCATTGGGGGAAAATGAAATGACGTCATATAAACGAAATAGTCTACAGTAATCTCATTAGAAGTTTTCATTTATCTAGAGTGGGATTTAATTGACTATTACACGATTAGAAGAAATTATATAAAGATTAGAAGAAATAATGTACTCTTCATTACACTTCATTGGGCGAAAATGGAATGACGTAATATAAGTTTTGATTTATCTAGAGTGAAATTTAATTGACTGTTACACAATTAGAAGAAATTATATAACGATTAGAAGAAATAAAGTATTCTTAATACAATAAAATATTAATTGACTCGCTAAAGACTAAACTGTCCTGAAAAAGTATTACTGTACTATCTCATCATTACAAATACTATGCTAGATGGCAGTAGTGTGTTATGATGAGCTGTTCTCTTGTTACCAGTTGTGGCAACTACACAATCTTCATTGAACTCTATAGGCGATTACTAGTAAGAAGGTTAAGACTTTGTTGGTTCAGTTTCAATTTTATTAAAACAGTTGCATTTCACTTAAATAATTATCAGTATATATTAAACAATCTCCATAATTTCATACAGCAGAAGCTATAGGTAACATAAACTAAATAATATAAACAAGATAAATGATAAAAAAATTATAATTAAGGATGATGAAATAAACGTGGATCACTTTAAATGGTACAATTATTGAAAGTTTATCGTTGGCAAACAAAGAACCAAATGCTAGGGAGGTGATAAAACAAACAAATGCTAGAAAAGTGATACAAATCGTAGGATAAGCAGCCAAGATTGGTTTAAACACGTCGTTCCGTACAGTTTTATTGCTCAAAAGTAGTATGACGTAGTAAAAGTGAAAGAGTGTTGTTAATTATTTTATTTTCTTACTAAGTTTGTGCTTAACTTGAAATAAATTTATTAAAACAGGAACAAAACACAGAATTTTGAATAGTGTATCATATCACGTACGTAGCTTTAGAACGCAGAAATATGTGTATAATGCTTCTCTCCATTTAAAATTTCGCTCATCAATATCTTGCCAATCAGATTTCCTATATAGTTATATCAGATTAAATACATGTAAGTTAGTCCAAACTACATTATTCTGAAATATTTTATACCCCTCCGGATGCACAGTGTGTTTGACTACAATTCCCACTCTTTAAATTACCTTTGCCTCAGATAAAATATATTACAGGCTTTAAACTGATTGGGATGATAAAAAACAGAAATTCAAATAATCGGAAATACAGGGATATCATTTTATTTTTACTAATATTTTTAATACTAATCTGGCTATACCTTTCTATTAACGATTGAAACAGGAAACACCGTTTGCTACCCCTTCCATGACTGGAGTAGGTATAGGAGGGAAGAAAAGTAGTTCATTTACGTAAACTAGGAAATATCGCAATTTTGAGTTTGATAATTTTCATTACGATTTTTGTTTAATCAAAATACAGTACAGTATTAACACTTAGTGATTTTACTCACGAATTGAGCTGTCCATGCGAACGTATTCATTATGCAGTGTATATTATACTGTCTACAGCACATTAGCGTACAATATAGAGAACGAAGTTAAATTGAAAAATAATCATAATATGGATATTTAAACACATTTTTGAAAATGGTGGCCGTTCATTTTGATACAGGCTTCAGTTCTTTTGTGCATATTATCACACTATAGACTATTGTACCTAATTCCAATTACCAGTTTCGTCCTTCATACGAGTAACTCATGTTGAAATAATTCTATTCCTACTCTATAAAAGAGTACCTTACGTACTGTAAATTCAATCTTCACTTCTGCCCGATCCGAAAAGATAAAATTACTCAGAAATGCTATCTACTGTCCGTTCAAGTGGTTTTGTCGCAGAGTCGTAGAAAGGGGGGAGGGAATCACGTGACAGTTAATTACTTAACGAGACCCTTTTATTTTAGTTATTTGAAATACTTGTGTAATATTACGTAGACGTCCAATTCCTAACAGAAATTAATGTTTTCAGAAAAGAGCTAAGACAGCCCAGCTACTAGACTTTACAGAGGAGCGAACAGAAGCAGGTGGGGGAAACCGGGATGCGACGTATGCAAACGGACGACAGTACCTGTGCGAAAATATGATTCAATATTGAAAGCTCTTTCGTCACTGGAAAACGCGAACATATTTCTGGAACGTACTGTACTCACTCAGTACTGCTTACGCGCCCTCGGCTCTGTATTGTGAACGGTTGGAAGTTTACTAGCAGAAGGGGTGGGAGTGAAATACATTCAAAAACACAGGTACAATAAAAATTGAAGTAAAAATAAAATGATGTCCCTGTATAAGCATCTAAAATTTGAAGTAATTGAATACATATTGATATGGTGGTTTCATACAGTAAAAATAATTTAATCAGTACCTATTTATTGAACATATTCATACGATCTCGATGAAAATGAAGTCATGATTTGCTTATTTCATTTCATTTAGTGTTCTACCCGAGGGCAGGTCTTTCACTGCAAATCCAGCTCCCACCAATCTTTCCTATTTTCTGATTTCCTCTTTGTCTGCTCATATGATCCATATATCTTAATATCGTCTATCTTCTGATACCTTCTTCCGCCACGAACTCTTCTCCCGTTCACCATTCCTTCCAGTGCATCCTTCAGTAGGCAGTTTCTTCTCAATCAGTTACCCAGCCAATTCCTTTTCCTCTTCTTGATCAGTTTCAGCATCATTCTTTCTTCACCCACTCTTTCCAGAACAGCTTCATTTCGTATTCTATCTATCCACTTCACACGTTCCATTCTTCTCCATATCCACATTTCAAATGCTTCTATTCGCTTCTCTTCACTTCGTCGTAATGTCCATGTTTCTTTCCCATACAATGCATCCCACACTCCATACAAAACACTTGACTAGTCTCTTCCTTAGTTCTTTTTCCACAGGTTCGTAGAAGATGCTCCTTTTTCTATCAAAACCTTCCTTTGCCATTGCTATCCTCCTTTTGACTTCCTGGGAGCAACTCTTGTTACTGCTTATAGTACACCCCAAGCATTTGAAGCTGTCCACTTGCTGTACTGCCTCATTTAGAATTCTCAAGTTTACCTCCCTTATGTTTCTTCCTATGACCATAGTCTTCGTCTTATTTGCATCTATCTTCATCCCATAATGTTCACAGCTGTCATTTAGCTACTGTAGCATATCCCTTAGTATCATCTCTTCTGCTAACAAAGCCACGTCATAATAAAATGTATTTGCTTATATTGCTATGAAATACTTTGCGGAATTTTCGTTTAATCCTTTTTTCCATTATAGAACACTTTAAGGGCACACTTTCTTCTTTTTGCCCAAGCAGACCATTACGTTACGCTCGTCGGACATTTTGAATTTAATCGGCTTCTTTCACTAACTCATTAAATCACTTATTCATTAGCTGAAATATGTACCGGTTCTTAGAACAACATTACTAAATTTCTTACCGACCATTCGCTGGAACCGGTTTCGCCACGGCGCTAGTGGGACATCGAAGTAAATTAGGCCTCAGGCATCCTTTGGGCAATACTTAACCCAAGGGTCACAGTAAAACCGGAAGTTACAAACAATTTACTTCTCTGTTATTTAGGATTGCTGATGTATAGAAACAATTTTCTTTTTATTTCATACCAGATGAGGTTACTCTCTTTTGCAACTTTCGATCTGTTTGCACGACAGATTTGAATCCTCTTCTGTTCGCAGAAGAACCTGTGACAACATTACTTCCTAGTTCGTCGCCATGTAATAAGCACTTGCAAGTTTCCTGCATCGTGTTTTGTGAAGTGCATCTCGGCGACGCAACCTGAGCCTCAGTTATTTGGATGAAAACTGTTTAAAGGGCACCGGAAAAGAAACGGAAGACATGAATGACACACTTTGCGTTGGCTAGAGCGTTGTCGGTTCTCTACTGAGAAGAACAGCAATTAGAGATCTTATTAAGAAAGGAAAACACAATGTTTCTAAAATAATCAGCAATTACAAATGTACAGAAAGCGAGATTAAGTAAACCCCAATAAATGCTGGGGAAGTATACAAGTCACAGCAAAAAAACGTAATAAAGAAAACAAAAGGAAAAGATTAATAGACCAAATAAATAGTGATTAAAAATAAGTCATAAACTATAAAAAGAGGGAAAGAGGCAAAAAGAGCAGGACAGAGTCAACAAGAAGGGAAAGAGGCAACAATAGGTTTAGAGAGACAACAATAGTGTTAAAGAGGGAACAATAGGGTTAAAGAGGCAACAATAGGGTTAAAGAGGCAACAATAGGGTTAAAGAGGCAACAATAGGATTAAAGAGGCAACAATAGGGTTAAAGAGGCAACAATAGAGTTAAAGACGGAACGACAGGGTTAAAGAGGCAACAATAGGGTTAAAGGGACAAGAGGGGAAGATGCAACAATAAGGGGAAAGAGACAACAAGAGGGGGAAAGAGGCAACAAGAGGGGTAAAGAGGAGAGGAGGAAAGAGGCAACAAGTGGGGCAAAGAGGCAGCAACAAAAGGGGGAAAGAGGCAACAAGTGGGGGAAAGAGGCAACAAGAGGGGGAAAGAGGCAACAAGAGGGGGAAAGAGGAGAGGAGGAAAGAGGCAACAAGAGGGAAAGAGACAAAAAGAGTGGGTAAAAGGCAACGAGAGGGCGAAAGAAGCAACAAGAGTGGCTAAGAGGCAACTCGAGAGTTGAAGAGAGAGCACGAAAGTTGAAGAAGCAACATAAGAGCAAAAGAAGCAACGTGAGAGTGAGAGAGACAACACGAGAATGGGAGAGAGAACAGGAGAGTAAAAGAGACAACAGGAGAGCGGAAGAGACAAGAGAATGGAGGAAGCAACAAGAGAGAGAAATACACAAAACAGTGGAGCAACAAGTGAGGTGCACAACAATAGAAAGACAGGCAACAAGAAAAAAGGAAGTTATAAATAGAAGTAATGCTAAATTATCAGCGAAATGGAAATAAAAGTAAAGAAACGTGGAGGAAATAAATTGGAAATCAAATAGGGGAAAAAGAAATAAGAACTGGTATGGATATAAACAAAATGTAGAATCTAACATCTCTCTATAATTATTATGAAAACATAAAAAGGATGAAGACGGGAATGCTTATACAGAAGCACAAGATTGTGGGGACAGTTATTGGGATTTCTGAATAACTTACCAGTGTCAGAAAATTTACTGTAATGTAGAAAATTGTCATCTTATAGAGCTTACTTTGTGTATGTATGTGAGTTGAAACAAGTTTCTACGAACTTGTGTGAAATATAGTCGAGTTCTTATGCATACAACTTTGTTAGTGCATTATATGCATGTAATTACTCCTGTATTACAACATTAACAACATTTTAATTTGACTTTCCTCACCTTAACTGAGTTCAAGATATGTTACATGTAGGTAACGACGAATTTACTCATTTCGTTACAATATGTATGCGTTAAAAGCAAACGAAATTATTGTTATTTCTAAGGGAAGGGGGATATATTTGTTCACTTACCAATAGGTATTCCTTTATGAAAGCTGACGCCCACAAGAAATGAAAACATTGGTAATATATTAACCGTGGTAACAAGTATACAAAATCACGCATTAGGTAGACCTAGGAGTTGAAATCACAACGCCAAATATTGACTGTTCCACTAGTACGATTACCTTTATTTTTCTCCTTTTTATTACTAATCCTGTTTATTTTAAGTGCTTCCTTTTCCAATTTTCTTTTCCTTTTATTAACTTTTCCTTTGTTGCTCTAATTCTTTACTTCTTTTTCTCCGATTCTAAGGCTCGTTTTCTGCCATATTATGCATTACTTCTTCATGTAATTTCATGTTTCAATATTAATTTCAATTACTGATTAAATTTATTTATACTCGTATGATTGGTATAGGTATAGACTAGCTAGCTATATCTATTTTTCTTGTTTTTTTTTTTCAGTTTATTTTTCACTTTTCACGTCTCCCTTAACAATTATCTTGTTCATATTCCCTTTCAATTTGCCTTTATTCCTCTTCCATTCATTTACTTTCTTCAATTTTTTTCGTCATTTCCCATCTCCTTCCATTTTACTCCCAAGTCTCTCAACCATTCATTTTTCTATTTTCTTCCTTTCCTCTCCGCCTCCTCGCCTCGAAATTTCCTCTTCACTAATGTTTCTCCTCTGTACCTCTTCTTCTTTCCACCTCCTCTCCTCTGTTTCTCCTCTCCACCTCCTCTCTTCTGTTTCTCTTCTCCACCGCCTCTCTTTTGTTCCTTCTCTCCACCTCCTCTCTTCTGTTTCTCTTCTCCACCGCCTCTCTTCCGTTCCTTCTCTCCACCTCCTCTCTTCTGTTTCTTGCCTCCATCTCCTCTCTTCTGTTTCTTCTCTCCACCTCCTCTCTTCTGTTTCTTCTCTCCACCTCTCTTCTGTTTCTCCTCTCAACCTCCTCTCTTCTGTTTCTTCTCTCCAGCTCCTCTCTTTTGTTTCTTCTTTCCACCTCCTCTCCTCTGTTTCTCCTCTCCACCTCCTCTCTTCTGTCTCTCTTCTCCACCGCCTCTCTTTCGTTCCTTCTCTCCACCTCCTCTCTTCTGTTTCTCTTCTCCACCGCCTCTCTTCCGTTCCTTCTCTCCACCTCCTCTCTTCTGTTTCTTGCCTCCATCTCCTCTCTTCTGTTTCTTCTCTCCACCTCTTCTCTTCTGTTTCTTCTCTCCACCTCCTCTCTTTTGTTTCTTCTCTCCACCTCTCTTCTGTTTCTCCTCTCAACCTCCTCTCTTCTGTTTCTTCTCTCCAGCTCCTCTCTTTTGTTTCTTCTTTCCACCTCCTCTCCTCTGTTTCTCCTCTCCACCTCCTCTCTTCTGCTTCTCTTCTCCACCGCCTCTCTTTTGTTCCTTCTCTCCACCTCTTCTCTTCTGTTTCTCTTCTCCACCGCCTCTCTTCCGTTCCTTCTCTCCACCTCCTCTCTTCTGTTTCTTGTCTTCATCTCCTCTCTTCTGTTTCTTCTCTCCACCTCCTCTCTTCTGTTTCTTCTCTCCACCTCCTCTCTTCTGTTTCTTCTCTCCACCTCCTTTCTTTTGTTTCTTCTCTCCACCTCCTTTTTTTTGTTTTTTCTCTCCACCTCTCTTCTGTTTCTCCTCTCCACCTCCTCTTTTCTGTTTCTTCTCTCCAGCTCCTCTCTTTTGTTTCTTCTCTCCACCTCTCTTCTGTTTCTCCTCTCCACCTCCTCTCTTCTGTTTCTTCTCTCCACCTCCTCTTTTTGTTTCTCCTCTCCACCTCCTCTCTTCTGTTTCTTCTCTCCACCTCCTCTCTTTTGTTTCTTCTCTCCATCTCCTCTCTTCTGTTTCTTCTCTCCACCTCCTCTCCTTTGTTTCTCCTTTCCATCTCTTCTTTATTTCTGCTCTCCTTTCATTCTCTCTACACGTTCTTCTTTGATTTTAGTGTATTTTCTCCTCTCATTTTCGCTTTAACATCCCGCTTTGATTTTACTACTTATATTAAATTTTTATCTTTTTATTCCTTTGACTGTCTTCTTCTACTCCTTTGATTTTACACTCAAAATAAATAAGACTACATTTTCCCCCGCTTCTACCTTCAAGTACGTAAGAAACCACAACAAATAGCATTCACAGTTTAATATGGAACACATCTGCGCATTCAATGAACTTATTGCCTTTTGCACTTGAATACAGACTGTACACTGAAAAGAATCAGCCGCCATTCATGTTCACGGCGACCTACTCATTTGTAATACCTTGACATTAATTGAGGACAAGCTGTTCGGTTTATATAGCGGCCGCGTGTATCAACGGAGAAATCTGAACCTTGTCCAACACTGCTTTTCATAATAAACACATGGAAGCATGTCTTATTTTATAAGTAGATGTAAAAAAGGCACAATGTGAGGACCTATTTTATTTCTATTATGAATTAATAACTTACTGATGCTTTACTTGTCACAAAATAACGGCAATATGTTTTCTTACGCAGATGATACCGTAGCTATTTTCAGTGGTTTAACATAGAATGAAACTTATCAGAAAGCAAACAATGGTATGGATCTAATGAACAAATGGTTAGATTCAATTTACTATCTTTAAATATTTCTAAAACAACGGTTGTACCTCTTTTCACTAACTTCACACAATGCCATACATCTTGACTATAATCACAATATAAAAATTCACAATCCTAATTGTACAATTTCTCTACATTGTAACGTCCATGTTTAACCAATTCTACTAAAATTAAATATCTAGGAATACTAATTGACCAACACCTTAGATGGGACATACGTAATGCATTTTTATGTAATAAATTACCCAAAATTATATTTAGATTTGTTATACTGTACTTCGTTCTTACCTCCCTATTAATATTATTTACGATTAATTTTTTATTCTTGGTACAATTTGTGTTACGTTACGGCATTGTCAGTTGGAGAAATGTTTCTAATCCATAAGAAAGCAGCTCGAATTACTACAAAAGAGAATAATCAAAATTTGTCTGAAAAAGTCTATTGATTACTCTATTAAACTTCTTTATTTGGATTTTAACGTTTTCAAACTGGAGCAGATATATATAAATATACTGTAAATTAACTTTCTTTCATAAGAACAAGAAAAATTTCAACACATATTGGCATAATTATAATATGAGAATAAACATATTATTTCATTTCACTGAATCGAAAAGTTCAACGGTGCTGGTATGAAACATGCTTAAAACTATACAACAAATTAATTTCTCAGTACCCTGTTTTAGCTAACATAAGTATGATTAAATTTAAATTGAAAATTAAAGAAATTGTTAAGGGAACTAAACATAGGATTAGACAATTATATGCTAAATAGTTTTATATAACTTACTTATGAATATAGAATATAAGCGTTTTCAGTTGTGATTGTTCTTTATTATACAGGCTCTTGTTTTTGTAATCTGTGCTATTTTTTGCTTATATTAATTGTTTATTTTATCTTTCTCTTCTTTCTGCTTATCTACAGTGCGGTTTTGAAGTCCCTACCACGTTTGCTCATATGCAGATAAATTCTTTAATTTATATCTCTGTTTTATTCAAATACATGACAATGTTCATTCTTGTTTCATGTATATAATAGTTTCTTAATGTATCTTTGTTTCTATTATATTTAATATGTATTTTTGTGGTTTTCTGATTGTAATAATTGTAATAAATGGTATTTAAAATTTAAAAAATAATAAAAAAAAGGCATCTAAAATCATCTGAGCACAATAAACGAGGAAAAACAAGTGGAATTCAAATACCCAAGCGTAAAGAAATTTCTTTATGGAACACACACTGGTTATAAAACTCAACTGAATTACTGAAATTAAGGTCTAGCTATAGCTCAGTTCATGTCGTCGTACGGAAAAGAATATTATTTATTTCCACACAAATCCTTTTACAATAATGGCAGAAAACTCTTGTTGCGTAGTTTTCCACAGTGTTTTATTTAGCTTTGCCTCATTATCGCCGTATTGTCATACAGTCGCCTCTGAGTAGTTTCTGTAGTTTAAGAGATTAATTAAAATTGATGTATTTATATTAGAATCACTGAATTGTAAGAAATTTATATTAAAAAGGTATCATTTACCTTTTCCTTTACACGTCATAAGATTTGTAGGCCCTAATGGTTTTAGTTCATATTTTTAATAAGTGTAGAACTATGTAAGCGAGAGTTATGTTTTTGAAAATATTGTAAATCCCTTTTTTAATATGTCTGCACAAAGCAGAAACAAATTATTTTTGGTAAATCTTTGAGATTATACAAGTCAGTTCAAATGTTAAGTGAGTTAGCCATATTGTTCCTGAACAAGCAATAAACTTTTCTTTATATCGTGAGAAGAATATTTCAGCGAATCGGAATGGGGGACGCTTAGATGAATAATGAAAAGTACATAACCATCATTGGTTTCGATTACATTATCCCTAGTACAGGGTTGTTTACGATCTCTGATAACGAATTTGAATGACGTCATGTGCGTCAGAAATTACACCGACAGCTGATAGACCAGTAGGGAGTGATTTCATAATCAGAGTGCATGGTGTATCACAGTAGCAATGCCCAAGAAAATTGAGCCTTTTTGGGAGGGATACATAACAACCCTTTCCGATGCCAAGTACAATTACGTGAAAATCATAGGAGCCTGCAAAAAACGTGGTTTCGTTATTTCCAAGAAAGGTATCTTGTGTGTACCTAATAAGACTGGCAAAGCTCGGATGAGATTATTTCCAGAGTGGAAAAAGCAAGCAAATCCACCCTCCGTCACAAGTCGCCGCACCCCACGAGATGATACAAATTAATTCCATTCGAGCTTTACCAATCTTATTAAGTACACAGAAGATGCCTTTCTTGGAAATAACGAAACCTCGTTTATTGCAGCCTTCTTTTATTTTCACTTAACTTTAGTCTACTTGGCATTGGAAAGGGTCGTAATGTACCACTCCCAAAAAGGCTCTCGATTTTCTTGGGAATTTCTGCTGTGAGTCGCCGTGCACTCTGACTATGAGATCACTCACTACTGGTCTGTCACCTCGCGCCACAGTTCAGCCGTAGTGTAACTCCTGACGCACATGACGTCATTCAAATTCGTTATCAGAGATCGGAAACAACCCCGTATATTGTGTAATTCTAATGTTATATGTCGTCGTTCTAATGTTAGTCCTCGTATGTTGCCTTCTACGTTCGTTAGAAAATGCCATTTGCACTGTTTAGGGAGATTTTTCGCAGCGCTTTTCCAGCTTTACTCGAAATTGTATCTTAGCGTTTGATTTTATACTTAATTTATGCAGTATTTATTGAGCATAAAGGGGATTCTTATTTTTTCTACATACACATTTTCTTCTCTGTCTCTCTCTTTTTTCCTTCCTCCTCATTTTCTCCCATTCTTTGCCAATTTTAATTATTCTTTCCTCCTTTCTCTTTCCCCCCACACACATTGATATACATATATATATATATATATATATATATATATATATATATATATATGTATATATAAGTTGTATTTAATATAATTAGTAATTATGTATGATACGATTATTAAAATTATAATCTCGAGTTGCCGGTTTAGTCCTTTTATGCCTGCTCCCTTTTAGAAGGAAGCAATACACTAATCATAAATTTCCACTTTGCAAACAGTCAATTACGTTCGGTGCTTAATTTTCGGTTACAAAACTTATCACAGAGCACATTCATTACCTCGCACTACCAACATGACGGCCCCATCCCACTTGTCGAAATATTCAGGTTGAGTACATTCCCATAACTCTTTTATTTAGTACGGTGTCATATTTCGATATAACCGAAGGCATAATTCATGCAACAAAATTATTACCCTGCAGTTCCTTTTGTATTTAGGACAAATCTGTTCGGAGAAGGCGTGGCAACCTGCTCTAGAAGGCTGTCTTGAGTTTTGGTAGGGAAGGCATATAAACCAGAATACCAACTTAGCATTTTGTGAAGGCAGCTCAGTGAATTCGTCAGACCCAATCCGCTTCCTGACATGAGAACCTGTCTACCAGTCTCTCCGATATGCTTATTTACGACGCTCATATCTTACACACGTCACACGTCTGTGGCCAACATTTTATATTTATTATTTTTTTCATTTCGGGACTGTCTTTAGCTGATGCCGGTCACTAGGTGTGTAGTTCTTAGACCTACAGTTTATTCGGCCAAAAGTTTTTATTTCACTTGGAAAAGGAGAGCAGATTTTGTGAAGAAGCGTTTCTAAGAACGAATTTTATCGCCCTTTCAAGTTACTTCTTCGGCGAAAAGATTTCACCGGTTGAACTCATAAATTGGTTTTCTGTGGATCAAGGAAACCGAGTTAGTCTGTGAGCGACGACTTGCGGATTCAAACACAGGTGAAATATCGTTCTTGAGGCCTAGGCCTAATTACCATTTGACGCAATGATTTCTGAGTTCAAACTCAGCCGAGGGCTATAAAAACTTTAACAGCCTTACTATAGTCACGTCGCTGTTATTTCCGGCGTGACTATTCCTCTTTGTTTACGCTTTAGGAAGTGAAGGCTCTATAAAGTCTAGGTAGTTAGTATCGTTCGCCATTTTTGTTCTTTCGTTGCCGAGCTATTTTCCGCACCGTTAAACATTTTCATATCGTAGCTCCTATGATAATAAATCAGACGCACTGTAATTGAGCAAATAATTGAGCGGCAAATAACGTCCTCGTGTGCTTTCTGCGAACGCCAACGAAAGAATAAAAATAGCGGACGATTATATTAAGTATTTATCGAGTCTTAGGAAGTGCATAACGTCATCAGCAGCGAATGGCAAGACGCATACGTTTATATGTAACCTACCTACAATATGATTGGCTGCCGGAAATAAGATCGATGAGACTATAATAAAAACTCTTATACAGATGTTTAACTGCTTTATACTTATATAGCAAGTAGCTCGTTTATAATATCATATGTACTTGGGTACATCATAGTACTATATCGTAGATACTGATTATTTTCTATAATACAACGAGTTGTGTTAGTTTTCCGGTAATTTAATTGAGCCTAATGAATATTTGCTGTCATAATTACTTCGAGACCTCCGGTCTCGAAATAATTATCTAATGACAGCAAACGTGAGTTCAAAAGCGAAATTAAATTACCTGAGGGTAACTATTATCCTAGATCATATATATCCAGATTGTTCGGCGTTATAGGTTTTGACGGTAACAACTTTTGTCAGGTTTACTATGCTGCCTTCTAGTTGTTACATAAGGAGTCACGTCATAACTTCCATTTGAATTGCATTAGCGACTGTACTGCCATCTCGTGTTCGTTTACGGCGGACGGGTGACGATCCTGGCGGTTGTTCTCTTCAAAGTGCAACTAATTTTAACATAGGAATGAGCAATCTATATGTGATCTGGGCTATTATCACGAATTGTATTCGGCAAGATAATGCCATTGTGAACAACTGTAATTTTAAACAACTAAACATTCGAGGTTATAGTAATAAGATCTAGAAAAACAGTCGAATCGAAGCAGAGATGATAAGAATAAAATGCTTCTTGGAATAAAAACAACTGAACATTTGAGATTATAGCAACACTTCATTTTAAATTCTTTTGTCAACATGTTTAATTTTATTGTAAATATATTTACTTATAGTAATTAATTATGCAATTATTGTTGCATGTTGAGACTGTGAGCCTCACGTAATTGCTTGATTGCTGATACATCGAAGCAGAGATAGTACAAATGAAACAAAATAAACGTAAGAGAAAAAAACATCACAATAATTTTGAGAACCATGCTTTTAACTATCAGAGTAATTCGATTCTCATTAGTCACTCTAGCGTCAATTCGCTCATTAATTGCCTGCGAAACGTTCGTGTGGGATTATCAACAAAATTCATCTGATAGTTTCAGTACACAGATAGACTGATGCTTACTCAAAACCATTTTTTTCTCCTCTTTATCAGGATGCTGACGTGTATTTGCGCGAAATCCGTGACATACATTTTCGTAGCATAAAAGCACTTTCCCCATATTTTGCAGAATGAGACTACAAAAATGTAGTTAAGTTGGCATTATTTTTAATGTATAGTTTAAGAGGTGGATCTTCTAGTCCATCTTCCGGTCAGTAATATTACTGATACTGTATACTGGTGGAAAATCAGCGAGTTGTTTACTTCTAGTTTGTATGCTTTCAAAACAAATATCATGCTTAATGGACTAAATAAAGCGAAACGTAGGCTATCTGTGTACAAGTCAGTGACAGAGGTGAAGCGAAGGAAGAATGTTTGAAGGTGAGTGAAAAGTGCAAATACGTCTTGTCTTCCAAACAGACGATGACAATAGGAAGAGAATGGATGGTAACATCATTAGAAAACACGGGCCTGAAAGTTATGCCCGCTGCGAGACGTTATTGGATATGTGTACTTAAAGAAAGTGACTATCTACTCTCAAAAGTATTTTTTCATTTTCTTCCTGGGATCCTTTCAATAATATTCATACTATTTCGTACAATTCATGTCACGTTAAGGTGTTCACCCGTTCATAGTTTTCTGCCCAAGGGCAGGTCAGCATTTCAGGTTTTCTTGGAAAAAAATAAATGCAGACCACTCTCTCTTTTGGAAATTAAAACATCCCACGGGGCTTCAGCGTGGAGATGAGGAGAGTGGATACGACTAAGCCCTCCGGACTTCACCGAAGTTTACCGTAAGGGTTAAATAACTTATCAGTTCTACCAGGTTTTAGATCCGATCAGAGACCAGGAAATCCCAATTAGCCTTTGCCCTCCCACCCATTAAAGTGCTAAACATTATAATATGTAACTTTGTTTTCTTATAATAACAATTTCTCCCCTTTCAGTCATTCATCTTTTATATATTCTTGTAACTAAATCACTGCTTTAAACCCTGTGCATACTCCCGAATTTTTATTTAAAAATTTTGAAGCACTGCGTACTACTTTTGAAATGGTAACGTTATGATACAGAGTGAATCGTAAGTAAAGCTATCAATTTAAAGGGGTTATTCTTTGAGATATTTCAAACAAAAACTTTTAATAAAATTTTGCTGGTTTTTACTTCCTTTTCGAAAAAAAAATTTGTATGAAATATTTCATAGCGTATTTCGAGAAAACTATTGAATTAATTCCCAATAACCTAAGTCAATTTAAGAGAGAGCAGTGTGTTATGATGAAAAATGACTGAACGAATTTAGTTCTGTCCTTTAAATGTGCAGAAATTTGATCCCAACAAATATAACTTTTCGTTCTCCAAATTTTATAACTTGATGCACTCTGACAACCGTGTAAAGGATATTGCCTGCCTGCTGGAGTGATGCAACTCGTGCAATGCGAGAGATGGATGAGACAACGAGAAATGTAAACTTAACACACAATTGTTTTTAAGGGAAATTTGATTTCTTTTATGTACGAGTACCGGTTACTACTTGAAAAATTAAAGTGGGAGGTAACTATTTCTAATTGGCTGAAGAAATGCTTGTAGTATGACAAATGGAGATTTTTGTAATCATTAATTGGATTTGTATAACGTAAAATTAGCTGTTCTTTGTTGTGTGTTCACAGAATATTCAATTAAAATTAAATTGAAGAGTTTGAAAATAACATATTTATAATTTACTTCGTTTAACATAAAATAAGCATATCGTATTTTTATAATTTTAAATTAGAGTTTTAAAAGTTTAAAATTTTGTTTTATAACGTGGTATAAACATCATCATTGTTTATGCTCTATAGAATATTGAAATGGGTGAGTAGGAATATGTTTTAATCTTTTTTTTAAATCTTGTTTGGAATAAATTTATCTCATTGTCTGCGTTTTCTGAACATTTAATTAAAATTAGGTTCAATGGTTGAGTTGTTTGGACTTTTTCCATTGCTATGGTCTGTCCAAAACAACTTCCGACCTGACAAATGGCGCCTTTAGCATGTTACCATGGCAACCATTCAAATCAACCAATCACAAGAGACGCGTAACCATGGTAACGGGACGGTGTTGCCTTGTCTATGTTTACAAGTTGCACGTGAATACCAGGGCCTAGTGGTGAATACAGTGGCCGGAATGACTGAGTTGGCTGGTTAACGCGTGCTTTGTGTGAATTAAAAATATTATTTAGTTGTATTATTGTTTAAGTGTATCGATAATTATTGTGTTTAAATTATATTGCACTATTATCTTCGTTGTCATTGGTGGAGTGTGTGTTTTCTAGTTTCTGCTAGAGTTTTAAATAGATGACTTCTGCAATGTCGGAAGGAAAGAAAGGCAGGCGGAGAATAAAGAATATTGGACAAGGTGTCCCGTTAAAGAGTCAAGCGCGAGAGATGGTGTGTTATGTAAGAGAGTATTTTAACAGGAGAAAAGATAATGGCGGCCTCTTTTATCTTTGGCGCAAGTCGTAATGAGAACTGTTGCTTGTGTTAAAATTAATAAGAGCACTGCTACCAATATTTGAAAAGAAAAAGACCGTGCAGATTTTTAATTATAAATATTTTTACAGTTTACAATTTTTTCAACGCCTTTCTAACAATATTACATTAAAGAATACCGACACTCATAAAAGTAGAGGCTTCGTATTAAATTAAAACTATTTTTACAGTTTACAGTCCTTTCGACGCTTTTCTAACGGTATTTACATTGAAGAATACTACTACTACTAATTATTATTATTATTATTATTATTATTATTATTATTATTATTATTCTATTATTATAGGCTAATAAAAATAATAATGTACACAAATTTTAATCCCTAGTGTTCAACAAATTGGTTAGAAATGTATGTGTTCATGTCAGCCGTTCATTACTGCACTCTATCGGCAGCGCGCTCGCTTACACGAAAGATGGGCAACATGACAACATTGCTCCCCCTTCTCTATAAACTGTCAAGTCGGAAGTAGTTTTGGTCAAGGTATAATTTTCAAAATTGTAGCACAACGTTTCGAAGAGTGGATCTCTCTTCGTCGTCAGGTGAAAACCTACTGTGGGGATCGCTACAAACAGCCAACCTGTCTGATAATGCTAGCTGGTTATAACGATCCTCACAGTAGGTTTTCACCTGACGACGAAGAAAGATCCACTCTTTTTGGAAATTAGCAATGGAAAAAGTCCAAATAACTCGACCATCGTTGCTCTATCCCCCTTCATTCAGATTAAAAGTAGGTTGTTGATTTTATTTTAAATTTTCCAAAATTTTATTTAACGTGAAATGAGCAGTCTTCATTTTCCGGACTCTAAAATAGATTAAACATAAAAATTTAGCGGTATATTACATCTCTATTTTTTCTTACAATTTTAAAAACAATGTACGTGGCAATGGCCTTCAACTTCCCTGTTCCTAACAAGCCAGGTGAAGTGGTTCAGAGCAGTACAGTTTAATGTGCATTCCCTGCTGATTACACATCGTTGCACAATCTCGTTATTTATGTATTTTAAAACGCACACTTTTCTGGAAAACTGCTAAAGGGTATTTGATTTTTTTGTTGCTCTTTACTAAAGGAATCATCCACCAGAATTAATGACATTAGTTACGGTTCACTCTGTATATTATTATACATTGAGAATAAAGGAATTATTCACAAGAAACTTCATTAAAATTATATTGCCACAGACTATATTTGCATGTAGACACAGCATTCTTTCTTCTATATTTTTCACGTAATTGAATTTTATTGGCCGTTAAGTGTGTGGTCATTTACAAATGTATTAGAAGTTAATATCATAGATAGCGTTGCTAAGCAACTTGAGTCGCAAATGAATTGTACGTGTAATTACTGAAGCTAAGGAACTGCCTTTCAAACTTGCTTTAATTGCTGACAATCCACATCTTATTACTGCCTTTGTATTTATGACTTGTCACTACCTTTGTTCACTGCAAATAGTTTATTAAAGCATAAACAGTCTTTTGATAATGGCAGCAGAATTCTCTCTGATTTATGCCTCCTTCTTACGATAAATCTAAATATGATGCAAAGAAAATTGACTGAAGTTCAAGAGTGTGTATAAAAACTACATCTGAAAATAACGGGTTTGAATCTCGATGACCGTGAGGATTTCTTTGCCGGCCCGCTTCGGTTATTTAGCAGTCCGACTATGCAACTATCAGGCTTGTGTTCTGCGACTGGCTGAACCCCACTTTGTGTTTTAGTAAATTAACTTCCGACTTTGGCTTTTTCCCTTAAAATGTTCTATGTTCTTCAGTGAAGTTTTGTTTCACTGAGACATGCAGTGATGAATGAATGAGGGGAGTAGGAGGAGAATCATTTCAAAGATATGCGAAAACGCGTCCTTGCAAGAGAAATTGGTGTTGAGAGGAAAGCTCAAAGCCTGTTGGTCACTTGTCCCACTCTGATTTTCGCCATTCCATTGGAGGAACATTAGAAAATTTTGAAGGGAAAGGTCGAAAATTAGACATAACCTAATAGCTACCACATGAAGTGGAGACGAAGCACGGCTGAACAACAACAGGGCAGGTTCGCCAAAAATATTAAAAGCCGGGACAATGAGTGGGGAGAAGAGGCGTCGCAATCCCAGCAAGAGAAGGGATTCGAGCCCTTGGGTTGTGCGACACATGGTGATCGCGCAGGAAGATTACATAGATCAGTGATTCTCATCAAGGGGACCGTTGCCGTGTGGAAAGCCGAGTAACAATTAATGGGAGACCGAGATGATAATAATAATAATAATAATAATAATAATAATAATAATACTTATGGCATTTAGAGAACCCGGAGGTCCATTGCCGTCCTAACATAAGCCCGCCATCGGTCCCTATCCTGAGCGAGATTAATCCAGTCTCTATCATCATATCCCAACTCACTCAAATCCATTTTAATATTATTCTCCCATCTACGTCTTGGCCTACACAAAGGTATTTTTCCCTCCGGCTTCCCAACTAACACTCTATATGCATTTCTGGATTCGCCAATACGTGCTACATCCCCTACCCATCCCAAACATCTGGATTTAAAGTTCCTAATTATGTCAGATGAAGAATACAATGCGTGCAGTTCTGCGTTGTGTAACTTTCTCCATTCTCCTGTAACTTCATCCCTCTTAGCCCAAATATTTTCCTAAGAACCTTATTCTCAAACACCCTTAATCTCTGTTCCTCTCTCAAAGTGAGAGTCCAAGTTTCACAACCATACAGAACAACCGGTAATGTAACTGTTTTATAAATTCTAACTTTCAGATTTTTTGACAGCAGACTGGATGACAAAAGCTTCTCAACCGAATAATTACAGGCATTTCCCATATTTATTCTGCGTTTAATTTCCTCCAGAGTGTCATTTAATAATAATAATAATAATAATAATAATAATAATAATAATAATAATAATAATAATACCCTTCTATACGGAAGCGAGATTTGGACATTAAAGAAAAAAGACATGAACAGAATCAAAGCAACGGAAATGAAATTTTTCAGGAGGACAGCAGGATATACTCTTTTAGACCGAAAAAGGAATGAAGAAATTTTAGAACAATTAGAAGTAGAGTCAGTAGAAGAAAAAATCAGCAGATACAAATTCAATTGGCTAGATCATGTAAGAAGAATGGAAAATTCAAGAATCCCAAAAATTATGATGCAATATAAACCTAGAGGACATCGTCGACCTGGAAGACCGTTAAGAAGACTGCTAGATGGGGCCGAAACAGGTCTACAGAGGCCTAATTCGTGAAGGATGATGATGATGATGATAATAATAATAATAATAATAATAATAATAATAATAATAATAACAATAACAAAATGAAAACAAGTTTAGTTACATATAATTCTAAGAATCAAAGATTTACAGTAATGAGAATCGAAGTAGTTTTTAAAATAATAAAGAAAATTTATATATTTAAAATAAAATTATATTACAAAAAATTATATTTTAGGAAAGCTCGTAGTCTTTTGAACTACAAAAAAGGTGGAAAGGTATTTAAGAGTAAATCTGCTGGGACCGGGCTCTCGTCTTACAGAAAAAGAATTTACCGGGCCACAGTCTCTGAAAGGTTGAGAACCACTGTTGTAACAGACATACAGTAGGACATAAACTTCAATGTATGTGATGATGATAATCTATACAATTAGCTCATTATATCTACTATAACATCGATATCTGCGGTTAGATGATCGATAAAATGGAAGCTTTTGATGACATTTGTGGTAAAAGGCTAACATTACAGGTTTTCTAGTACATCAATTATTGGACTGGAAAATTGCACCGGTCTTAAAGTACTTATTGAAGAGCTGCAAGCATCTCGCAATGTACCCAATATGTCTTCGCATGTCTTGAGGGTCTTTCACTTCATTCTGCAGTACCGCAGTTCTGTTCTTGTTCATATCCCGGAGACATTGAGCGATCAAATAATTGCTACACTGCCCACGTCATGTATCGCAGCTACTGTATTACAGGGCGTTCCACGCGACTGATTACTAAGTAAATATAAGGAACACCTGAATGATTCTGAAATAGAGAATTGGGTCCAAATGTGAATTTTCTAAGTAGGAAAATGAAACGCCACTAGCAGAATGGTTAACCTACCGAATTGATGAGCATATATGGTATTGAGGGCAGGTTCGTGACGGGATTCTGTAGTTATTTTTCACGTTTTCAACAACGAAATAATAGCATTCGCATTAACCTTCCTTAAGATGAGTATTAAACACCTTTAATCAAGCAATGTATTTTAAGCTTAAATTATATGCATATTCATCTATGTATCCTTATAATCCGTCCATCCATCCGTTAACCTACTTGGATCCATATAGTCTGCCCACCTGCCAAACATCTATCCGTCTAGCTGGCATGCATATTCATTGAATCATCCATCCTTCCGTAACCAACTCATCAACGAACCACCCAACTAAATAAATAACTAATTGTTTAAGTAATTAAGTAGGTAAATATATAAATAGATAAATAAAATAAATACATAAAAATAAACAAATAAATAAATCCTTATGTCCGAGAGATCGGATGTGTGTATGCATTCGTCTATGAAGCGCAATAGCTGTTCTGATTTTATTGATCACAACAGTTTCGTTTTAAAAACACACATAGATTCAAAATTGAATTTTGATTTCATGTTATTTTTTATACAGGGACATCATTTTATTTTTACTTCAATTTTTATTGTACCTGCGTTTCTGAATGTACTTGACTCTCACCCCTTTCACTAATATCCTTGCTAACGTCAGTCAAACAAAATTACGGCCGCTGTTGCTAGCAGTGAAGTAAACAGTACAAAGTACAGTGTGTTTCAGAAATATGTTGCGTTTTTTTATAGAAGAAAGAGCTTATAATATTGAAGTTTATTTTCACACAGGTATGGTGTGTAGCATAACTGAATTTACCTGTGTGGACTTAGCACAAGTGAAGATTAGAGTTACCGAAAGTACGGTACCCTATAATATGGTACGGTACTTAACAACATTATTTAAACAAGAGTTGTTTTACTATTTGTAGGTATGAAGGACGATGATGGAAACTGGAATTACAATGTAACCGAATGTGAACAACAGTTTTTCTTGTTTTTTTTTCTTTCACAATTTCCTGATTATATCATTACGGAATATTTTCGTAGAAATGTCGTTAATCTGGTAGATAAATTTAGAGCAACAGAGTGTACAGAAAGGAAGAAAAGTGTAAGATGGCCAACAAAGGTGACAGAAGATGCTGTAGAATATGCTAGAGAAAGGATGCAGCGAGGTCGTAATAAGTCGGTCAAGAAGTTAGCTGTGGGGTTTCTTACGGAAGTGCTCACAAAATTCTCAGGAATAAATTAGGTTAGTAATATGCGAATAAAGTAGACATTACATAATGTATATAACCGCCTGAAAACTTGAGTTTGTGAAAAAAAAGGTTACTATTCTACTGTTTTTTGATAAAATACTGTAAAGTAATGACCAAACTGAAAATCGTAATACTATATTTCCCTGTAACATAAATGGATACACTACTTTTCTCTCCTCCTATAGCTAGTAAAATGATTTGTTTACATATTGCACTAGCAACTCCAAACTCCTATAATGGAAGGAGGAGTAACAGTGTTTCCGAGTATAGCCAGGTTAATGTTAAAAATGTTAGTAAAAATAAAGTGATGTCCCTGTATAAAACCCCTTAACAAAGACCACTCTTCTATTATCCTCCTACTTTTCTAGGGCCTAAAAGTATTGTTGAGCTAGCAAGTTTATTCCTTTTCTTTGTTTTCATATTTTTATAGATCAGAAAACCCTATCGACAGAAGCAGTGAGTGTGGTAATATCAAAATATGCTCAACAAGATTAACAAAGAGTGGAAATACCCCGCACTGTCATTTTCATTACCCGAGCAGTTTTCTGCCAAAAAGTTTCCACATACATATACTTATCTGTATTATGAATAGCAATATTGTGCAAAAATCGCCATTCCCTGTCAATGCCTCTTATCTGTTCTTGTGTTATACAAGAAGGTAATTCAGCTGCTAATGGAGCGATTGACGTAAATGTTTTTCCAAGAATAGCATGTGGGGTAATTACGTCGTTTTTTTTTATAATTGCATTCAAACGAAAATTTTTAGAAAACTTGGTGTACACTTTCAATCAGAAAACGAGTGTTATAAGTGAGAAATCTCAAAACACGAGTCAAAAAAAATTCCTAGAACCAACCCTAGTTTCCCTATATAGCGGATGTTTTTTCTAAATCTAGGCAAATTTTCCTAGAGTTTGCAACACTGATTTCTTATCATTAAAAGAGTTATACGACTAGCAATACTGCCTTAATCTGGCTACACAGGCCCCAAGTTCCTATTCCAAAATGTTCAGTACAGCATCTCCTATTTCCTGTTTAATTTTTGCACGCTTTTACTGACTCAGTCTGTATAAATCACAATTGGGTCGACATATAATTAAATTATCGCTTTCTTCTACAAACTGTATAATGATGCCATAAACTCGTATACGCAATGTATCACTCTAGACATGCTTGAAAAACATTGGAAAGCGAACTGTGCGTATAGCAACAGTACGTGGGGATGTAGGTTGAAGAGTTGACGTATTTTCTGCACACACAGTGGTGGAAAATATTCGTCTGTTCTGTGAAATACTTTCGTGCACTTGTAAGACACATATCAAGTCTTGATTGCTACGCTTCGTGAAGAGCTACCACAAGCTGTGAACATGCAGTCCAAATAAAATCAGGTCACACTGACGCTTTTACTGACGTATGTGTGACGCATACAGCATTTTGCCAGCAATTTCCTTCTCTTTAAATGTGTAATTATATGTAATTGAAGGGAAGTAGATCTACTTGACGCAACCGTCTTTCAGAACAGGAGTTATGAGAATGTACTTCCTTCTTATTTTTTCGGACCTGCACATGTAAAGCAATATCGGAAGAATTTATAGCAATAGGTATGTCAAGAAGCAGACAAGAGGGTGGGAAGAAGATCTTTGATGGCACGCAGTTGCCTCGCTCGCAGGCTGTAACTTTGCTAATAGTTTTCCTTCGAGAGTTGATTAGTACAGTTACTTTAATACCATGGTAATATCCTGACTTCACAAATCATAGTCGTTGCAGGCGATCGTAAAATACACTCAAGATTGCAGGTCATATAGTTCGAAACCAGAACCTCATAACATATAAGAAGCCAGAGCTCTGTTCCGAAATAGATTCAGTCACTTGTATTTCTTATTCCTCTATCTTCTCTTCTTAGACCGATTTGTTCTGCTCCTTTTCTTCCCCTTGCCCTTTCGTTCAAATTCCTCCCCAGATTTTATTCATGTCTTAAACCCCCTATATTTTTTGGTCTACCTTCTTGTTCTCTTATTGTCTTTCTTTTCCAAGTTCCTATTTCTTTCTTTTCTTTTCCTTATACCGTTTCCCTGCTGTTCCATTTACTTTTTTATACTACTCATCTTATTTTTCACATTTCTCTCCCTGTCTTCTTTCCTTTCTTTTTCCGTTTTCTCTCACCCTAATTTTTACATATTTTTCCTTATTTTCTACAACTTCTAATGAGACGATATTAAATGTCGAATCTTCACATTTAACAATTATTTAACAATCATCATCATCCTAAGGATTTTTACACAAAATTAAACTTTCAACAGAAATCACTTAATATAAATAATAGTGACAAAATTCGTAATAAAATATACGTATCATCCCTCATATGAAATTCCGATTACAAAATTTCACCGTGATTCCCCATTGATCATTCGCTTAATATTCTACTAGTTATGCATAGGAATAACACTACATATCATATACTGCGGGCGTCGCAGCTCCATGTTTCTAAAAGGCAAAGTAGCCTACAGAGAGAAGAGGCAGCAACCGAATTACCAGGCTGTTACTAATCAGGAATGAGATATACAGAGTATGTCAAAAAGGATAGGACAGACTTACACGGTTTAAAATATGCGATAATAGAAGCAAAAAAGTCCCAGTAAACATGGGTCCTCAAACGAGCCTTTTGCGAGAAAATTACGAATGTAAAGTTAGAAGCCGCCACTGATTTCATTGTAAATATCGTCTTAGTTAGTACAAATTAATTTGAAATTTAGAATTCACTATTAATTTTTCATCTGATCCATTTTCTCTGAGGCGCTGATGGACTCATGATGTCTTCGATCAGGACATTATTATGTTTCTTGGTACAACCGTGCAGCCTCCCGTGCTTTTCCGTCAGCCCTATCATGCATGAAATGCATATACGCATACTCTTCGTTACTGTAAGCCTAAGGTTCCATTGTTACCATAGTACAGCACAACCGGCACTCCTCAGACGAGTGACGTGACTGATAACTTTTGAGACTGTGTACTGTATCCGTCCTGTACTTTCTGCGTGTATGGTTTGGTTACAACTCCACCTCTCGGCAATGTTCAGTTTTGTAAAAAAAAGAACATAGACCGCTTATAGCGTACAAGGACAAGGAATAAACCATACGATGTTACAAACAATGACGTCAGTGGCGGCTTGTAACTATACATTCGTAATTTTCTCGAAAACGGCTCGTTTCCTGATCCATGTTTACTGGGAAATTTTTGCTTCTATTGGCGTGTATTTTCAACCGTGTAAGTTTGCGTCATCCTTTTTGATACACCCTATATAACGTATAACACCGTATTCACAATATGGATTGTTCAGACGTCAACAAATTATGACATTACCAAAATGCAAGCAAAGCGTGAAAAAATGTGGAATGCGTGTCCCACAGTTAACGAGTTTATTTTAAGAAACGCACTGGTTCGGCGAAGGTCACTGGACTATCAATAGAAACCCAGAGAAATATCACTTGGCTTGGGTTTTCGAGTGCTCTATCTAGAACGAGTCCTTACACTTAGGAATTATTTGGCTCATTGTGCACTTATATACGTACTGAATATTCAAGTTCGACAGTAGCCTGAGTGACATTCGTAAATCCATTATTGAAAGATGGGCCATCTGCCTCAGACCCTCATAGAGCCAGTCCAATCCGCCAATGCGTAGCCTGATAAGCTCAGGGACCTGTAGCACCAAACCCTTCCTATATCAGCTTTAGAAGCCAATACTACACCCAAAACTTCATCCCTACCTATGTTTACTACTGCAGATGATACATGAAATGAATTGGAAGGAGCGCGTTGGTGGAATTAGAGAGAGACACGGGAGGAGCCCAAGAAAAATTCTTTGCAATGTCTTTGTCCACAAATTCCATCACTGTCTAGCGGGGATCGAACCCGGGATTGAAGACCAGCGTTCTAGCACTTGAACCGCAGACGTGGCGAGAGATATCGCTTATGGAATGTTTTCGTCTGCTCTATCCATATTGAAATAAAAACGTTAACTCATCGCACTGTGCATTGCAGCCGCTGACAAAAGATACTTGAATATACGTCTTTTATAGTGCGGCAACATACAAAACATAACGCTTCCGTTCTTGAGTCGCGCATGATGTAATTCTTCCACACCAACTAACTGATGAGAGGCGTGGCAGAGAGGTAGATCATTTTACATTTTAAGATTGTCCTGAAATACGCTAATGTAGTAGGAATAAAATAACGCTATAATAAACTATCTAGAGTAAGCCGTACTCACAGGAGCAGATTCGCACTATTTCATAGACTGAAGCCAAATTAATCGTTTATTTCTAAAACCCCACAAGTGACATAAAACAAAACTTCTGGAAAACCAATAAAAACTGTTTAGTTTCATTGCTTTCATTTTTATGGTGAAAATTTATTTAACAAGTGATATTATTTGCTAAATATGAGGTTTATTCACTATTATTTGTGTTTTATAATATATATATATATATATATATATATATATATATATATATATATATATATATATAGATATATATAAAGTCCCCCCAAAAATTAAATTAATTAGGATGTTATGGGGTTTTCCAACAAACAAACTGAAACTAAGCAAAGCATTGCCTTTCTCCATGTATCAGAGTGAATGAAAGTAAGTATGAACAAACTTTATAATCTATGTAAAAAAACTACAGTATAAAGTCACAAAAAATTAAAGTTCTTTCTGTTGCAACAGACATTTTTCTTATCAGAACTTATTATTTTTCTAGTCTTCGCTTCCACTATCATTACTATCTTTGTTGGCGGTAGGCCATTCTGAGTAGAATCCTTTTACTTCATCCGGTATGTACTGCAAAATCTTCTTAATGTCCTCCATTTTTAACATTGATTGATGGCGTCGAGCTTTTATAAGGTAGGTCTGTTGGCAGTTCAAACGGTAAATTTTCAGCACGAACACTTTTCCAGGAATTCGAATGGTGAATACTTCTGCCGGTACATTGCTGTCAATGAACTCTTTACAAAGAACTTTACATTTTTGTTCATTGCAGTGAAAAAACTCATTCACCTTCGAAATTTTAAAATGTACCTTTTTATCCTTCGGTACACCTCGACCATAAGATGATTCAGACATGCTAGATAGCTTATAAAATTTTCGCTACCAAGCTTTGAAGTTAACCACATCATTAGCTGTGACTTGTTTTTACCTTGAACTTAGACGAGTTCTCAATAATCTTCATTAGCAACATTTTCATCACTTGAACTAACCATCTTGTACACAATACTCAAAACAGATAATAATAGTAAGGACAACACTTAATGAGCAATAGACAGAACAAAACACTGATCCGGCTGTGACTGAAATCGGCTGTTGGGTACTGCTGTCAGCTAGTGTGGTGGACTAGTTTATTTGAAAAACACCACATGTTATGTTAGTTGTGGGGTTTTTTTACAAAAAAAAATTTACAATAAACGATTCAAATGGCATTAATCGCTACAGCATTCTGACCGATAGGAGCATTTGGTTTCTGCGCGCTCTGAAATGTATGTTGGCTGGCTAATACATTTGTTTTCATTCCACTTGTTCTTCCTTATTGCTAACGAATAACCACGTGACCCGTATTCAATCAGGGTTTCAGAGCTGGGACGCTGACGGTATTAAATATAAAAGTACAGCTTAATAAGGGACTCCGCAAAGAGCTCTGTAAAACACACATTTCAATGGACAAGGACTGTAAAGACAGTTAACAACTGAATGGAAGAATGTGGTTGCTGAGATTATGGAGTTTGAACACGGCTTACAAAAGAATTATGTCCTTGACCCCTCACCTCCTCCTATCAGTGTTTGGTCATGTATCGCGAAAGTTAAAACAGGTCACAGATATTACACTAATGCATATTTGAACGTGTGAGTCATCAACAAACTGGTTTTTTGCGAACACAATTGATTCTACAGTTGTGTGGGGGATTTCTTCATGTAGATACAATATATTATATCATGCAGAACCGGTACAGAGTCTGAAACCTGACATTAAGCTCAGAAACCTTGAGTATTTACCTAATATACTGTGTTTAGTAAATAATTGTAATTTATTGTATTCTTGCATTTCCTTACACAGCAGATTTCATATTATGCATTACACTTATTTCCTTTGTTGTTACCGGTGTTCATTTGTTAATTTATATATTAGTTATGAAGATAAGTGTCTTAAAGTGTCTTATCAATTGTAGGCCTAATATCAAGCAAATACATTTTTTAAATGCTACACAGTAAATTTCCTTCAATAAAATTGAGGGGTGTTTAGCAAAAACGTCAGTTGTCGAAAATGTGGTAATTTTAGTTACAGCGGCCACATGATGCTCCTCTGGGACATACATGGTTACATGTATTCAGTTCTTTAAAAACGTCAATAGTAAGTTATAATGTCGAATGGTTTTTAAGATATTGTATTTCTGTTAAAACATCAGTAGTCCGCAATATTTCTTGTAAGAATGTCAGTTGTCCAGGTTTCATTGATTTACACAGTGTTGGCAGCACCATCGCACCAGAGTAACAGCTGCATGCGCTAGTGAATTTTGTTGCATTTTTCATTCTGCATTGTGAAGTTGGAACTTTTCAAGTAAAAATGTTATTTGTCCAAAGGATTTTTTGCTCCTATTATCCAAATATTATGCGTTATGTGTAAACAACATACTGCAGATAATCCAACAACTAAGAAGTGTGTTCATACAAATTACCAACGCCTAAAGCCAATTATTGTTGATGCTGTGAAGTTTTTTCAAGATTGCCACAAAAATATGATTTTGGACAACTGAAATTTTTGCTAAGCACCCCTATTCCGTTTGTGTATCCTGAAAATGTCCATGTTCTGTTTAGCCTGCAAAGCATTAGAGGTAACCGGTTGAAGTTCGAACATTCAGTCGGCTGCTCTACCTTATCGGATGTTCTCTGACCGGTCAAATATAAACCGATTGTAAGCCCTATTCTACAGCTCTCTAGGAGAAGTAGAAGCAAGAATATTAGTAGTAGCAGTGTTAGTAATAATAGTAGAGATCATACAACGTTTAAATTCAGCGTGAGAGAGAAATGGCCAAAAAATCTTGCTTGGAACTCTCTATCGGGACAGAGTTTTTACCTACCATAAATCTACGACATGGGACACACAACACAAATGAAATAAAAACAAAAAGACAGTATTTGTTAAACATCTTAAGTATTAGCCTACGTTCAACTAACTTGATGAACTTATAAAATTTTCATAATACTAGGGTGATCAGACGTCCTCTTTTGTCCGGACATGTCCTCCTCTTTAGACCTTTGTCCGGGGTCCGGGCGGATTTTTTAAAAATCAAGAAATTTCCTCCTTTTTGTAACTTGTATACCTGATATTTTGAAATTATCTGTTTTGACGCCTTTTTCAAGTAATTTGCCTGTAGGTGGCAGCAGCATCGACAGAATATACTCTTTGCCAACGATCATAACTCCCTTTGCTCCTCCTTGTTATGATCGTTGCTCACAAGTAGCTAGTAAATCGAGAGATCGAGGTGCGAATGTAAATCTAATTATATATTTTCTGTTCTCTTTAATAATTGTAGTTCCCTTGACTTTTATATGTAGCTAACTGTAAAATAATAATTATTAAGTTTTTTGTAATTATTTTGTAATAAAATAGATATTAACATACTTCTAAGCATGATATAAGCCTAAATCTGTATTGTAAATATTTTGTAATGATGTAATTTAAAGTATAATATAACTTAGGCCTAAAGGTCCATTCACAATGAAAATTAAACATAACGTAAACATTAACATAAGCACATAAACATATGCCACAAACTTAAGTAGCCAAGGCCCATTCACAATGAAAATTAAACATAACGTAAACATAACACGTGTGTGGAAACAAACATACCGAATCAACAAAACTACAGAATCTATTACATAAAAATGGAGAATTACACAATGACTGACGATGTATCTATTCAATTTATGTTTCTAATAACTACAATGGCATCAGTATATGGCTTTCAATACTTGAAATCAAAGAAACGGAGATGTAAAATAATCAACTTTTCGTCATATGATTCCATGTTGCGCGCCTAGCTATCATCACGGCCAATAGATCAAAATATTGCCTGTAGGCAAAGCCCATGAGATGTTAAACAAAAAGTGAAAACACGCTTTCCGCTTGTGTACTGTTTCCAAATCGCATAAACATAAGCATGAAAGTTTGGAGTTTGCAAACTTTCATGTTAACGTCTTATGATTAAGATTAAGTTTATGCTTATATCATTCATTGTGAATGCTTTCATTAAATAACATGGACACAAGGTTTTATGCTTACGTTATGTTTATGTTTAATTTTCATTGTGAATGGGCCTTAAGCCTAACTAAGTACATATTTTCTGTTCTATTTTTTCCAACAATGTCCTCCTTTTTGAAGCGTTGTGTCCTCTTTTTTATCGATGTTAATCTGGTCACCTTGCATAATACGTACCATACGTCTCCTTCAACATAGATTTTAGTTAAAGTTCACACAATTACATGTTATAAATGAAACAACTACAAAACAAATATAGAAATTTTGAAAGATTTTAGGATGACATTAGCCTTTGAACAAATTTTAAATTATGTCAAAGTGCACACAATATGTCAACAGCCACCGGCGTAGCTGGGTCGGTTAAGGCGCTTGCCTGCCGATTCGGAGTGCGCTCTGCTGATTACCTGGTTGGGTTTTTTCCGAGGTTTTCCCCAACCGTAAGGCAAATGTCAGGTAATCTAGAGCGAATCTCGGCCTCATCTCGCCAAATATCATCTCGCATCACCAATTCCATCGACGCTAAATAACCTCGTAGTTGATACAGCGCCGTTAAATAACCAAGTAAAAAAATGTCAACAGGATACCCCGCAGCAGATATCCTAGATTACTAAAAAAATTACATCCCGGCGGTTACAGGAAACCCTGGAAGACCACTGAAGAGACTTCTTGACCTCTAATATGAGACCAGAACGGGCCAATCTATGCCCAACTCCTTGAAAGCTAGATGATGATGATGATGATAATGATGACGATGACGAAGAAGAAGAAGAAGAAGAATAAGAAGAAGAATTGTAGTTTCTTTTCATAGAAGTGAACACACTGCAGTAGAAATTCCAGATCTGGACTCATATTGCGTCGTGTAGAAACATTTTCAACCCACACAAAAATGTCTTCCATCTTTCTATTTTCTGTTGTGATATTTTGTAAGACATGAGCTATAAAACTACAACATTATTACGGGCATGATCACTGTGCTATAAAAAACAACTTCACGCACCACCGACAATCATACGAGGATTTGCCTGTCATGTACAGTTGCCTACATACCTGTTATATCCACGAATATGATGTTAAAATATGGAATAACCGGATTATTAAACATTTTTGACATAGTCGTGTGTAAGATATCTAACAGAATATACAGGATGTTTATATCATTACGATAGTAGTTTCTAAGAACGAAAAGTATGAGATTTAGAAAGCCTACAGTAATACGACTTTTTCTTCTTTCTTTGACAATTTTATCCTAATTGTGGTCTATTATTATTATATTGCAGATAATTTCGATCATATACACACTGTAAGTGTTAAAAACGGAATTTTGTTTCGTGAGTAGGGATGTTCACGAAACGAGCCCATAAGCCGAGTGTAGGAAAACGTACGAAGAAAATGAAATAATTTTCAACATGTATGTTGTACACAATTTTTAGATAGTCGTTCGTCCGTTCTGATATAGACAAAATTCCATCGACTTCTCCACTGCTGTAATCCGCCTCATTTTACGAGTGAAACTATCATATGTGGTATATCTCAGTGCTAGAGCATTGGACTGCAAATCGAGTGGTTCCTGGTTGTCTCCTACTTTTTATAACATTTATTTATTAATTGTTCCTTATTGTTAACAATTATTATTATTATTATTATTATTATTATTATTATTATTATTATTATTGTTTATTTAACGACGCTCGCAACTGCAGAGGTTATATCAGCGTCGCCGGTGTGCCGAAATTTTTGTCCCGCCGGAGTTCTTTTACATGCCAGTAAATCTACTGACATGAGCCTATCGTATTTAAACACACTTAAATGCCATCGACCTCGGCCGGGATCGAACCCGCAACCTCGAGCATAGAAGGCCAGCGCTATACCAACTGCGCTACCGAGGGCGACTATTGTTAACAATAAATAATAGTATATTATGTGATATTAATTTTTGAGCCTATAGAATTCTCTGTTGTGATCATTATTTATTAATAGCGGCGAAAAATTCGCTCCGGCGCCAAGGATCGAACCCAGGACTCCCAGTTCTATGCACTGGGTGATCTACCATTGAGCTACGTCGAGACTCAATCCTTAGCACCAGTGAGGGAAAACATAAAAATTGAGAAACGTTCGATCCGGTTCTGTAGATTGAACCTCGGCGTAGCTCAGTAGTATAGCAACCAGTGAGTAGAACTGGGGATTCTGGGTTCGATTCCCAGTGACGGAGCGAATTTTTCTCCGCTCTTAATTAATAAAATAGTAGTTGAATCAATTTATTTAAATTGTGTATGTTTCTTAATCTATATTTGTTTGAATTTTTTTATTGATCGGTTGTGACTTCTGCCGTGTGACGTCTTGCTTGTAATAACTGACAATCGGCGCGAAGTTGATAATCAGTAAAAAAAAAGTTCGTCCACTACCGTTACTGTACTAGTCAATTTTTAACACGCCCCGTGTATTTCGTTAAAAGATCAGTTTGTCTGGAATATTTATTACAATTTTGGACAATTATATTAATCTTCTGCATTAAAATGTATGGATGTCTATAATTAATTTAATTATCATATTTTAACCTATTATTTATTCATCATATCATCATCATTATCATAATTAACATCATAAACGAATTTAGGATCACAACCTGTTCCTATTGATCAGAAGATGCTCCTGATCTTACCACGATGCCTCGGATTTTCCCAGACGTCTGTGGCCTGTTGGTTAGCACGAAATGGGATAGCTAAGGGAGACCATCGTTGTTCAACCTGTAGACATAGTTGTTTCAATGCTGTTTATATTGCAAGATATCATCCACCATGTTCGAAATGGGTAATCTTTCACGGATATTGTCATTTCGTTGTCGGTATATCTTCTACCTGGTATATTAAAAAAGTCTCTAAAAATCTCATTTGGCAGCTTCGTTTATACCCGAGGCTTACATGAATAAAACGTTAAAAAAGTTCAACAGATAACGTTACTTTCTTAGCAAGTTAGTACGTCAACTATCCTGACATCAACATAGTAGTTCCATTGTACAGGTATCTGGTACATTCAAAACAGAAATAAAGGAAATATAATCCTTCGTTAATAGTACAATATATTAACAGCATTAAATTTATTTTCACTTTCAATCATATTCACAATTCTTATAAATAAGAAACAAATCCTTAAAAATTTAAATATCACAACACACAACTGAGAGCAATAAAATTACACATTTCGCCGCTGTATTGATTTTTAAATTGTTATATAATAGTATATTATGATAAAAGGTATGAAGTGCTTTTTACAAAATCGAGGACAAATTTGAAAAACGAGCGGAGCGAGGTTTTCAGTTTCCGAGATTTTGTAATGTACTTCACAAACGTGTATTTTACAGTATTTTTTCAACGACAGTATAGGCTATTTTGAAAATTATATTTTTAAAACCTTAATATACAGTATATACGTTACATTATGAACAGTTGGCTGATGTTAGCAGTCTGGCCAACGTACAAATTTCACCATCAATTTCAATGTGAAGGAGTAAAAATGATTCAAGTACTTGTAATATTTCGTGTTCAATTGGAATAATTTTTATTTCTTTTTGTTAAGTGAAGTTCGAATTGTTTAAATAAAGTTCAGTACATTTGAAATGCAATGATTTGTTACGTATAATATATAATAATTAACACCTCCTTTTGCGTACGAATTTTACATGTATTATAGGACTATAGCATATATATTGTAGAAGGCAGTGTTTTTCATTACAACTCTAGAGCAGTTATTTGTAATATTTCAACGTACTTATCTAGATTGGCAACTCTGAATTTAGTAAAATCAACTTTCCATCGTGGCGACAGTTTGCTCTAACTACGAAAAAACACAATATCGTGCAAAAACGTGGTTTTGTATGACTGTGACAAATTCGTTATCAAGATCGGAAATAATCCTGTATTACCTCGAAGCCAAGTAACTTAGTAGTTGATACAGCGTTGATAATTTAACAGTAACATAATATGCATAATAATAATAATAATAATAATAATAATAATAATAATAATAATGATAACGATGACGTAGTAGCAGTAGCAGTAGTAGTGCTACAACTCGATATACATGTGCAATTTCATACGTCTTCTTACGGCAGTCTTTACCAACATTATAATTTTATACGATAGATGTAGAAATACCCTGTATATAGGATGTTTGCATTTTGCCGCACTATAATTCCGTATTCATTGTAATCCCGTAATACAAGAAGTAGTACGGTGCAACTTGTTTTGCTACTCTATTTGGAGGGAGGACGCACAGTATGATTTAGTACCACATATGAAACAGGTCGTTAAACTGTGTTAGCGATGCATGCTTAGTTCTATACCGGGGCAAGACAAGACCGCTCGATCGGGCACAGTAGCGTCATTTAATTATGATCAAGAGATTAGACATGAAATTATTCGTCCGACTTTGACCTCGAAAACCTGGTTTACATACATACATACATCTGTTCTGCCCATGGGCAGGTCTTTCACTGCAAACCCAGCATTCTCCAATCTTTCCTATTTTGTGCCTTCCTCTTAGTCTCCGCATATGATCCACCCATAACGTAATGTCTATCATCGTTTTGATTATCCAACTAAATTAATTTATTCTGAACTTAATGTATTTAATATTGAATAAATTTATAAATACACTCTGTTAAAATTTTATCATTAAAATCGTAATAAGTTTATATTACAGGCACATATCTTGACACAAGACGAAATAATAATTCAACATTAGTAGAATCTTAGGGTGCTATTCATAGACATTTCGCTAGCCCGCGCTACGAGCGTGCTAAACAGGATTAATATCATATCGCTAACACTGGTTTATGAATACGAAAAACGTTAGTTCGCTGATCATCCACCGCAAGCCCGCGCTAAGAATGTCTATGTAAATGTTTCACATCTGCAGGTCTAAAGCATAGCATTAATTTTGGCTCTTGTTTGTACAATTCTTTAGCTAAATAAAATTACACCCAGAACTTCTAACATGTAACCCACTAGCACATAACAAGAAAATTAGAAACGTGTTAATGTCTTCAATTTGATTAAATAAATTTATAGCTTTTGTGTATGAATTAATCAACCAATATTAAGTTATATTTGTAATCTATAATTTTGGAATATATATTTTTTCATAAATTGTCCTACTATATTCACGTACGATATTATTCTTCTCTATGTTAATATTATATTAAATAATTTCATTGCAACTGTAATTTTAATTTTAGTTCCTATTTTATTTTATTTTATTTTCTATATTCCTCTTATATTAATATATTATATAATTTCACTGCAGCTGCAATTTTAATCTTAGTACTTATTTCATTTTATTTTGTATATTCTCTTATAGGACTATTAATAATACTATATATCTGAACTGCAACCGAACACGAGAGCTGCTCATTCGGTCCTCAAATTTTGTTAATATTACTATGTTTTCTGTTTTATATTGATTGTATTATTTTATTTCTATTTCTATTGTTGTAATTATATTCTGCCCCGAACTCTTCTACCGTTCACCATTTCTTCCAGTACATCCTTCAGTAGGCAGTTTCTTCTCAGCCAGTGACCTAACCAATTTCTTTTTCTCTTTCTCATCAGTTTCAGCATAATTCTTTTTTTCTTATCAGCTGAGAATAAGAGCCTTCAGTTCTTACAAGTATATTTCATTTCAGACGCTGACCAATTGTCTATTAGGTATAATACAGTATCAATCTTAAAAGTAGAATTGACTGAACAATTCCGGAAAATATTGCAATGATAATAAGAGTTAAATTCATAGTCTTTAATACAACTTTCAAAATGAGTTACAATATACCTATTATTCAGTAAGTAATTACAAAACTGTATTTAGATTTAAGTGAATATTTATTTCTAAGAAGTGCAGCGAAGCGCACGGGTATGGCTAGTTAACAATAATTGTATTATAGCGCCTATTTCAGTAGTTTATATTCGTGAACGCCGGTTTTACATTCAACAGAAAGCTAGTATATTAAAAGCGGAAGGGATCATACAACAATAACTTATTAAAACAATATGCACAATAGCTATTGTTTAAAACGCCCAGAAATAAAATACTAATTGAAGTTGGAGGCGACGACCACTTGTGCAGATTATGAAAACAGTTCTTCACAGGGATCTACTGGCTGCGTGGGATATTTCTCAACGCCTACTGTTAACATCACCATCCGTACTGAAGTGTATGTGGACTGGAAAAATGTAGCCATTTCTAATGTAACGAATGGTAAAGAGAATGCACCGCGTAGGTGAACACGACTTAGACGTGAGGCGGCCTGCTAACATGGTGTTCGAAATCAGTTAATCGACCCGTATGGTGGACAAAGGAAAATTGTGAACTGGAAATGTGATATTTTATTGAAACCCATATCGAGCTGAAGAGTTTGAGAGTGGATTTCAGTATATTTAAGTTATAGTCATAGCATAGTCAGTCATTTTTTTTTTAATTGGTGACGTCGTCGTTTGCTTCTTGGCTAAACATCAGTTGCAGCCTGTAGTCATTAAGGGGGTCTAACCGAGTGGTCGAAGACATGAGCTAGAATTATAAAACCCTAGAACCGAAAAAGTTTATTTCTCTTTCTTTTTTCTGTTTATTTTTACTATTAACTATCTTTCATATTATTGTCACAATCTTATTATTTTTATTAAACACATTTCTAGCATTATTCGAACTATGAGTACGACCATGAAATACTAGGGCATTCGAAAAATGATGACAACATAGTTACTGTTTAACATTAAATTTATTTAGGTTAGCTTTGGCATTACATACTTCAAATATAATCTCCTGCCATGTCAACAATACGTTGCAAAATTACTAGAAGACGGAGGACCCCATCAGCATCAACATTTCTGGATATATCTCTCTTCGGATGTCAACTCTTGATTGAAAGCGAATGCTTCACTCCAACCCATAGTTCAGTATGGGCTCCATCTGCAGCAACATTTCTGGATATATCTCTCTTCGGATGTCAACTCTTGATTGAAAGCGAATGCTTTACTTCCATCCAAATTGTAATAGTTCAGTATGATAGGACTTCTCCCCTACAGGCTTCCTGCAAAGCCCTAGAACACTGAGTTGCATGTTTTTCTCTTGCAACTTGGATTTTTGTGAATCACCTTTGTTCGTACCTTTAGGGCTGTATTTTTTACTATAAATCAGAAATAGCCACTGTATTTACAAAATATGGCTACTTCTAGACTTTCAGTATTGCAGATTTATGACACAATTGCTGCTCTATTAAGTAGTACAAGATTTCCGTGTTTACAGCATTGTTACCATTACTTATCGAATGCCCTGGTAGTTTTGGAGAGAAATGCTTTTTTCAGTTCTAGTTCTGTTTCTCCTCTGTAATTTTACTCTTTCTATGTTTGCACATTCACCTATGCTGAGGCATGTAGATGTGAGGCTGGTAGCCTGATGGTCGGCCTTGGGCCTTCTTGGGTTGTTAAAGACATGAATAAAATAATGCGACTACCTCAATTGTTGCTCTGTATACCGGTCCATCGACTATGGCCTTCTGTGCATCTAAATATTATTAAGTATCTGTCGATGAATTATCATTTCCATAACGAGGCTTTTATTACACACCTATAGTTCTGTCTTATTTCTACTACACTAGATGTAGGTTACCTGGTAGAACTCCCGTAATGCGGGATTACGATGGGTCCAGGCATCCACGTAAAATGACACAAAACTGAACATTAAGGACTGTGAAAGGCACATATGTTAAATTCGAACCCACGACTTACTTTTCAAACAGCCTTAAAATATTACCCAATAACTGAATTACGTGCTGTTGTCCGTTTAAATATGTACGTACCTACTGATTGAATGTTGAAGCTAGGCTTTTTCACAGTGTAGACCAGTTGTGGTTCAAAAGAATGCAAGAATACCTCGAGCTTAGAAAAGAAGTTCTAAAATTTGTTATAACATTTGCAACCTCATATTTATGCAAAATAAGTTTCTCGTATATGAATTTTATCAAAATAAAGACGAGAAATGCCAGTGAACTTGAAGTGATAACTAGACAGCGGAAAAAATTCAAATAAAAGTCATGTTTACGGTTTACAAGTATTGTACACATAGACTATGGCATGAGATGTGCAATTGTGCACGCATCCCAACACGGTGCTGTCTGCAGAGAGCACCACGCGAACACCGAAAACAACTGCCACTCTGCGTTCTTAGCAGTTTTGCCAATTGAGCGGTTTTCCCGCTAAATCTAGCTTTTTTTGGATAACCGTCTCGCGGGTAAAATTATATTATCCCGCTTAGCGGGAATACTAGCGGTTTTTAATCTTTAAAGTTTCTGAAATGAAATTCATATTAGCATTATAAGCGGATTTCATAATTACATTTAATTCGTTCAGTGTGTGTTTTGTGATATAATGGATGTGTAAATGTACTGATAATTCCATATTATATAGGCCTATGTTGCCGTTAAAACCCGAAATCCATCGAAACCAGTTTCAACTAGTAAAAACTAGTTTAAGCAAATAAAGATAGGTAGAAAGTGAATTTTCGTATGATCTAGAATCAGTGTCAGGTTAGGTTTGGTTTGTTTAGGTTTTTGTTTGGTAAAAGAACTAAACAAACCGAACCTAACCTGTCATTGATTCTAGATCTTACGAAAATTCGCTTTCTATATATCTATATTTTAAAACTAGTTCTTACTAGTTGAAACAGTTTTGTCGGATTTTGGGTTTAATGGTAACATATATAGTTCAATAAGAATTTAAATATGTTGTGTCTGTAATAAAAGTGTTCAAAATTGCTTTACAGCGCCACATTGACAATGATAAATGTGTGCAATATTCGCTACATTGGCGGGTGGATGCTCTATCTTGACTATTATCATTATTATTATCATTATTATTATTATTATTATTATTATTATTGAATAATAAATATACATTAAAATCTAGAGATATTTGTTAGAAAATCGCGGGTATTTGAAAGCCATCTAGCGAAATTATACGAACAACAGTTGGCAACACTGGTTCTTAGTCAGTCCTCTTCCGTACGTGATGAGAGAATATTGAGATACCGGTACGTAAACATATTCTTCATTTGTGTTCAGTGAAGTGATCGTAATTCCGAAGACAGATGTTAAAAAAACATAGGGTGTATTCTTTAATACAAGAATATGGTGTCCACATTTTTAGTAGTGATAGTGGTGAAAGAATTAAGTGTCTGTTATGTATGTGTGCATTAAAAAAAAATACAAAACAATCGCTAGAACATCACTGTAAGACACAGAAACAAATGAAAAATGTTGCTCGTATGTTAGAAGAAAATAAGGGTTCAAGTTCAAATTCCGCCTCAAATATGAAATATGACTTTTGTCAGGATTTGTGTCGAATGATGATAAGTTGCAATATTCCATTCAAAACGTTGAACAATACTCACTTTAAAGAGTTTGAAGAAGAGTACACAAAATATGTCATTACAATAGTTATATCAACGTACAGCCAATATTCAGTGATTATTCCGTGTGTCAATTTACATTTCTCCCGGCTTGCACCTGCACGCGCCTCTAGTGTACCTATAGGCCTCGCAATTGTACGGATTACCGACGTTAGGAATGCGAATCAAACACTGCGATAAGGAAGAGCGGGCGAGAGGAAAGGTCACGAGATAACTTGAATGGTATTCGAGAGTACAGTCGGAAGAGAAATGACATCGATAGAATCAGTCTTGCGTTGTGATAGAATACATTACGACTTTAGTTTGTTCCATTGCATGTGAATACGTGTCTTGTATCGCACGGTATTATTTCAATCGTAAACATATGTTTAATTAGCTTCGAATTTTTCTCTTGCAACGTTCTTTATTTCCACAGCGATGTCCTCATTTGTTCATCTTCTTGGAAGAGACAGTACTTCATCGGCTCGTACCTCTCCTCCCTCGGCGCGCCTACATACACAAGTCAAAACAGACAGCAACGCCACCATTGCTTTTTGGTAATCGTTTCTTGCGCGAGCTATACTGTTCTCCAACCAGGAGATCAACCGTGAAAGGAATGTGCTTACTATTGCGTCATCTATTGGAGCGAAGTAGATAGATAATATTATCGTTATAACGTCAGTTTAAAAACCATTCGCTCTCCTGCGTATGTTATTTCCTGTATGGAGAGATTAAAAGATCGGGGGATTAACAGTGATCTAATTTTGTAACTAGGGTAGTATAAATATGTGTGTAACAATGTTATTGTTTGTGCTGTGAGAGCGAGCCAATAGAGATATGAGTACCCACGTGTGTGACCTTATGACATCAACATTCATTCACAGCATTACCCCGCTCCGTTTCATTCCGCAAAGACTTTCTCGTGGTTGGAGCACAGTGCCGTGCTTACGTAAACAACAACCCTCTGACGGGACAAAATAGTCGCGTTGTAGTTACCTTCATATCTGAATGACTTTTTTCCCCACACTATGTGTGTATCCAACATAGAGTCCACATAGGAGAGCTACTTCCTGTAGCAGAGGCATATCTATAACATTAATAAAATTATGTTTCACTTCAGTGTATAGCCTAATTACTGAATTTTTTTCTAGTTTTGTGTTAAATGTGTTTATATACAAATATAACACACACACAAATAAGTGTTCATTAATACGGTGTTTTTTTTATGAATTTCCATATGTTCTTGGGTCGTCCCAAAATCCTTCACTGCATCGGTTGGCAGACGTAAGCTATTTTTTTTTCTGTTCTTTGATCTACCATCTAGTCATTACTTTGGTAACAAATCAATTATTTTTCCCCACTTGATATCACCTCTATCAGATTTTATACATCTGAATTATAATGTAGTTATTCCTTTTGTCTTTTAGGCTACTTATATGAGTTTGCAATTATTGTAAAAGAATAATTAACTCCTCTTCCTGAAGACGGTTTTTCTTTCTCGTAGAAACTACTAAACTGATGAACGATGGGAGAGCTTTATTTCATAAAAATCTGTATTTAATATATTTTCATATATTACGCTTTCAAGCATTGTAGGCTAGTAAATTATATTCCCTAGGCTACTAAAATATGCGACTATTTTCCACATAATACGGATATATTTCACTGATGTCTATTTGCTTCAGTTGACTTCAAGTGAGAGGAACTTGTTTGATACGGTTCAAAGACTACCCGAAAGTGAACATCAATTGAAACTTGTAATTTTAGGATTTCACTTACTCCCAAGCATGCAACTAAATCCGGAAGCGAAACGCATAAATTTATGTAATTACGGTTGTTAAAAATATACTGTAGTAACGCACTTCCTATTCGTTACTCAAACCGAGGCTCAGAATGAATGAGCAATAGAAAGAACTTAATAGGCCTACTGTGACTCCGAAGATTACTTCCTGTGAAAGAATTCCTGCAATTATTCCACTGTGATTCAAAAGAATAGGCCTATAGTTGATCGTGGCTCACATTAATTCTGAACGCTGTATTTTAATCTCCATTAAAATTTAAACATTGCTAATAGAATCATTACCTTCTTTAATTAAATGGCTATTCTAGTCAGATAACGAATTCAATCACTTTTCAATCTGCCTAGCAAATCGAATAGGCTATGAGTAGAATGCAACATAGCGCAAGCCATTTGTATCTTCCCCACAGCTTTCAGGTATAATTTTTAATATAAGTCTGGTATCACAACCATTTCATTAATTGGCATGCGAAATGCATTTCTTTGCATAAACATTAGCATTCGTATTAAAAGTGGTATTCTTTTTATTCAATATTTCATTCGTTTCATAAATTTTTTCAATAACTTATTCATTCCTTTCTTCTGCTGTTCCTTAATTCATTCGTTCTTATGTTTATTCATTCTCCGTTCATCAATTAATCCAGCACAATTCGTCAGTTAATTATGTCGCTAATTTAATTTCGTCTTCCCCTTAATCGCAGGTAGGTTTCACTAGAAAACTAGTGGCTTATATCAGTCTGTTCAACTTATTTCAATTTTTATATCGATAACAAGGAAGAGCGCCACTACCAGTTTCCTTTCCTTAGAGACACTGTCTTGAGCTCTAGTGACAAATTTAGACACGCATTATTAGCAATTTTAAATAAAGTATGGCTAGTAGAGATGAACAAACCTAACTGCCGCTCTCGCTCGTTGTGTTCGTTGTATTTGTATTTCGAGTCTCGTCTCGTAACTCTCGTGCTCTTCGAGTCTTGCTCATCATTCTCGAAATAGCATTTGGTCGGCGTGGAAAGATTTCGTAACTTTGAGTAACATACATCATTGAAATAAATAACATTGGGGATGTTTAATAGATATAAAGAGACAGAACAAAACAGAATCATAGTTATCAAAATGTTCTGATTGTTTTGTCAGATATTACCTAAGGTTTCATAAATAGAAAAAAATTCAAATAAATTTGCATTTATAAGAAACATAAAACATAAAGTTAAATAAAGCGTTAATATATTTTTTTTACTTAAGATTGTACACTTGATCTCAAACACACGAAAAAAAATTCTAGCCTTTTAATAAGCGCCTGGTAATTAAATAAATATTGGGGACGGATTATTATACACTGAAAGGTAAAGCTGTTTCTAATAGGCTACTTGATTGTTGATACATATAACAGTTTCAAAAACAGATAAAAGTTCAGTCTGGTATAAACAATTGTGGCGATTCAAGGCTGCTTGACGTCTTGACAGTTCGCTTAAGCAGTCAACGACGTCACGTAGACAATACTGTCATGCGCGTTTGCGACTTTGGGGGCGCTGTTATCTTGCTTTCTCGATGGTGTTCAACTCTGTCTAGTTCGTATACGTTTATTTCTTATTTCGTTCACAATTTATATTTTTCTAACGCCGTGCATATTGACGTGTAGCCACATGCGCTTCTGTTAACTTCTGCAATTATAATGAAGAATCTTGTTCTGAGGTTAGGGCACCAATTAGGTAGGATTCTGTTAACCCCTTATGGTAAGATGACAATGACTTAGGAAGTACGCAGAATGGATGAAGGTGATAATGACGACGAATGGGTTAAAGGAAAACCCTGGGAAAAAACTCAATCAGGCAACTTGTCCCAACCAGGTTTAGATTCTGGCCCCGGTAGTTACGCAGTCATACACGCTGACACTACTCCAAAACGATCAACTTCGTTTATAATGACTATATCTCTGCTCTCTTGTGTTTCTCAGTCCTTCACAGTACTGACGAAATGCCTCGCTCTTTTATACAAAGGTACTCGTATACAGGCACATCACGAATTGCCTGCATTTCGTCAGGCAGCAGAACAAACAAGTCGTATTATTTCTTCTGGAGGTCGCTTTTGCCTTGCAGCTACTGGAAGCAACATTCCTTCGGGTACAGTTGATTGCTACTTGTATTGATAGCTATTATTATATACATTTGGAGCGCTACAGACAACCGATTCTCGTGGCCTCCGATTGAATTCTACAGACATTGGGGTCAAGGGTTCCTCAGACTCCGAGACATGAATGCTAGACCGTGTCACATGTGTCGCTCTGTGCCAAATACCGTGAAACAGGAGAGGGGTCAAAACCTCTCTCTGCTCTTACTCTGCGATTAGAGGAGATAAGCCTTACAGTATTCAGCGACATTCATTAAAGTTATTGCCCTGTAAGTCATGACATCAGGAAGAAATTTATTTTCAACACATGAAATTTACCAAAATAATTAACAGTGCTATAACAAAAGTACGTTTTTATAATCATAATCATTATCATCCTCATCATAATATCAGGTATTAGGAGAGACTCCTGTTCCGACATCAGCTTGCATCGCTTTCGTGGTCAGCCAGCATGCCCTTTACCTCGTTGTTTATAATTCAATATCTGTTTCGGTATTCGTTCTTCGTCCATTCTTTCCAAGTTATCCAATCCAGCTTATGTGTGATTTATCCTCTATGGAAAATATATCTACTTTCGTATTGTTTCGTTTATAAATTTATCAATTCCAGTGCAGCCTTTTACAATTCTTAAAAATGTCATTTCGCCTGAGTTTTTGTTATTAAAATCTCCCTTTTTCAAGACCTATACATCGCATCCATATAGAAAAGCTGGCACTGCCACAGTTTTATAAAACTTTAATCGTCTTGCTTTTTTTTCAACTTCTAGAGACTGTTTCGTAATTGAATACCAAAGTTTGCACCATAGCCATATTTAACATCATAGCCAAAATATTTGAATTGAATGAACTGCTCTAATAACATACATTTGACTACTAATATCTTACTTCTTATTATAGTTTTCCCTTTAATTGCCAGAACGTTAGTCTATTCTGTTGTTTAGTCAACTGTCCGAAGACAAGTCTCAACCTGACAAGTGATACTAACAAGGTATCAGTTATAAGGCAACTAAGCCAGGAGATAATCAGTAGAGTGGCCAATTCCTTTCCCTCTCCATTGCATACATCGCCGACTAGCTACATATTACACTAATCAGACTTCATATATTGCATACAAACAATTATTGTTCTTCCTCTGACACATACCGTCAACTGAGATATACTGCCTGATAATAGATGTACAGTCTTAGACACAAAAAATGCCATACGCTAAGTCCCCTCCAGAAGAATTCGAGTTCGCCTCGGACGTTAAACTTTCCATTCGCGGATAAAATCTCATTTTTCTCTCTTATATTATAAATTCTTCTGTAACCTTTATATGAAACGAGTCAGTCAGGGCAGAAAAAGAAATGTCAGAAGGAAGTGAAATAGGGAAATGAGTACGACAAGGATGCCCTTTATCACCTACCCTGTTAAACATCTACTTGGAGGATTTAGTGAAGAACTGTTCTCAGAACTTAGGAGGGGGTGATACTAGGAGGTAAAAAAAATAAAGTTCATAAAATTTGCTAATGATATGTCATTGTTAGCATAAGAGGAGATGATACCAAGGTATATGCTACTGAAGCTAAATGACAGCTGTGAGGAGTATGGAATGAAGATAAATGCAAACAATACGAAGACCGTGTTTATATTTTTTTACTTACAAATGGTTTTTGTACACTATCTACCAAAATGTAATTGGGCATTGTTTTTGCCCTTTTAGAACCTCGTGGTACCACCTCTTATTGCTATAACAGCAGCCACCCTGTCAGGCATGCTCTCCACTAGTTTGTGTAGGATATCCACTGGAATGCGTCGCCATTCCTCTTGCAACATGGCACTCAGTTGGACAAGGGAAGTTGGCCGCATCTCGCGAACCACAATCGCCGGTCCATTTCATACCAAAGGTGCTCAATGGGATTGAAATCAGGACTCTGTGCAAGCCAGTTCAACCGTTGAACAATATTGTCTGCATACCACTGCATAGTAGCCGCCGAAACATGGGGCCAACTTCCATTGTTCAATTGAGTGCCATGTTGCAAGAGGAATAGCGACGCATTCCAGTGGATATCTTACACCAGGGCTGGGTACCAAGAGCGAATTCTACTCTCTCACGGTGAGCCGTATGACTTCTCAACCTCTTTCTTTCCCGCCGAACACCGCGCAGCGTTGATACCGTAACGGATGAATATTAAGCGTCCCCGTTTAGAGTTTGGAATCGCTCCCGGTGCCAACTTTGTCCTACACAAACTAGTGGAGAGCATGCCTGACAACGTGGCTGCTATTATAGCAACAAGAGGTGGTACCATGAGGTTCTAAAGGTGCAAAAACAGTGCCCAATTACTTTTTGGTAGATAATGTAGAATACGGAGATTCATTGCCTCCCTCACATAAGCCCGCCTTCGGTCCCAATCCTGAGCAAGATTAATCCAGTCCCTACTATCATATCCCACCTCCCTCAAATCCATTTTAACATTATCCTCCCATCTACGTCTCGGTCTCCCCAAGAAATGAAGCTGTTTTAGAGAGAGTGGGTGAAGAGAGAATGATGCTGAAACTGGTCAGAAAGAGAAAAAGGAATTGGTTGGGTCACTGGCTGAGAAGAAACTGCCTACTGAAGGATGCACTGAAAAGAATGGTGAACGGGAGAAGAGTTTGGGGCAAAAGAAGATATCAGATGACAGACGACATTAAGAAATGTGAATCATATTCGGTGACTAAGAGGATCGCAGAAAATAAAAATGGTTGGAGAATGCTGGGTTTGCAGTGAAAGACCTGCCCTTGGGAAGAACACTATGTATGTATGTAGGTATGTATGTATGCATGTATATAAATTATTACTTTTCCCTCCCAAAAGAAGCTTTACTAAAACTGGGAAGCTCAAGTCGTAAATTTTCTGTACGTGGAAGTGAGTTCCAGGTAAAATTCGTCGACCATTTCTATTCCACGTTAAATTTCGACGATGAATAACTTGTGCAGGTGAAAGTTTCGTTAAATAAAATACAAATATTACTATCACTAGTAGGATTAATGTACATAATTGATATTATCATCATCAACATTTAAGTTTCTCGGAATACGTTTTCTGAATTCGCACATTGTTTTGGTTCTGCAAGACTCTTCAAACATGTTACGCAACATCTTGCAACTGACAAGCTGGTGTGACATACATCTGTAACACAATAGCCTGCAAGATGCTATCGCCCATAGCATTGATCTGTGTAACTTACAAGAAACTACATGTTGCTCGTATCATGCAGTACTTGTTCGAACACTTGACATTTCTTGCACAATAAAATGTTTCTCTCAAAGACTCCTTTCAAATAGGTCGCAACCTCCTCTTAACAAGTCTTTCCTCTTGAAGTTTCCTCGTTGCTTGATTGACGTTCGATGACCTACGTATACTAGCAGACACTATTAAATGCTACAAGACGTACCTAGTTATTCATCAATACATTTCAGACCTAATTATTGATATTCACGACAGCGAAGGAGTGGCTTGTGGATCTTTTGTCACTATGCATTGAAATTCTTATCCTAATTTATTTCATTGCCTTCATTCATTTCCAATTGCAATTGAAGACTGTTATCCCAAAACTCGCTCAGTCCTTTTGGCCATTTTTATGATTTATAGATACAGGGCGAAAAGTAATTAAACCGACAAACTCTGGGAGGTTTTAAGGGACACCAAAACAAACAATTTTCTCTAATGTCATATTGTGTTGTGAGCCAGATCTTAATGTAACACAAACCATTGCCATGCTTTATTGCTTGAGTGTCTTATAAAACTTTAACACACAAAAATCACTGCAAACGATGACGTTAAAACATTTGCACACCAAAATCATTGAAAAATATGTTCAAAAATACCACCATTGACCTGTACACAAAGGTTACATCGGCGAGACATGGATTGTCTAACGCGGTGAAAGACTTCAGGATTATCGTTTATTTTCCCTCTTGCAACAAATATCCGGGCCACCAAATCATCATCTGATTCAATTGGGGTTGCGTAAAAAAAGATTACGCATCTGTCTCCACACAAAACAAAATCAGAGGGATCAAATAAGGAGATCGAGGAGGCCAAGATACAGGATCGCCTCTGCCAATCCACTTCCCTGGAAATTGTTCAAGTAGTCACGCACACGATATGAATTTGTAGAATGGTCATGAACTTAAGAATGCATATACCCTCTGCTGGTTTAATAAAGCATTGCATGGATAAAGACGTAAACAAAATGTGAATTTGTAGTGTAGTCATGAACTGAAGAACGTATACGCCCTCTGTAGGTTTAATAAAGCACTGCACTGTGTCAAGATGTACAACAAAATGTGAATTTGTAGTGTAGCCATGAAATGAAGAATGCATACCCCTTCTGCCGGTTTAATAAAGCCTCTCAGGAAAATATGACATTAGAGAAAACCGTTTTAGTGTCCCGTACAACCTCCCGGAGTTTGTCGGCTTAATTACTTTTCACTCTGTATATATAATTATGTCTGACGTGAGACCTCCATCATTATATTTTAAGCTTGTTTTCTTCCAAAACAAGGGCAAACATTTACTACAAGTTTGTGTTATTGTGCATGTAACTTAAAAACTAGCTCAGTCTGTAAAATGTTGAACAAAAAACCAGCCCAGTTCTTTCAAAGAAATGGATTCACTCTTCAGTTCTATGGATGGTATGCACACACTATAATGTTTAAAAAATAATAATAATCATGTATTAGCCGTTTGGTCAGTTGAACTGAGAGAGTTTCTGGGGAGCAATCCCCACACTCCCCATGATTCCAGAATCCCCCCCCCCCGGGGATTTCAGACTTTTTTCAACTAAAAATATAATTTGTACAACATTATATTTCAATTTTATATGTATTTTCAGCGACTTAAATAAGTTCTGTAATATAGATTTCCAAGTAGTTTTTTCCTTGAAGGTTGGTGGTCTGGTCTGCCGGGCGATCTTGGCGTAGTTTTGAATTACTTTTTGTTAGCAGATAATATAAAAATTATGTTTACTAAAACAGTTATAGTGTAAAGGCCCATTCACAATGAAAATTAAACATAACTTTAACATAAACACAGAAGTTTGCGCCCAGACTACTAAATGTGATCATTCACAATGATTCACATAAGCATTGACATAAACATTACCGTAAGACGTTAACATGAAAGTTTGCAAACTCCAAACTTTCATGCTTATGCTTACGCGATTTGCAAACAGAACACAATCGTGGAGCGCTGAAGTATACGACAGAATATGAGGAAATATCATCGTTGTTATGTTTTCATGGTTACCAAGTATGTTTGCTGTTATGTTTATGTTCCCATCGTAAATGATGGTATGACTTCTTGATTTTACTGTAACGTTAAGTTAACGCTTACATTATGTTTAATTTTCATTGTGAATGAGCCTTAACAGTAAATACAGAATGGAAGTAAATAATGCTTCAAATTGAAAGGGACGATAGGGTACACTTAAATAAAACCTGTATTACGTTTTATGATTAAATCCACGGTTAATTAGGAAATTAAGTTGGAAGTTTCAGCAGTCTGGCAACATCGCAGCCTTTTTCTTATTGTAATATAGAAGTAAGAGGTCAACGAACTTAGATCTGTCTGCCTTGGTGAACTACCTCCCATCTCCCTTTCTGGCTACAATGTTTCAAGATGGTCGCAATGGTCAGTGGCTTCAAATTAGTGATTTTTAAATTAAATTTACACGAAAATCGTCCATGCTAATGAAATACGGCAGAGGGATAAATGATTCTTTATTAGATTTTTTATCGATATAGAAGAAAATTACGATGCTACTGGCAATAGTTATCAAATAAGAGGGTGTTACACTTTTTTGGTACATAAAACATAAGCTATATTATGCTCTGAAAATCTGCAGAGTTATTTCACTTTTACGTTGTATAAATATTTTAGTGTACGATGGCAATACAAGAGGCGATTTTTATTTATTTATTTTTTTTTAAGAAAAGACGAACTGAGGAGTTTATAGAAGGTGCATCAGTTGCATTTAATGAATAAAATGCTCAATGGCTTGAAATGAAAGTGAAATATGTGAATCTGTAAGTGCATCTCTGTTACTGTCTGTCGGAGTGATTATGTCGCATCCCGGTTTCCCCCTCCCGTTTATACTGGCCCATCTGTAAAGGCTTGGCTGGCCAGTTTTAGCTATTTCCTGAAAACATTTGCTGTTCGGAATTCGATATCTGCGTAATATTGTATTATTGTTTAAAATAACTTAAAGAAAAGGATCCCGTTAAGTAACTGTCACGTGATTTCCCCCGTTTCGATGACCCTGCGACATAACCACTCGGACGGACAATACCTTTATCTAGTGCTGTTAGTGGTGAGTGAATGAATAAAACGATTGGACTCGAAATCAAATATAAAAAACGATGAGAACCAAATACGATTAGTTGTATTTCGATCGTGTTCGAAGTAGTACATTTTGTAAACTGTGTGAAATGCATTATAAGTGACCTCGAAGCTCTTCAAAAATAGGGAAGAGGGTATTAATGTTAGCGTCCTTTAAAAACTGTAGAGAAACTAGTGGAAAACTAATTCGTCTAACTTAATCGGTGTGTAATTACTACTTGTGGGCAGTTTATGAAACAAGGACACTTATACAGAAGAATAGTTCATACTCATCATGTTTTATTTAAAAAAATATTAACATTTTTAAGTTAATACCTATATTAACATTTACTGTACTTCATCTGTATATTGTTTGTTATCCCATGTCGTAAAGGCAGAAGGAGTTCCTCCTTTGGGAATTGAAACAAATAATATTAAAACAAATATCAAGCAATGAAAACTCTATTTCTGTAACTGACCCAAATTTTTATGTTCCCTTCCTAGATTATATATACCCAGATTGCTCGGCCTTATAGGCTTTGACGGTAATAACTTTTGTCAGGTTTACTATGCTTGCTGCCATCTAGTTGTTACATAAGGAGTCATGTCGCAACTCCCATTTTAATTGCATTAGCGACTGTACTGCCATCTCGTGTTCGTTTACGGCGAACGGGTGGCGATTCTGGCGGTTGTTCTCTTCATAGTGCTACCGATTTTAACATGGGGATGAGCTATCTGTTATATATATGATCTAGGGTTCCCTTTTACACAGGCTGCCTCTGTTGTTACGTAAGATCTGAATTATTGTTTCTTTTGTTGTCGGCGTAATATATGTACCTTTTGGGGCAAAAACTCTGAATTTAACGCTGATTAAAATCAATCACTTCTTTTCAGGTTTGCACTATCTCGGTTTTGCCAAATATGTCAATACAAATTGACATGTCAAATTTTAACGACTACCAAGTAATTCATTTTCAATTTTTAATATTTATTATTCGACAATTTGGGAAAAAGTAAGAGTAGGATTTCGGTTTTAGAACTGAATTAACTGATGCTAATAGTTTAAGTATTACATAGTTAGCTGTATTGGATATAAGTAAAAATGTATTTTGTAATATATTACACAAACTTTTCAATAACCTAGCAGATAATTACGATGATTATGTGATGTGCCTGAAGTATCGAGAAAAATCGTGACATGAATATCATTCATCAGAAAGGAATGACGGACATTACTTGCTAGAGGCAACGAACTTACATCACGAATTCGTTTTTCAAGAGGAGTGTGCAGAATGCAATAACAGCTATAAACACTAATTATGAAAATCTGTCACTGACTGGTTCGATAAAATTACCGTAACTTCTGAAGTGTTACAGAGGGTTCTTTCCGATTTCTGATAACGAATTTGGATGACGTCATGTGCGTCAGGAATCACATCGACAGCTTAATTTCGGCGAGAGTTGACAGATCAGTAGTGAGTGATTTCATAATCGGGGTGCACAGTGCATCACAGTAGCAATGCTAAGAAAATCGAGCCTTTTTGGGAAGGGTGCATAACTCCTTCCCATGCCAAGTATAGTTACGTGAAAATCACAGGAGCCTGCAAAAAAAAAAAAAAAAAAAAAAAAACGTTACTTCGTTATTTCCAAGAAAGGCATCTTGCGTGTACCTAATAAGACTGGCAAAGCTCGGATGGGATTAATTCCAGAGTGGAAAAAGCAAGTAAATCCACCCCCGTCACAAGTCGCCGCACCCCACGAGATGATACAAATTAATTCCATTCGAGCTTTACCAATCTTATTAGGGACACAGAAGATGCCTTTCTTGGAAATAACGAAACCTCGTTTATTGCAGGCTTCTTTTATTTTCACTTAACTGTACTTGGCATTGGAAAGAGTCGTAATGTACCCCTCCCAAAAAGGCTCGATTTTCTTGGCAATTTCTACTGTGAGTCGCCGTGCACTCTGACTATGAGATCACTCACTACCTGTCTGTCACCTCGCGCCATAGTTCAGATGTCGTGTAACTCCTGATGCACACGAGGTCATTCAAATTCGTTATCAGACATCGGAAATAACCCTGTAACAAGTGCATTTCACGTTTTCCTTTGCGCTCTTCGACCAAAGTTTCTTAATTAAAAAAAATTGTATATTGATAGTCTCCAATTAAATTGATCACATGAATCTCATTGGGCTTTAATTAATATACATTTTTATGTAATCTTTTTCGATATTATCCATTATGTTAATTATTCCTACCAAAACGGATGGTTTGTTCCCAACAAATGTTTTATATGCAAACGGTTCTAAGTAAGACTGGTAATCATAAAATTAATATATTAATCTTTCCTTTTTCTGAACAGACAAGACATTATTAACCACCTATGAATTAACATATAATCAAATTACGAATAATGAATTTTTTATCCACGTTGATGAAACTGTTCTTATTTTAACAAGACGTTTGTTAAGAGAAATATGACAAAAATTTCATCGTGCTTTCGGTTTATATTTCGCATAAGGTTACAGTTCAGAACTTATATGTTATGTGAGGTCTAAATAAAGAAGTAGGCCTATTCCAAATGATCAGCATGGTTTCTTAACTCTGGCATAGTGTAGGAGGAGAAGAAAGAGCAGTGATGCTTACAGATATTCTGCGACAAAACCATTATAAATCAGAGGAATCTGAAGGCTTAGAGGTGGCACTCCTATTATCAAATTTATTCAGTAGCAGATTCCTAAGACATTCAATAAAAATAAAATAAAAAATCCCTATATATACAGGGTGTTTCAAAAATACGGGGCATAATTTCAGGTATGTATTTCCCACATGTAGACCATCAAAATAGTTCATTACAACATGTGTCCGGAAATGCTTCATTTCCGAGTTATGGCCTTCACAACATTGAAATTCACCGGAATGTTTTTCTTTCCGCAGGTCGTTGTCATTACAGAAGATGTTCAAAATGTCCACCTCCTGCTTGAATACATATCTCACATCGATGTCTCATTGACCTGCGAACACGATCCCAAACTCCAGGAGTATTGCGTATGTCCTCAGAACATGCCACAATTCGATTCCGAAGGGATTCCAAATCAGGCACCGCAGACGAATAAACCAATGATTTTAAATGGCCCCACAAGTAGAAATCAGATCAGGTGAGCGTGGAGGCCAAGCAATTGGGCCACCTCTACCTATCCATCGATCAGGAAACCTTCGATTCAAGTACCGGCGAGCCGTACGACTGAAGTGTGCAGGAGCGCCATCATACAAGAAGTGAATGTGTTGACGATTGATCAGTGAGGTGTCTTCTAAAACATGAGGTATGGTGGTGTTTTCCAGGAAGTTTGTGTACGCCTGCCCCGTAAGTCTGTTTACAAGTACATGGGGTCCAACTAATCGATCACCAATGATACCGGCTCACATGTTGAGGGAGAACCGCACCTGGTGATGAGATGGAACAGTTGCACGTGGGTTTTCATACGCCCATACATGCTGATTGTGGAAATTTGTTATGCCATCTCGTGTGAACTGTGCTTCATCTGTAAATAATACTAAGGCAGGAAAGTTCGGATTTACACCACACTGCTGCAAGAACCACTGACAGAACCTAACTCGTGCAGGGTAATCTGCTGGTGACAGGGCCTGTACACGTTGCAAATGATAAGGATACAATTGATACTCTTTCAACAGTCTCCAGACAGTCGTATGAGGAACATTTACTTGCAACGCTACCCTTCGTGTGCTGATAGAAGGAGTCATGTTCACAGCCTCCAGAATCTCCTCCTGTACTTCTGGAGTTGTAGATCTTGGTCGTCCCGTTCCCAAACCAGGAGAGTTAAATTTTCCATACACGCACAGACGGTAATGGAGACGTACAAATGTCTTCCGATCTGGACATTGTCGCTGTGGGTACCTCTCCTGGTACAAACGACGAGCCAGGGCAGCATTGCCGTCCGCCTTACCGTACATGAAGTGTATCTCTGCCAGCTCTTGATTTGAATACATGTCGCACAGTCTAACGCCTACACAACACTGAATGTAACCTTCGCCTCGGAATGAATTGTCAGAGTGCCCTCTTAATGTCTCCTTTGACGGCAACGACCTGCGGAAAGAAAAACGTTCCGGTGAATTGCAATGTTGTGAAGGCCATAACTCGGAAATAAAGGATTTCCGGACACATGTTGTAATGAACTATTTTGATTGTCTACATGTGGGAAATACATACCTGAAATTATGCCCCGTATTTTTGAAACACCCTGTATATTCTTATTGCGTGGTAGACATAAGATAAATTGCATTATATACGTCTTAATTTCAATTCAGGAATCCGCCCCTGAGCAGGAGTTCTACTCTTTCAGGGGTGAGCTAAAGTTTTTTTTCTGTTTTTATTATTTTTATGTTAAAATTATTAGCAAAATAAATAAATAAATGTACCTATGTACTGTACATAAAAATGTAAAGTCTTGACCAATTAAATACTGGCTACATAAGACAAAGATCTTCCTCTTTTAAAGTGGATGAAGGGAAGTAAAGAACATGACAAACTGCACATTTTACGGAACTGGAAAAGTGAAATTTCTAAAGAAATAAATAAATATAAACAAATATTAAGACGAATTGCAGGAACGCTATTATTAAAATATTTAAATAGAAGTTCGAAATATGAAATTCTACAACTCTTCACACAAAATTAAATAAATTAAAAAGTGACACAACTTCATTATGACGCATTCAGTAAACGTTTGAATGTGCAACTATCTTTCCAGACTGTGAACATTACTTAATGCAATTTAATTCATGAGGTGTACGTTATCTAAACCCTTACTTTTCATAGTTCACACTAAACGTTGAACTATTTTAATTACTGCCTTCTGACGCATTAGTGTCGTATCAACAGGCGGAAAGGCCTCTGAATTTTAGTGATGTCAAAGGATCATTGTGTATCTACACTCGTATGTGATCTACTGAAATTGTGATCACATACTCAAGAGTATGCCTTGAGTAGCTAAAGTACAAGTTACAATTACAAGCGCCTGACATTTACAAAATTCAATAGGGATATCCTGAACTAGTACCAACAGATAGCGCACGTGTACTTTGAGGGATACACTTTGCGTGTGCATTTGTTTTTAGTGTATATATACATTGAGGATATACGTAGCATAGCATATTAGTATATTAAATACTCTTAAAAACAACTGAAAATGTCACATTTTTGTTATGTTCCTATATGTAAAAACTAGGAAAAGCTTTTTATCTTCATTTAGGTACCGAAATATTCCGAATATGCGCTTTAAACCTTAAAAAATAGAACTAATTAAATTGCGCCTCGAAAGTGCTAGCTGTTAACAAACACTACTTCAAGCAAGGAATTGCTGCTACAGTTTCATTTTTGAAGAGGGAAAAGAAAACTTAATAAAAATATCCAACCTCGACAGCGAGCTACTATGTTAGCTTAGATGCCTTAGATTATAATATGCAGTAGTTGCAGGAGTCTCGAAGTTTACGCCTGCAGTAAACTCTCGATAAACTGTGATGTTTATTATCCAGGACGATCCGTAGTGAAATTCATTTCGTGAATACTATTTTTAATGTACTCTGGACTAATTATTAAAACCATGTTCTAACTTCAAATTTTCAAAATAATACTAGGCTACATAGTATTCAAAACTCCATGTCCTTAACCTACAAAACGCACGAATAATAATCGTCATACTACTGCGATCATATTATGTCAACCTATCAAACATTGCACTTGATCTCTCTGCAACTATAGAAAAAATAAGAGGAATTCAATCTCGATAGTCCCTTCCCTATAAAAAAAAACACACACACTGGTGGCTGCGTATCCTGTTTTTAGCGTACGGTACTTAAATAATTATGATTAAAGAGGCAACATTCACCTTCGACAAAGTTCCTATTTTTTTATTCGTGCACCTCGTCCTCAAAGTTCTCGTTTAGGTTCATGAACATTCAATTTACTCGTATCTACAGTATATTGTGCATACTGCAGATTTCCCTACCCATCTCTTAAGGGGAATCGCTCAGTATTATACAGGTTTACGCTTTTAATTATTGTAAATTAAATTAAATTAGATTACAAGGTAAGAAAATACTGAATTATATTAAATTATACTAAGTTATACAAAATAATTATAAATATAATTTTGACACACACAGAAAACCAACAAGCGGGAAAACGTAATCAACTGTAGCATATGGCATAATATAGCCCTACAACATATTGCGCCGCATGGAACGCTCCTGCCATCTAACGGTAAAACTTCGCATGAGATATCCCTAATTCTAAAAGTTCGTTTGAAAGTGTTGCACAAGAATACGTACTTCACATGGCTCAGTGGCGTGCTACCATAGTAAAATGTATGCAGAACACAAACACCATAACATAGTTACAGAAGAGAAGAAAGTCAATTATAGTATTATTTATATTATATTTATTATTACGTTCGATGTTCGTCCTTAGCAACCTAAACAATGGCTAACCAACACTTAGCAACAATAAAATCCCTTACATTCATTCATTTATTTATAACTTCTTCACAAACAAAACATTACAAAGGAAATGCGTACAATTTAAAATTGAATTTAGATACCAATAATTAAATTTAGATACCAGTAATAGATAGAATATTGCATAGCGCATGAGAGTAAACAGATTTCATATGCTTGTGAAAATTGTCAACATTGGCTTCTCATCGGGCGCTAGCTTTCTCCCGCGCATAAAATGTAATTTTACTTTCTTATACTATAAATTACTATTATACGAGATGGAAAACAATTAAAACTATTATTTATGAAAAACGTTTTGAAAAATGTACGAACCATTTACTGTTTCATCTGAAAATTTATATGTAGACTATATTATTTATATGCCAAATAACGTGTGTTAAAAATGAAAACTTCAGGTCCAATATTTTTAAATTTTCAAATTTTATTCCGCTGTAAATTTAAGATATAAATAATTGATTGACATAACAAAATGTATAATTATATTACACCAAACAACTTTGTCCATATACTCATTTGAACAAGTCGGGATATGAATGTGATTTTCCAGCTTGGAAAGCCGAAACTCTGACCCTTCGTATAACGGTGAGCAACATTTCAGACCTGAACTGAAGGTAAATTACCCACACCCCCGATCAGTGCAATGACAGATTTTTGTGGGATTCTGTTACTTTTCACAACTCACGTCTGAATCTTACGGTATTGACAGTGCTGGGAACAACGTCTTTGGCATCAAACGCGTTGGCAAACACCAGCCTTGTAGTAACAACCCACCTCAGGGCTCTAGGTCATCTCTTGTACAAGAGTCCACAATAAGAATACTTGGTCTTCATCACTAACACAAATATGAAGGGGAAAACAAATAGTGTAATAGAAATATTAACGTACCCTAAATCAATAGCTGTAACGTTTGTAATGTAGGCAACAGACGTCAGTAAAATAATTTGCTAAGTGGGGTACCTACACGTCGAGACGGACGAACTGAGAGGAATGCGGAACTGGCTGCTCGGGTTGTAACCTGCAGACGTATGCACCTCAGCATATGTAAAAGAGGATTACATCGCCACGGACAGCTGGCATCTTCGGCGGCCTTACAGAATCTTAAACGTGTGATTGGAAATATTCAGTCTGCACAGCAGAAGCAATGGCCTGTGTTACACCTACAGCTAGTGAATCGGTTTTCCCAAAGCCTGCATTATATCCTGTTGAATGTGAGCTGTAATTTACGGTACAGGAAGGAGATGAAATATCTGAGCTTAGGTTTCGCGTCTTTTATAATAATAATAATAATAATAATAATAATAATAATAATAATAATAATAATAATAATAATAATAAGTAGAAAAGCAGTAATTTCTATTAAATCTAAGAGATAACTAGCACAGTTTTCTTTTGATCCAAACAAATCCAGAATTTGCCTATATTATACAACAGCCTGTGATTATGCAATAATGATAATAATAATAATAATAATAATAATAATAATAATAATAATAATAATAATAATTTATTTTCCATACATCAATTATTATAGTATTTGTATTTTATTTGTAAAATTGGAATGAAATTTGGAAGTATGAAGTTAAAAACATTATTTTAGGGTACTCTAGCAAAAAAAAAAAAAAAAAAAAAAAAAAAAAGAAGAAGAAGAATTGAATACCACTGGTATAGAATATATTGGCAAAACCTATTACAGCCTATGGCTCTGAAGCCTGGTGCCTGACGAAAAGAAAAATTCAAACAGTAACAGCTAATTAAATGAGGTTCTTCTTTCTTCAATAGTTCTCACATCAGCATTCATGATGGAAACAGCACGATACACAATTTGGGACAAGAAATGAAACTAAGATATTTTACAAGAACTGAATGAAGATGGGTGACTAATTTCCTACATGAAATTAGAGCTAAGTGAAAGAGAGAATGGCTGAGGATATGTGATCAAAATCACCTTTGAATTACCGCCCTACTGGAAATCGATCTGTTAGAAGTCTCTTCAAGACGATGGCACGAAACCATTGACACCGCAATGGATCATCACGATATCCAGAGAGGAATTCTGATGATGAGGATGATGATGATGATATCTTTCAAATAATGGTTTTCTCTTTAAATAACAATGAAAATAGTGAAAGAATTATGAGATGGATCCTAAATATTTTCACAGCAACCTCTTATGCAATTTAAGACGTTTTTAGATTTTTACCGTTAGCTATTTTAAAAGTGAATAAGCGCACCTTAGAGCCTGTTCAGACGAGGCCACTTTTTGAAGCACTGCCGCTTGCGAATAATGGATATAATTAAGGGCCTTCAGACGTAGCCACAGCCACAGAATAGTGGCGCTGCAGGCGGTCTGAGTGGTTGGTTTCGCCGCTGGTGGCGGCCGCTAAAAGCGGCGCTTCTCGCCGCGATATATGTGATTAAATTGTATGTTTTAGACAGAACCATAGACAGGCCACTATTTTAGTGGCGTGTTGAGTGGTGCGTCTGTGGCGCTGCTAACAGAGGACTGTTGGACCATCAATTCCTTACACCGCCACGACAATATACAGCCTATTGTGCCACGGTATCTTTTTTTCGAATTTCATTGGTAAGTCATGCTAGAAGCTCTTGAAACTATTTCTTAAACATGCAAAAAAACTTTTATAGCCCAGATGTAAATCATTAAATAAAGTGCGAAATAGTCCTCGATTCTGTCTTTCCAAAACCAATAGGTGGACTCAGACTCTTCTATTTTTACGTCTATTCTTTCTCCATGTGAGTAAAGTTATCAAAAGTATAACGCCCTCTATGTCCATGTTCACTGGAAGACTGAAAAATTATCTACAAAAATTTAGTCTGAAGAGGCCCTTGAAAATGTGTTCAAATGTGGCGGTTGGCCAATCCAATCGGAGTTTTTATTCGTTTTCTCAATCATAAATAAATTATAAATGCAGTCATTTCAAAATCGAATACAGTATTAGTCCCTACTTTCACAATAACGACAGAAAGACAGATCACACACACGTAATGATCTACGAGGCAAAAAATTTGTAGTTGTACACGGTGTCCAGTAGCCTAAATGTCAGCAAAATGTAAACTCTATGTATTAACAGTATACCATTCCCAACTGACTTGTTGTGATATAATCTCGCAGTTAAGGTTATTATAAATAAAATCTAAACAAAAAAAGCGTCTTATACATCAAAGAATAAGGTTATATCCCGCACAGCCTACATTCTCAAACTCCATAAACAAAAAAATCAACCAAATAAAGGTCACTGACTGATAAAATAATTACCAGCATTCAACAAAGCGCTGTAAATAGGCCTAATCCAGTATTGATAACCCTACCACCCATACAAATGAACAAGCAAATACAGATATAATTTTAATTCTTTACTAACTAAAATTATGATAGTATTTCTGCAATCGTTCGTTGTAAGTAGCGAATAAGAATCATCCTAAAAATGCACATTTATCCCCCTCTCCTTCCTTCCTTCCTTCCTTCCTTCCTTCCTATCAGCCAAGAATAAAGATTTCCTTTTCACTTTCGTTCAGTGTGCTACATTCGACAATTTCAAATTTCTCTCCGAAGCTAATAATATTTCACTTTGTGGAGTCAAATTTCCATGCACGGTTTTTATTCTTTAAGAAATCATGTCAATGAGAACATGAAATCATCGTGTAAGAAAGTAAGAAAAAGTACTTAAGGTCTACTTCATAATACTCGTAACTATAACCATTGAGATGTTCTAGATACAAAGTTTTTTTCTTCCAAGATGGTATAATGAAAGACTTAACGCTAAAAGGACCTTTACGGAATCTGATATATAAAGGAAGATTCAGGAGGGAAGGGCCATACATTGAGGGGTGTTGATATGTGCAATTCCTAAAGAAAACCATATAACATAATATGCCTTATTGTCACTTTGCAGATCGTGTAGCGAGATTCCGTGTTGCTGATCTGAGCTAATTCACACGCATTAAAACTTGTGCAAGCAATTGCTCCCTTCCTTCAACTTTCCGCTTATAGACTTCGCTCTTTAGTCAGCCCCACAATCGATAATCTAATGGTGTAAAGTTGGGTGATCTCGGTGGCCAAGAAATGACATCACCGCGTCCGATCCAACGTCCAGGATAGGTTTCATTCAGGTATTGGATCACTGGCCGGCTGGAATATACAGGTGCCCCTTCTTAAACGTACAGTACATACATGCCCGAGTTGCCAAAGGAACATCCTCCGAATATTCTGGTAAGACATGCGCACATACAAGTGGCCAACATGACAAAGGCAATAGTACAATCTAATATAATTTTGGATGCGCCTGCATCAATGAGAGCAATTATGCGGGGTAAGAAATGGAGGAGACTCATGCTTGTTATTTAAAGTAGCTGTCTCTCGGAAAGCTTTGATGAGAACAAGACATGCTTATGTAATATTTTTTCTCCAGAATCGCACATACCAGGGGTCGTCAGCACAGAGCACGCTGGGGCTAGTCTCTCTCACCGGCGGAAAACGCAGTGCACTAGGGTGCACTCCGTAGCTGCTAGTGGGTATGGTATCTATCTTTCCCTGTTGCACGACAGTGCACACGGGACAGCACCGCGTACACTTTGCACATTTCAGCGAGTGCTGACGACCACGGCCCATACAATCATCCCTCAACGTATAGTCCTTTCCTCCTGAATCATCCTGTATATAAGAGATTATATGATACATTATTGCTCGAAGCTTTATTGGGATGTTACATACATCTCAAAACAACTCATTGCTGCGATCATGTACTGTACGTGTACGCTTAAGTTAATTCTGGATCACTAAATGCTGAACCCAAAGGAAACGACATCCTATACTGAGAAACCAGGGTCTACGTTAAAATTAACGAAATGTGAAACTACTTTTAAAGTTACAGTCACCGATCAATCATTATTTATCAATGTTATAGTTCTTAATTCTTTTACAGTAGACACTCATTAGAAACCACCTTGAAATTTTATGAATTCTATCTTCACAATTTCCTCAAGTTCTTCCCTCCTTTCCTCTATAATATAGAATTTCTCCTCACCGCGGAAAATTTCCCTCGTCTGGCAACACTGCGTTCTGGTCCTCCTGTATGATTAAGCGTCCTGACTCTACTTTCTGCTACAAAGACAGTAGTGGAAAAATCTTGTAACAATTCCCAGTTAAATTTACTGAGGTTTCGTAGTCTTGATTTTTATAGTCCGGCCTGTCAGTAAGTGTACGTGTAATAGAATTCCTTCAGAGATGCAGCACGTGGCAATCATGTCGTTGATGCGGCAAGAAATGGTAATCGTGTTTATGCAGCACATGGTAATCGTGTTCATGCAGTGAATGATAGTCATGTTGATGCAGCAAATGGCAATAGTGTTTAATTATTACAGTATAGTCAATGAAAATAATATTTGTACGTGTTATAATCATTTATTTACTTTTATTTATTTATTTATTTATCCTGGTAGACATAAGGACAACACGTCTTCTCTTCCCCTCTACCAGGGGATTACAACTACAATATTAAGAATACAATTACAATTATAATTACAATTAATATTAAATTTACAAATACAATAAAAATCAAAGTACTAAAAGATTAACTGATTAATAATTTTTTAGTAGATTATTTTACGACGATTTATCAACAGCTTAGGTTATTTAGCGTCTGAAAGAGATGAAGGTGATAATGCCGGTGAAATGAATCTGGGGTCCCACACCGAAAGTTACCCAGCATTTGCTCATATTGGGTTGAGGGAAAACCCAGGGAAAAACCTCAACCAGGTAACTTGCCCCGACCGGGAATCGAACCCGGGCCACCTGGTTTGTGGCTAGACTAGCTAATTGTTACTCCACAGGTGTGGACAACTGATTAATAAAGGCTAGAAATTAAGAAAAAAGAAAGATGTTCTTACTTAAGTAAAAATTAAACCTACCCTACGCAATAAGAATTGCTTAATGAGTTGTTTTTGAACACTGTTAAATTCCGACAGTCTCTGATATCATTGATTAGGATATTCCACAAGCGCGATAGCGAGATTGTTTATGATGTTGAATACTAAGATGTCTTATATGTTGGTATGGCTAGTATGCGGCTATTTTGCGTGCGTGTGAAGAGAACGTGATACGATGACAGGTACCTGAAACGGGAAGGCAAGGTAGGTAGAGGTAGAGGTTTGAAGGACTTGGAAAAGGAGAACAAGGAAACTAACATTTCTACGTTCGTTAAGCCGTAGCCAGTTTAGAGTTTGGAAGGATGGGGTAATGTGGTCAGCGCGACGGACATCGCAGACAAACCGAACACAATTAATTCTTTTACAGTAAGCATTCATTACATAACTAGAAATCACCTTGAAATTTCATGAATTCTACGTTCAGTTCTTCCCACCTTCCCTCTATCATACGGAATTTCCCCTTACCCGGAAAATTTCCCTCCGTCTGGCCACAATGCGTTCTGTTCCTCCTGTCCTGCCTCTACTTCCTGCTGCAAAGACATTAATGGAAAAAATTTTAAGCAATTACCAGTTAAATGTACTCACGTTGCCCCGTCTTGATTTTTATACACAGACCTATCAGTAAGTGTAGGTATAGGACAGATTTCCTTTAGAGATGCAGCAGGTGGCAATCATGTCGATGATGGAGCAAGAAATGGTAATCGTGTTGATGCGTCAAATGATATTCGTGTTGATGAGGCAAATGGTAATCGTGCTGATGCAGTAAATAGCAGTAATGCTGATAGTCAATGGTAATCGTGTTGTTGCTTCCGTAAGAATTGGTATTCATTAACGCTGCTGATGATAATGTTTTCATGATGTCGGTTACACTCATTTTTATGTTGCTTTATCATAAGGGGGATGTTAAAGATGTTCATAATAACGAAAATACATTTTATTACAGCGAAATATAAAATAATGAGATGATAGTACAGCCATACTTCGTTCATTCATTTAGTGTTCTGCCCAAGCGCAGTCTTTCACTGCAAACCCAGCTTTCTCCAATCTTTCCTATTTTCTGCCTTCCTTTTCGTTTCCTCATATAATCCATATATATTAATGTCGTCTATCATCTGATATCTTCTTCCACCCCGAAATCTTCTCCCGTTCACCATTCCTTCCAGTGCATCCTTCAGTAGGCCGTTTCTTCTCAGCAAGTGACCCAACCAATTCCTTTTCTCTTCTTCATCAGTTTCAATATCATTCTTTCTTCACCCACTCTTTTCAACACAGTTTCATTCCTAATCTCTCTGTCCACTTCACTCATTCCATTCTCCATATTCACATTTCAAATGCTCCTATTCGCTTCTCTTCACTTGGTCATAATGTCCATGTTTCTGCTCCATACAATGCCACACTCCATACAAAGTACTTCACTAGTCTCTTCCTTAGTTCTTCTTCCAGGGGTGTGCAGAAAATGCTCTTTTTTCTATTAAAAGCTTCCTTAGCCGTTGCTATTCTCCTTTTGACTTCCTGGCAACAGCTCATGTTACTGCTTATAGTACAACCGAAGAATTTGAAGCTGTCCAGTTGCTCTACTGCCTCATTTAGAATTCGCAAGTTATCTTCTGTATTTTTCTTCCTATGACCATGTTCTTCGTCTCATCCCATACTGCTCACAGCTGTCATTTAGCTCCGGTAGCATATCCTTTAGTACCATTTCCTCTTCTGCTAACAACGCCATATCATCAGCCATAATAGAGAATTACAGTTAAAACAGAGTCAGTCTGAGAATAGGCTGCTTAATTACCTTGAATCTCGCAGTATTTCCATTGGTGTGACGATTTTGGCTGAACGTCATATACAGACGTTCTCAGTGACAGCAGTAATATTAGGAACATTTTATCTGGCTGCTGAGACAGGTTCTCGTGCGTGAAACTGGAAGGCTTTATGCCGGGGCTTCGTATGTAGGGCAGGCAACAGGTACTTTACATGTAAACTGGTTTCACTCCGCGAACTAATGAAGACAAGGAACTGCATCACGAATCTGTAAAGTTATGGAATTGTTCAAGATTAATCATCACACGCGATCCACCTTTTTATTAGACTCCCTTGTGTGAGATCAATATCTGTTATTAGATACGAAAAAATTGCGAAGTTCTGACAGATAAATTGGCAATGGAGGGCAATGGGTAATAATTATAAACGTTTTCGTCTTGTTCAAGCGCCTCTCGAAATTGAGTTGAAACCAGTTCAAATTTCTCCGGCCTGTCATATAGGTCGTCTATAAGATGTGGTCAATTGCGATTTCCACAGCGCACTAAACGGAGGTGCGCACGCATTATACTATTTTAATTTCGAAGTTTGCTTACTTACAAATGGCTTGTAAAGAGCACGGAGGTACATTTACCACCCTCACATAAGCCCACCACCGATCCCCATCCTGAAAAAGATTAATCCAGTCCCAACTATCATATCCCACCTCCCTCAAATCCATTTCAATATGACCCTCCCATCTACGTCTCGACCGCCCCAAAGGTCTTTTTCTCTCAGGTCTTCCAACTAACACTCTATACGCATTTTTGGATTCACCCATACGTACTACATGCTCTGCCTTTCTCAAACGTCTGGATTTAATATTCCCAATTATATCAGGTGAAGAATACAATACGTGCAATTCTGCGTTGTGTAACTTTCTCCATTCTCATGTCATTTCATCCCTCTTAGCCCGAAATATTTCCTAAGCACCTTATTCTTGAACAATCTTAATCTCTGTTCCTTTCTCAAAGTGACCAAGTTTCACAACCATACAGAACAACCAGTAATACAACTGTTTTATAAATTCTAACTTTCAGCTCTTTTGAGAGCAAACTGGATGACAAAAGCTACTCAACCAAATGATAGCAGGGATTTCCAATATTTATTGTGCGTTTAATTTTCTTCCGAGTGGCATTTATGTTTGTTGCTCTAAGATATATGGATTTTTCCAATTTTGTAAACGATGAATTTCCAGTTTTTACATTACCATTTCGTAGTATGTTCTGGTCACGAGACATAGTCTATACTTTTCTTTTCGGGATTGGCTTCCAAACCTATCTGTTTACTTGATTCAAGTGAAGTAACTTGTCAAATATATATAATTGTGAAAATAAGTTTGTAACATGAAGAATGTCGCGATATGACTTTTGTTATAAGTCAAAGCCACAATTCAATATAAAAAATAATAAAAAATAAAGAGAAAATTGTATTCTTCAAAGAAAAAGTTAAATTGAAGAAATTCAATTTTTTATCTATAAACGTGTTCCTCCACCCTTAAATTTACTGTTTGTTTTTCATGAGCCCGAAAGAGTAGTGATTTTATATTATTGTTTATTGCTTCTTTCAACGGAAGAAGATAGTGTATTCATGCCCAACGTTTCAAGAGTACGGGAATGTCGTTTGAATTTTAAGAATTTTCCTTTCTCATTTTATAGGCTACTGTCTAAATGTCTGTCTAGAATGATTTCTCCTTGACTGCTGGATGAATTTGGTTTATATTCACAACCCAGTATAGACGAGTCAGTTTATGTCGAAATTATGCGTTTGAAGTAACGGATTAATGGGTGTTTATTAAAGAAATAATAATATAAAATGGTGATCCATTTAAAATCGGATTTAACTAATAAATTATTTCATTATTTAATTTTTGACGCAAGATTATGTACTAAATGTTTAGTAAAGGTAACTCCAAGAACTTTTATGTCAAGGGAATTAATTTATCATTCACATAATTGTAGCGTCCACCTTAGAACTACTTCTGAGGAAAACTTAAAGCTTTACAGATTATAGATATTTGCAAGAATGACTTTGGAAAATTAACGTCATCTTATACTGCATTCACTCTGCATTAATAATAATAATAATAATAATAATAATAATAACAATAATAATAATATTATTATTATTATTATTATTATTACTTCATATCCTCCACTGGTTGGGCTACATTATATTTTACATAATAGGATAAATTTTAATTATCGAACTGTGAAGAAATAGAAATACGTTTGGATATTTGTATGGAATTAAATTAGCGGAAAGCAGTAGCAATAAAAGGAGACACTTACTATAGTTTTCAATAAATGCAATCTGAAAATCAAAGCGATTTAATGGATTTATATTCTTTTAACAGTAATTCGACAGACCGTTATAATGAGCAGGTCAGTTTTATTAATTTTAACATAAAAGTCGAAGAATGTTGCACTTGTTTCCACAGTTGTAATAGGCCTAATATAAACGCTAGCAGCAATACCAACGACTAGTAGGCCTACTAAATTTACCTTAAATATTCTGGAGACTTCCTGTACGTCAGCATTCTTACAGCGCTTCGCGTATCTCAGACGAGAAATACTCATACGACTCTTGATGCATCGCAATTAACAAGAAAAGAAAGCATTAACGCAGAGACTGTAACAATGCAAAACAGCAAGGGACACATGACCTACTACACATACATTTTACATAACTGGAGCGAAGAGTAGCGTAGGCGGCAGTTTGCAGTCTCTCTCTCTACGGTACTTTTCGCACTAACAGTTGGACCAACAAACGCAGTTACAAAATCAACAAGCATACATTTACAAAAAAAAAAAAATCGTCCGTTTACATTTAACCAGGACAACAAAGTTCTCCAGCACACACTGTAGTACAGGCCTGGGCGTTAATAACTGAATCGAGTTACTAAAGACTACCTTCCTTCCCCGGCAGGGACAGTTACGTTTCGGACCGACACGAGTAAACAGGGTGCTGTACTCTATACTCTGCACGTAGCTAATCTGTTTTCAGTGGATCGATGATCAAACGCTGGGTTATAATAATAATAATAATAATAATAATAATAATAATAATAATAATAATAATAATAATAATAATGTTTTATAATTGGCAGAGTTAAGGCCATTCGACCTTCTCTTCCACTCAGCCAGTATGATAGAAAATTAGTACTTTGCTATAAACAAAGCATAATAATCAATATATTACAACACATAATACATGATTAATATAATGCAATAACAGTTATTTATCTTCCCAACTCACAAGTAAAATAATTATGTAGTAATAATAATAATAATAATAATAATAATAATAATAATAATAATAATAATAATAATAAGACATAATATATAATGCAATTATTAAACTCAATCATGATTATAATTATAACTTCAATTTGACTGCATTCATAAGAAAGTAAGTTAATTATTGTGTGGCAACCCCTGATCTTCTGAGTTAGACAATTCCATTGACGGGGGAAAGAGACAGTGAAACAGAATTAATAGTGGCAGTGGTGTACGGTGTACGAGAATTTTCTCAAGGGGGGCCATTATTAAAAGTGTTTACAATTTACATTATCGGTATTTAAAATGTTGTGTATAATCATATCATCATCATCATCTTAGTTTTCACAGGAGGATGTGAAACTATTCCGGGAAGAACATTCACGACATCTTCACGCTGGGGCTGCGAAGAAACATTTGCCAATGTGAAATGTTTACTAACATCGCGAGAACTACGCAACTTTTTGCTAAAGAACTGTAGAATTGAGCTTTGTGGTCGCTTAGACATATCAAAGAACCCGGAACGTTAATGTGAAGAGTATATAAAAATATGGACTGTCAAATGCACAAGGTTGGTACTAGGCGGTAGGTCTCTCTATAATAAATATAGCATTGTTATTATTCGCAGCACCAAGCACAAGGGGTAAGAGGACTTTGCCTTTTGTCGATGTAGATTTTCTTACTCTGACATGAAAAATTAGAGAATGGGAAATGATTACGGATAAAAAGTATTTAAATTTTAAAATGTCATTCTTTCAAAAAGTTCAAAAGGGGTTAAACCCCTGTAACCCCCCTTTGCGTATGCCCCTGAATAATGGGATGTTCTATCTACCTACTTATTTGTGTGCAACTGGTGCAATGATCAGTCAGTGTGCATAAAGAATTTCGAACTCACTTGTACATGTCAACATCAAGCTCAACGTACCAGACGATGCTATTGTTTCTGTTTATAAAGTGTCACCGTTACTTAGAAAATTAAATTTATTCTCTTGATAATAATGATGAAAGGCGCAAGTATTTTAAACCTTCTCTTTTTTTCATGCCCTTAAGTATTTCTCTACTTAATTTATAATTTATTGTATCGTAGTTTTATTATCGTACATTTAAAGACAGGAAATAGGTATTAACTGAAAGTTACCTTACATTAACGATAGTAAATAAAATTACTACTGAAAACTGAGTGAGTACATTTCTGTGATAATAAAACGGTCGGCAACAGATAAAGCAGTGAGGAATCTATACCAATTAACTTTAACTAATTACGTACTTAGTGGACGAAGTTAAATTTTAAACGTGTCATAATAAAGAAATAAAAGTAAATACAGCCGGTGTAATCGATGTTTCCACCGTTACGTAGTAGCTGAGGTTGTTAACTTGGAGAATGCATTCGATCTACATTACTTATATCCGAAATGGAGCGAGTTAATTACATGCGCAGAGAAAATGTACAGAGTAATGTTATTCTCACCTTCTCTCAGGAAGACGTTGCTTCTTTCGCGGAACAGAAAACATCCAATGGTTTGTTACAGCAGACATATGAAAACGATATAATTATCAGTGAGTAATTATTTTCTGCAACCAGAACAGCAGGCTGTAAAATATAATTACATAAATAATACTTTTAATAACTGAAAGTAGTGCACATTACATTTCATTGCATCTGGCATTTATTTTTAAATGAAAATGTGCATTACTGCTTAATACTGCAACATTAAATTATTGCAATGCAATTTGTTTTGGAATCCATGAGATATGTATGCAAAATTCTTTACGTACTTGGAATTAACTGTTAATGTCTACTGAGGATAATTTCTCACTTGATTAAGATTTTAAGTGTCATTTTCCCAACAACACTCGTTCCGTTCCCACACTCCATGTTACTAGTTATGACCTAATCTTCTCCACAGAAATAATGAACTGTTCTGAGTTTACTGGCTACAATGCTACGAAACAAGCGATGTCTTTCGCACTCCGATCTAGATATGAGGCTATAAATTGTACCGACTGACGAAGCGGTCCGCAAAACTCTGAATGTAACAGAATAATTTTAAATGTTAAATACAAGGTAACCCAATGAAACGGGCGATTTTAAAACTTTAATAATTACTGCCCTGATTACTTTGAAACGAAACTTTCACTTTAGATTTAAAGTATACACAAAAGCATTTATCTGTACGTCATGAAATTCTTATTTTCTGAATGGTGGGATCCAGTTCGTTGCACACATTCTTCAAGTCTAAGTTGTATGTTTCCCATTACACGACGCAACATGTCCATAGGAATTTCAGCAACTTCATGGCGAATTTTTTCTTTGATTTCTTCGGTGTTCTGTGGAGGTGGATTTCAAATATCTCCATAAGAAAAAATAGCATGCTGTCAGATCTGGAGATCTCGCAGGCCATGAAATGTTTCCACATCTTGAGATAATGTGGTTTGAAAATAAACGTCTGTCTACATCCATGGAGCGTCTAGCCATGTGACTGGTAGCACCATCTTGTTGAAACCACGTGTCTCTATTAATGAGAGGATTATTGGCAATTTGTGGAGACAAAAATTCTTTAATCACTCGGACATATCGCTGTGATGTTACAGTAACAGATGTCCCATTATCGACCTCAAAGAAATAAGGACCGACGATCCTAAATGACGTTATTGCACACCAAACTGTGACTTTGACACTGTGTAAGGGTTCCTAATGCTTTTCATAAGGGTTAGTTGGTGACCAGTATCGAAAGTTTTGTTTATTGATATATCCAGAGAGAGGAAAATGAACTTCATCACTCATCAGCATATTGTGAAAGTATCTTCGTTAAAATTTAGATTCAAGAATTGTTGAAAAAATGTCATGCGGTTTACTTTATCAGCATCTTTTAATGTCTGCCGTTGTGCAGCAATGAAACTATCATTATTTTTGTAATATAAATTATCTTAATAGCAAAAGCACGTTGTTCACCCGTTCAACGATCCATTATAAACAAATGCTATTTAATGAAGAATAGATTGTTGCATGTAACAATTAAAATACCCGACAACAGCCGAAAAGATACGAATATGAAAATCGCCCGTTTCATTGGCTCACCTTGTATATTAGTAGACGACATAACATATCTTTATTTAACAGTTTAAGTCGTATTCATAATTTAATTGAGCAGCCCATGGAGGGACCAAGGTCGATGAACCGACTGCTGACCTCATGTCCACATACCTCAGGAGAGGGAAACGATCATCAAATCAGTATGACGATGACGTATGGTCAGCACGATGTTACTCCAGGCGTTATAGCTGGCTTATAAAACCAGGTTTTGCTACTCACTGTGGCCTCCAAAATTCATAACGATACTGGGTGGGTATCGATCCTAGACGCTTGTCCAAATTTCGTGACAAAATCTTCTCTAATGAAAAATCGAACTAGAACTCCAACTTCATTGCTAGTCCAAGGCGTGATGTCTTAGCCCAAGCAGCTATTGATTCGTAATTGCTTTTTTATGAAATGATTCTGATTGCACGTTATGCAAATTCAAAATAGGCCTATATAGATATATTTTTCTAATACCAAATTCATGGAAAATACGATTTTTACTTTCAGTGTTCAGTTTCAAGATTAACAGTTATATGATATAGGGAATATCTAGGTATACGGAACTGGTATTTGAGCTATTAAGAAGGTAAACAAGATATTTCAAAAGACAGATATAAAATTTACAAGCAAAACTGCTGATTTTACGCTTTGAAACTAGAAAGAAGAGTTAGAGAATTTAGAGTATCTGAAAGTTAACAAGAATTAATATAAAGCCATTCGCAGGGGTTTTCTCCAGGAGCTCCGGGTCCTCTCTGTCATCCCAACAATTCTCCATCTCACCTCGTCCCGGGCATAGCGTATACCAGCCTCCTATGGCGCACCATGGGCGATTACGTCGGTAAATTTGTCTACGTAGCTGGTTTCGTAGGGATGAATGACAAAAGTCAAGTATTCACCATTATTAAATATATATATATATATATATATATATATATAATGCCATTATAGAAATTGGAAATGCAGTGGAATAACTGACACGAAATCCATGCCAAAAAAGTTCTAAAATGCAAATATTTTCAGGTAAAAGAAGCCTGAAAATCCCTACGTAAAATGAAATCTTAATAGATTACATAATCTCACATATTATTAAAGGCATTATGATAATGTGACAAAGGAAGAACTAGTTTTTATTAATTTGTTTCCGATGAATCATGTCAGTAATTTTAGAAGAAAATCTTAACTCCGCATACTATACCCATTTTTGGTACACATAAAATATTGTGATAATTTGTATTGGGAACATTACACTCAAATTTATATATATTTACTTAATGTGCTTTTATTTACTTTTAAGTAGAGCATGTAAACTTTATTTATAATGTAACCAAGCGTTCAATCGTATCAGTGAGATACTTGAAATAAACGTCTTTCGTCATTCTTAACAATCGAAGAGCGCATGTAACATCAGACCTGCCAATATGGACTGCGGGAGATAGGGATTTGGTACAGTATATCTCTTTTAATAATAATAATAATAATAATAATAATAATAATAATAATAATAATAATAATAATAATCACTCGTCCCTTGGACGCATGATACTTATATTGGCACTCTAATACTTTTTTCTTATTTTTTGTTTACAGGTTACGGCATTTTTTCTTACACAATATGTATTTTTTTTGTAGGTGCTGTAGGTTTTATACTGAACTCCATTTCGGTTCTTTAGTGTTCTTTAAATGCATTTGTTTAACTTTAACAGTATTACTATTTTGTGTGTGAAGTGTAAATTGCATTATTTGTGCATATATTTCTAGTTTATAATCATACGTGGAAGCTTTATTTGTGTTTGTTTATTGTTGTTTATGTTCCTATATTTATGATTGAATATTAGCAGTCCGAAAAACATTTCTTTAGACCAGTGGTTCCCTAACTTTTTGAAGAGACGACCCACTTTTGGGCGAGACATTTGCTTCGGACCCCCCACTCAACTTAATTCGAAATGTACAAATCCCTGTAAAATCGAAAACAACGATAATTTTATTCAAAACCAGTGCCCACCTTCTAATGTATCGGTACTGCAAAACGAGAAATCGGAATATGTAAGCCTATTTTGCAATTCCCTTTGGTTTTTTAGACTATCCTACCTTGCTGATATATTTTTGGAACACTTCAACACTTTGAATAGTAGCTTGTAAGGTCAAGATGTTAACACAATAATAACCAGAGATAAAATCAACTGATAAGGAAACTTGATTTATGGCTTACATCACTTGACAAAAAAATTGATTCATTCTAGTGTATTAAAAACTCTTGGAAAAAAATAGCTAGGGTACATACCATATTATTATATGACAAATATGAGTTTGTTTTTGTGGACATGCCATTATGTTTGAATAGTTTTAAACAACAGATTTTTTTAGTATTTCCTAGAAGAAATACGAAACGATTACAATATTCACAGATGAATACAGAATCCGGTTTTTAGAAACTTGCTTTCAACTCGCTGTAATTCCAAAAAAATGTTAAGGAAAGACTAATTGAAATATGTATGAACTGATGGATCGTTGAAACCATACTTTCTTCGCACAGTAAACCAGTTTTGGAACAAAAGAATGCAAGAATATCTCACGCTTATACAAGAACCTCTTAAATGTTGTTATAATATTTTCAAATTCGTATTTATGCAAATTACTTAAGTTTCTAGTCATTCAACAGCGAGAAGTTAAAATTGACAACAGTTTGTGAATATAGAGTTCAGATTTGAGAAGCTACTGTACTTTCCCAAAGATAGGCACATTCATTACATTATTCATTTTTTAATTTGTAACTGCTGGAATGTTTTCCTATTATACTCAGCGCTGTTTAAGTTTATGTTCCTAAATGCAACATAAATTTATGTTAACAAGTTTTTTTATTTTGTAAATCATCTCGTGACCCCTCTTAGCTCTTTACATGACCCCCCCCAGAGAGCCACGATCCCCACTTCGAGAACTACTGAGACTGTCTTGGATTTAATTAAGTTCCCTGGGACAAGTTATAGATCTGTCGCTAAATAGTATAGTAGTGCGCCGATCGAATAAACGACTGATTGTGTGGGGAAAAAAACATAAAACTAACTTGAAGGGAAGGTGAAGATGATGGTTATTTTTACGTTTATGAAAATTTATACATTAATATTTAACTTATTTTATTTACACATACACATCTACAGTAATAGAAGCCTATATTAATATTTAGGGGGCGGATGTTGATGAAAAGTCGTCATCTTATTTTTCACATTAGGACGATGCCTATTAATATAGAAATCCTATGTTAATATCAACGTAAAAAGTAATTTCTTACATGGCATTTTTTGACGTTTTTGAACTAATATGAATAGGTCATTTATATATTTTTTCGGCATTTTTTGATCATTTTTAATAATTTGAAGAACTTTTAGATCATTTGGAATGCATTTTACTTTCATCTTTACCGATAGGTCTGTTAAATCATTTTCTAAGCAAATAGATCAGTAGTAATTATCTACTGAATAAGTAAATAACAGTTACATTTGAGTTTTATAGTTTGGAATAGACTCTAAAGTGTATCCCTCATTCCACTGAAGGCTTCACTTCACACAATTGCAGTAATATAAAATACTTGACAACAGCTTAGTTTAAGTGAGGACTTTGATGCTATTGTTCTTTTGTCGGTACGAGGATGACTTTAGAATTTATGTTTGGAAGGAGGAAAACTTTCACAATGTCCTGGATAGAACGTTGTGTCCTCAACTTGGTTCGGAAGGGATGTCTACTGTAGTAAACAGTATTTTTAACACAAAGTTTGCAAGAATGCATACTGCGCCCACAATTTGTGTGTTGTTATTCACACTCCCTCATCTGGAAGATCTGGTAACAAAAGTGAAGCGCGGAAGGAGACGGAGAATGAAGGCAATGACATGGACCACCCCTGATTGAAACACATTGTAAACCCTCATTAAAATCTATAGTTTTCCCTTAAAACCTTCATTATGTTGCATGTTCTTTTCCTTTATCTTAGCCAAATTCCAGTAAGTTGCCTCCTCTCTCCGAGATTTGCAGGGCAGTCATTGAAACAAGGTGACTAATTTTTAAGGAGTTGTGGTGCGAGTACGGTGAATAATATTTAAATGTCATTGTCTTTTAATTTTATATCATTTTCAATTAGTTTAAGGGCATTTTAATGATCATTTAAGCAGATTTATAGATCATCAACGTCCGTCCCCTATTAATATTATTACTTTCTTATGTAAAAATCAGCATACAGAGTGGAAGCAATATAACGCTGCAAATTATAACAGCTTATTCGTTGGATAGAGTGTAACAAAAAATTCTAATGCCATATTAGTCCCAAATTAATACTTTTCTGAAAAAAAAAATACCCTAAATGTTAACAGTGTTTTACTTAATAAATACTATCCATATGATTCTGATTTTTACTCTTATCGTTAGAAAAGTTGATAAGGAATTATTTTTTTTATAGTTTTTTAATAAAATTGACAGTTTTCTAGCAAATTAAATAAAATTATTGCAGTCCGCGTCATCGTTTTTGGCGTGTGAAATAAGTAATGGGAACGTTAAGTGCGAGTGTTTTACATTTGCCGCAGTCAATCTGACAACTCTGGAAAATGGCTAATGTGACGTGTATAGGAAGTGGTACCATTCTCAGCTGCACTAGCAACATGCTCACAAACTGGGCACTATATATCTAGGACACACGCCAAAAACGCTGGAGCCAGCAACGTGTATCGTTATTTCCTGTCTTTAGGAAGTCTGGCAACCCTACTGGAGTGACTAAGGAATAGAACGCTACTATTTAGACCGAATGCGTATATCTTTTCGTAGATGAGTCGGCGATGCGCTGTTGTCAAACTGAACAGACTTTCAACCAAAATTTATAATTAAGGATTCACTTAATTACAAAACGAATAATAGTTTTCTATTTATTTTAATGTATTCTATTGCCTCTTTCTATTGCCTTCTTGTGTATTAGGCCTATATATGAGTAATGTATAACCAGAAATATGATTTTTGTGAAATTATATGAAACTGCAGCGAGTCTTCATGAAATACTCATACATATTTTGCAATGATGTTAAAGCACAACGCCTTGAACACATTCTAACAAATTATCACGTTTACTGCGACGTGTTTGTTAGTCGTCTTCGTGTTCCAAGCATTATAGCACAAAAGTCTTTTGAGCACTCATTATGCATGTAGCATTTACAGTAACTCTTGTGATACACTTCCCAGGCTGGCTCGCAGCAGCCATTTAAAAGGAACTCTGCAAACCAGAACTTGAAACAAAACATCAGCTGCGCAACGTGCATGAGAAGCTGCACACTAACGCACCGGTTCTAAGTGTTCCTCGATACTAGAGCACACAATAAGGTCGTGTTTGTTTACGTAAAGCCCAGATAATACGCAGGAAGTAACAATTACCAAGAATCTGGATTATCTAATTAACATCACAGCGCCGCGCATCTCGTGGTTTTAGTGGTACTCATCTTCCGAATCGTGATTTCACACTGTAAACTTTACGCAATAACTATTAAATTGTTCATTTTATGACATACAAATTCTGTGCATTTCATTCATGACTGTCATTTGTTTTATAGCATTTGGATTTATTAGAACAAACGAGTTTTCACTTTAAATTATGTCTGACGTGCAGTCGTCTTCTCATCAGAAAGTTTCGTCTTTTTTGGATATATTTTAATATAATTATCATGCTAACTTATAAACGTTTAAAGTTTAATCAGTGTATGAGGAGTGTTGAATAAAAAGGCGCTAAGTCCATAATAAATTATTTTTCAGGAGAAGCAAAAAACTGATATCTTCCAAACTTACAGGACTTCATCAAAACTTATAAAACCCAATTGTAGTGTACAGTTAAGACTCGACTTGTAGCTGTCAAACAAACCATTTTTGTTTACTATCACTGCTATCGACATAAATATTTTGGACTTTGTGCTTTTTGAAAGAGCCACATTAAAAATACTTTTTGAAATGAAAGTAGGACTATAGAAATGCATCATTTTATTTGATAACTGTGAAACATATGAGGAGTTGTTTTATGATCCATTCATAACCAAAAACAATGTTCCTTGTGTCATCTTTTCTGTAAAACACAATTTAAAAAACGTACCTCAAGAAAAATACCGTATATAGAATAAAGTATTAATTCCTTTACAGAAATTGTAATACATTTAAATGAATATCGAAGAAATGTAAGAAATGTTATTAATTATTAATACATAGGTACAGGATGCGGCAGAGTAGTTGAACGGTTTTCAAATGAAAAAAAAACAGTGAATATGTAAATCAGAACAAATTTATTAGGCCTATGGCTATGTATACTATTTTGATATTGGTACTTACATTTAGGTATTTCTTTTTAAGTATGTTCCTCAAAATGTAGTCCACCTCTTTCCATGCACTCTTCATTTTGGCACATAACAAAATACAAACTAAGGAAAATTAGTTAGATATGCGTGCTATCAAACAGTTTGTTGATAAAAATAATGAAATGAGAGAAAATTAAATGTATAGTAAGCAAACTACACAGCAAAGAATTGCGGATAGACCTAGAGAATGTGGGCCTAACTAGGATCAACAGTTCTAGAGCACCATATAAGCTCTGAAATGCGATGGCATAAGCAAAAGAAATGCACGCAAACATTTAAACACTGAAGTGGCTAAATATATCTAGTCGAATAGGTAAAAATGCTTTAAATATATGGTGATGATTAGGCTTCGTATTCCAGCTACCTAAAGACTGAAGTTTAAGACACATTGGGTATGCGGTACGAACACAGGTAATAAATACAACTGATAAAGATATAAACAAACAGGTCGTCGCTGCGTGTTCGTGGAGTACAGTCAATTGCCGACATTCTGAAGCTATACTAGTGAACGCATGTTTGAGCAGTGATGTTCATTTTCGTCGTGATCTTTGCAGTGAATAATAACGTGCATTCGTAAGTTACGGAACTTGAACATATGCGAATGTCACTTGAAATTATTTTATATTACAAGAAATTCTTTCAGTCGCACATGACGTTATTGGTGCATGATGTAGTACAAAATATTCTTACTGTCTAATATTTTTTCGTGTTTCATTAGGATATTGCATGTCGCTCATCACTGAAAACCCACTAATTTTCTATATACTTTTCTAGAAATTCCCTAAAATGTAGATTATTTAATTTATTAATTGGGATGTTGGCACTGGACATCATGGTAGGCTACACAAATCTATGCTAAACGTCGCTCGAGTTAATATATTCACAATTTTCAGATTTTGATGGTACCGTCTACTGTTTCTTTTGGATTACGTTCAATACACATTGTGTGCCTTTTGGTATTGCATTGTCTTTCAGTGCACTGTTTTTGTCACTTTTATGTTTATTTTACACAATTTATAGGCCTATGTAATGTGTTTTTTTTATTTTAGTAGGTTATTTTACGACGCTTTATCAACATCTAAGGTTACTTAGCGTCTGAATGAGGTGAAGGTGATAATGCCGGTGAAATGAGTCCATGGTCCAACACCAAAAGTTACCCAGCATTTGCTCAAATTGGGTTGAGGGAAAACCCCGGAAAAAAAAAACTCAACCAGGTAACTTGCCCCGACCAGTAATTGAACCCGGGCCACCTGGTTTCGCGGCTAAACGCGCTAACCGTTACTCCACAGGTGTGGACTATATGTAATGTTGTCTATATCGATAGTGAAAATATTAGTTCAAATATCCTCAAATATTCCCTGCAATATTACACACTTGAGCGTCTTACCTAAGATATTTTACCTATGCAATGAACTTTGAATCAGCCATAAAGATGTAGTTACATATTTAAATAATGCCACTAGTAAGAGCAGTGATCGATAAGACTTCTCACTATGACTGCGTCCCGGTTTTGACTTTCTAGAGAAAGAGGGCAGAGGATACGTAACTATTTTGTATACGAACGTACCTGTACCTACGCTGTGACGTCATACATTATGTACTTCGAATCAGGCAACTTCATTCCAGTTTATTGGTAGCTGGAATACGGAGCATAATAATAATAATAATAATAATAATAATAATAATAATAATAATAATAATAATAATAATAATAGTGGTGGTGGTGGTGGTGGAGGAGGAGGAGGAGGAGGAGGAGGAGGAGGAGGAGGAGGAGAAAGTCTATAACTGAGGTAAATCGACTTGCTAAAAACTATTTTAATTACGTATACCGTAGAAGAAACGGGAAAGGAAACGTAAGACTTCCGAAGTGATTGTTTGCACAACTCCAGTATCAATGGACTTCACAGTCCAATGCTGATGAAAAATCTTTGCCATTGAATAATTTAACTGTGAAGTCACGGGGCAATGTTTCACGTAGATTTATAGCTTCCCAATCTAGCATCAAATGAGTCAAGTGTCATTACTATAAACTACAAAGTAATTTGTTAATATACAAGGAAGGAAGAAAATTGCAACCAAAATAAAATGGGATGTTTAGTTCAGTGCTAAAATTGCCGGAAGAATGAGCATTCCATCATTTTGCCAGCAATTTGTATAGAACACTGTTCAGAGAAGTAACAGGTCTTTTTAAGAGTATGTGAAACCAACCATTCGTATCTGTCTAAACTCTGGAGGAACATTTCTCTGAGAAGAATTTCCAAATAAGACTACTAGGTATAAAAAGGCACTAAAAAAACTACGTTTCTGTCAGGTAAGAAATGAGTTGTGCCATGAAAACACAGTAATTACTATCATGAAACTAAAACTCGGGCTCTGTTCCAGCTACGAGCACAGGAATTAGAATAACTGTCTGCTGTCAGATTTTTTGTCACCTAGCAATCCAACAGGGATGTAATTTCTCATTTGTTTTGTTGCTGTCTTTAAATTGAAGAATGCACGACTGTCTAAAAAACGGGAGTGTTCCGAGTAACATCGTTATTTTACTGAACATTATCTAGACAAATGGGTTAATTGGGATTGTCTAGCATTTGTTGGAATGACTGTCAGGGCAGGATCTATTAAATAGATGATGATTCGACATAAACCGTGACGACAATAAATTCACATTCATAAGGATGGATTGGCGACTACGGTGTCGATGAATAGGCGACAATGGTGACGAATTGTTGAAATGGGTGAAGATTGAGTGGCTCAGTGCCAGAGTTGCCTAAGCCACAATTATACTCAAAAAAGATATTGAAGTCTAAACCTAGACCTTGTTTTTAAAACTATATGCTCTCAATTGGAAATTATTTCTCATTTGCTCTAATCTAATATTTATCTAGTACATCTACTTTAGCACACATATAAATGATAATTTACAGTCATTTTATGCAGAAATATGCGGCTAAAAATTTGTGGTTTAGGTAACTCTGGCACCGAGTCACTCAATTTTATTGACGAAATGGGTGAAGATGAATTTTATTGACGAAATGCGTGACGATGAATTATACAGACGAAATGAGTCACGCTGAATTTTTTTGACGAAATTGGTGATGGTGAATCAACTAAATTGGTGACGGCGAATTGACTGTAATATTGACTATGACTATATTTTTCACCTTATACAGTTCCAGTTGCTAGAAATTGGAACTCGCTTCCGAGTGATGTAAGGGGTTGTTAGACAATATCTTCATTTAGGCCAAAATTACATAAATTCTTACTTAACAGATTAATTACTGATTAATATTTGTTACTTATAATGAAACTAACATCTGTCCATTCTTATTATCATTATTTTTTCTAAATAGAATACAAAACCTCTAATAGCAAAACTTCATTACATTAATATTCTCATTATATAAATATATCTTAGATTTATATTTTTCTCCCTGCAACATAGTTCTAGTAAACTTATATTAAATTAATTCTCATCACTTTACTAGCTATTTCAAATTAATTATAATTGATTGAATTAAATTAGCTCATAAATTAAGTACTTGATTAACTAGCGGACTTATTCGTGTTAATTATGTAAGTCCGCTAGTTAATCAATTACTTATATTCAAGTGTTAAAAGTAGTGTACGCAAGATTCAAAATGGATCATAAATTAAGTTACTACTTTATCTTATAGATTTATCTAAATTTAAATAAACATGTACTAGTCGTTAAAACTTAACTGAAGAATATTGCTGGAGAATCTTTAAGTGTAGTGTAAGTATTCGTAATTTAAATATGTATTGTATCGAATGAAGCTGATTGAGTGGAAGAGAAGGCCTTGTGGCCTTAACTCTGCCAGTGAAAGTAAAACATTCTGTTCTATTCTATGAATTGAAGTTAATGTTGACGATGGATTGAAGATAGTGTTGACCAACATGAGGATGTATTGTGTGTTCGATATAAGGGTATCGTTTTATCATCATCATCATCATCATCATCATCATCATCATCATCATCATCATCATCATCATCATCATAACTATTAGTGTATAGTTAGTACCATTATTTTATTATTATTATTACTATTGTTATTCTTATTATTACTATTATTATTATCATTATTACTATTATTATTATCATTATTACTATAACATTATTATTATTATTATTATTATTAATATTATAGGAAGGAACGGCGAATGTTGGGTTTGCAGTGAAAGACCTGTCCCTGGGGCACAACACTTATGTATGTGTGTATTAGAGCAAGTGTGACAAACATGGAATTCAATTTTTTTTTTGGAACTTACATGTTTTGAATACTGAACGTAAAGTATCGTCCTATTTATTGCTGAATGTCCTTATAAATGGTACACCGGACTTAGAAGTTCGTAAGATGTTATGAAATGTTTGAAAGAAAATAATTTCCTCAAAATCTAAAATATTTCCTTCATAAAAATGGAGGTACAAACATGGAATACTATTAACAAGTTATAATATTAACAAAATTGCAAAGTCAGAATGACCTCTACTATGAAAAGCACATAACAACCATTCAGCATGTTCATTAGAAGGTGTTTTCCCGATCGTAACAGTGAATCCAGATGAATCGTCTCTTACATCTTTTCTCGAACTTGTTTTACGCCTTCTTGCAATGTCTTTTCATTCCACTGTTTTCTAAGTTTGTAGATTTCCCTCCTCCTACAGGTGCCAACACTAGTAAAGAAACAGAAAACCGAAGTATAAATATGGAAAACTAATAATACTAGTATTATATATTTGTGACACACTAAACTTGTAAGTCATAACTTAAAAAAAAAAAAAAAAAAAAAAAAAAAAACATACTTTAAAACCGAACTCAAACATCCATTGCTATAAACGTAGATTATTTATCTTTAAGAATGTAGATCATTAATATTTCTAACATTCATGAATAACAATGTAGGCTATATTCAAGAAAAGAACTTTTCACTTTCCTCAAAAATGCAATAATGATAAACGTTTCAACAGTTAAGATTTTAACTGCAAACTAACGCATTCCCATGAAAAAGACGAGAGTAGGGGAGACTGCTGTACCTTTAGCATAGTGTACCTTTGAACATTTTTTTTATTTTTTTATTTTTTGATGCTACCTACAGCACTCAAACTGAAATAGATTGTAGAGAAAGACGCTAAGTAGCTCTGGTCGTAGTTTTGGTTTGATTTATTGCAAAGTGTGAGTTCTGTGGACAAAATATTTTTTTAGTACCAAAAGTAAACATTTCGTTCATTGACATATCTTTTCTAATACAAAATCAGATTGTATTTGTTAATATCTTTCAAGCACAGTGTGTCCCCTATCATCTGGTGAGTAACGACATAATATTTTAATTTCCATGATTTATTCGAATCTCTAGTTTAGAGAGCCTTATTTGTTTAGACGTGCATCCTCCTGTACCTTTGAACACAAAACATCTTGTACCACGGAACATGTTCCAAGGTACACAATACTATTGATTTTTGTCTCTCTTTTATTTTAAGATCACGTCACGAGGTAAGTCTGGAGTTAGGAGGCACCCAATTGATCCAGATGCCTTGAAGAAAGTTGTTGAAACAGTTATTGCTCCTTCACTAAATACAATCGCAATCAGAGAAGCCTGTTCTGGTTTATAATGGCAAATACATTTTAAATATGATTGTCAGTTTTCACAGCTATATTCCTACCTAATTTCCATGTGTTCCAATTTACAAAAGGGTATGTTCCAAGGTACATGAACCTGTTGTACTTTTGAACACATTACATATCCCTTTATTTTATTTTTTAAATCATTAATACATGTGTAGAACAGGAAAATACATACAGGAAGTTGTAAAGGAAACTTCTATAATTATTTCAAGCTTTCTTTCATTTAAAAAATTACATTTCCCAAAATAAAAAAAAATAAAATGCGAAAAGTGTTTAAAGGTACAACAGTTTTTCCTATCAGTGTCTAGTAATAGGCTATGGAAGACTTCCGCTAGAATGCAACACATCTCAAATCGTATATCATACTATTTCATATTTGTACCCCCATTTCATATTTGTGACACTTCCCTCATTATTATTATTATTATTATTATTATTATTATTATTATTATTATTAAGTTATTATCATCATTATTATTAAGTTATCATTATTATTATTATTATTATTATTATTATTATTATTATTATTATTATTATTGATGAGCGGTGTGTAGCAAAGATGTAAGAGGCGAAAATTTCTATAAATTGTAACTTGTATTAAGAAAATTAACTTGGTAAATGTCACTGAAAACTAGTGTTTATTTATGAACGAGTTTAATAAAACTACTATCGTTTAATTCATATGAAAACAACTGTGTTCAAGTAACGTTTTATCACACACGAATTTCATTTTACGAAGTGGAACGGACTGAAAGATTAAATCCTGTTCGACAAGCATCACTGTTTTATTATAAAGGAAAGTGTTGACACAAACGATTGTCTATTTCCGGTTTCTCTTGCATAAAATTTCTACTCGAGTAAATAAATCTGCATCAGGAGAGTGGAAGTATATTACTGATCCTGTTTTGATTTCTAGTCATTTCATCAACAACAGGTTTGAATTAAGATAAAAATTATTGATTCTATGTATTCAGTGTTTGTAGATTTCGTTCTGTTTTATGTTATTTACTTCCACGACGATCTTGCTGTAAGTAATAACAATTGAGACACAAATCTGACTTCTGTAAGAGTTGCGGACAAATCCCACCTTAGGCATGTCATTGAGACATCTAGAAATTTATAAGTTTTTCCATTGGAGACAAAGAATTTCTTCGTGGTAATGAACACTGTAGAGTCTTAAAAAATATACGATCGAATGAGGTTTCTTATTACACCAGTTCATTACCTCTTCTTTCAGTTCACACCGTAACCAATCAATTTTGAAACGCTTTCTTCCTTCACTAATCGTTCTTTCTTCATTTTCTTTATTGTTTTCCTTTGAATTCTCACGATCATTAAATACTTTCCTTAATCTATTAAACATTATGCAATTTTTTCTTATATAATTACCTGAATCACACATGTTTAATATATAAATGAGAGTGTAACATGATACAATTTTGAAGCGAATGGACAGAAGTTACATATTATTAGGCGACAGAATGAAGATTAAGATTAGGTGAACAGACAAAACTTAGTCCAACAGTTAAAAATTACTAAACCAAAGGACGAAAGTTGCTAAGATAACAGGTAAATAATAATCACTAATTGGAAATATAAAATAATTATTAAGCGAACGGATTAAAATACCAAAAAAAACTGATTAGATTTTCCAATAGAAGGAATCACAATTGCCAATTGAAGACATTAGAATTACCGATAAAACGTATTGAAACAGTAGACCAATAGTATTGGAATTTGGCGATAAAACGTATAGGAACTGCAAACAAAACATATTGGAACTGCCTACCAGACGTATTGAAACTGCAGATCAGTCGTATTGAAACTGCCGACAAAATGTATTGGAACTGTCCGCAAAATGTACTGGAATTCCCGACAAAGGTTATTGGAACTGCCGACAAAAAGAATTGAACTGCCGCCAAAACGAACTGAACGGCAGACAAAACGAACTGAACTGCCGACAAAAGGAACTGGAACTGCCGACAGAAGGAATTGGAACTGCCTACAGAAGGAATTGGAACTGCCGACAAAAGAAACTGGAACTGTCGACAAAACGTATTGGAACTGCCGACAAAACGTATTGGAACTGCAGACAAAAAGAATTGGACAAAAGAATTGGAACTGCCGACAAAACAAAATGAACTGCCGCCAAAACGAACTGAACGGCAGACAAAACGAACTGAACTGCCGACAAAAGGAACTGGAACTGCCGACAGAAGGAATTGGAACTGCCGACGAAAGAAACTGGAACTGTCGACAAAACGTATTGGAACTGCCGACAAAACGTATTGGAACTGCCGACAAAACGTATTGGAACTGCCGACAAAACGTATTGGAACTGCAGACAAAAAGAATTGGACAAAAGAATTGGAACTGCCGACAAAACAAAATGAACTGCCGCCAAAACGAACTGAACGGCAGACAAAACGAACTGAACTGCCGACAAAAGGAACTGGAACTGCCGACAGAAGGAATTGGAACTGCCGACGAAAGAAACTGGAACTGTCGACAAAACGTATTGGAACTGCCGACAAAACGTATTGGAACTGCCGACAAAACGTATTGGAACTGCCGACAAAACGTATTGGAACTGCCGACAAAACGTATTGGAACTGCCGACAAAACGTATTGGAACTGCAGACAAAAAGAATTGGACAAAAGAATTGGAACTGCCGACAAAACAAAATGAAAATGTTGGAATTGTCAATCGTATGTATTGGAACTGGCAATCGAACGTATTTGAAATGCCAATCGAACGTGTTGGAATTGTCAATCGAACGTATAAAATCAAACGGATTACAATTAATAAGCGAACGGATTAAAATTGTTAAGCGAACGGATAACAAATTATGAGTAGGCATACAATTACCAAATGAATCTATTATTATTATTATTATTATTATTATTATTATTATTGGCTGAAGAAATAAAGGTTATTGAGTGAAAGGATAAGAATTATTGAAAATAAATCCATGGCGCTACAGCCCATGAAGGGCCAAGACCGACCAGCCGGCTGCTGGCCTCACGGCCACATGCCGAAGCAGAGGTGGACGATCATCTAACCAGAATGGAGGTATCGTGTGGTTAGCACGATGATCCCCCAGCCGTTATAGCTGGTTTGCGAAACCGGATTGTCGCTACCTATCGTAGCTCCCCAAGTACATCACGATGCTGGGTGGGCACCGGTTCCATACATTGGCCGAAATTTCATGAGAAAATTTCTTCCCTCACGAGGACTCGAACCAGCGCTCATTCCGTATCGCGAGTCCTAGGCAGGATGCCTTAGACTACGACGCCACGGCTCGGGACCTAAGAATTATTAAGCGAAAGAAAAAATTATGAAGTGAATGGTTGAATCCTAATATATACTGTATGAACGGAAAGAAATTAACAGCCAACCCAATCTGCGGAGCGAACAGCCCAAGAAGGGCCAAGGCCGACCAACCGGTTGCTGGTCTCACGTCCCTGTGCCTCAGTAGAGATGAATGATCATTTAGCCACAATGGAGCTATCCTGTGGTTACACGATGATTCCCCCAGCTATTATAGCTGATCTTCGAAGCCGGATTTCGCTACATATAACACCCCAAAGTAATCTCGATGCGGGGTGAGGACTAATCCCATACATTGGCAGAAATTTTATGAGAAAATTTCTTCCCTATAAAGACTCATTCCGTAACTCGAGTCCAGGCGTGATGCCTAGACCACGATTCTACGGCGCTGGACAAAGAAATTTACATGTAAAGGAATACTATGTACCCGTAAGAAACATATGAATAAACGAGTCCTCCGATGTGCCTCTGTGAAAACCATCGCGCTTTCCATTCAAACGGTCCGTGGTTCGATTCTGGTGTGAGCAGTAGGCCTATAATCTACCTTCCATGTTGTATTATGAATATGGTGTCTACTATTAAGAATATACTGAATTCCCCCTTATAGCGCATAGACTTGTAAATCTGTTTCAGAGGAGTAGTTTAGCAAAATAATAAAAAAGAGGAACAAAAAGAAAGAAAAAGGAAATATACAGGGTGCATCAAAAGGTAAGACCAATTCTTATGAAGGTGATAGAGGACATAATTTGCTGCAGAAAGTGTTAATACCATTTTTCTGAATTCGCCTCCGTTTTCGAGTTGCACTTTGACAAACGTTCCTTTGATTGTCATACTCTATAAACCCATTTGTCGTTTTATTTCGTTGAGTATGCTCTCTTGTGATTAATGCACTGTGTTTTTACAACCTAAATGCGGTTACCCAACTTAAGATTAGGGATGGCCCAGTTTACTGAGCGACTCAGTCTCCAGATTTAACATCAGTGTACGTCTATTTATGGGACTTCGTGAAGGAATGTTTCTACAATTCTGAGACATGAAATAAAGATGAGCTAGTCGCAAATATTCACACAGCTACAACGGAGACACGACAACGGAGAATGTAGAACTTGCAACGCGAGGTGTGCGAGACCATTTTCAAAGTCTATTCCAATAGATTGAAATGATATACCAGAGTAGTTACGCTTATTGAACTACTTAGGCCTACCATGATTATTTAGCGAAATGAAGAGTCTGTAGAATATGACATTCATAGACAATTTTATCAAACTCGAAAACGGGGACTAAGTCGAAAAAATTGTATTAATATATTTTGTAGCAAATCAGTTCCTCTCACCACCGCAACGATTGAACTTTCCTTCTGATACGCCCTGTATAAAGACTGTTTTTAACAACTTCATATTCACATAAATGCTTAATATCAATAATAAAAGACGTGGCATGCGTGAAGTTGTTACGACATCCCTACAGCGCAGTCGATGTCTTTACAACTAAAAGAAGTTTTCATCGCTCACTACATGACAAACAAGAAGAGGATGCACATTATAATATTATTTTATTACTTGTCAAACCTGCTCGCCCATCGGTTGTCAAGCTCGAACTTCGTGTTTACATCCAAAGATGCGTTGAAGTAGGAAGGCTCTACAAGTCTACATTGTCAGACGAGCTTGAAAATACACTCCGCTGTCAAGGTTTTTAGTAGGTTATTTGACGACGCTTTATCAACAGCTTAGGTTATTTAGCGTCTGAATGAGATGAAGGTGATAATGCCGGCGAAATGAATCCGGGGTCCAGCACCGAAAGTTACCCAGCATTTGCTCATATTGGATTGAGGGAAAACCCCGGAAAAAACCTGAACCAGGTAACTTACCCCGACCGGGAATCGAACCCGGGCCACCTGGTTTCGCGGCCAGACTCACTAACCGTTACTCCACAGGTGTGGACTCCGCTGTCAAGATTTGTGTCCAGCACTATGGTAATGTTTCGCCTTCAAGTAGAAAACCTTGGATTAAGACCGAAAACATTACGTGTTCGTTTCTCTAATTTATTGTAACGTCTGCTTTTCTACAAGGATTTTTTGGATTTTTTATTGTTAAAGACGGTGTACATCATTACATTTTTAGCATAATTAAACTTCCAGCCTCATCAGTTCACAAGTACGAGTATATATATAGTCATATAGTAGAGATATATTTCATTTCATTTATTGTATTCAATAGATCTTACATTAGCATCGAAAAGTTTTAAGATTTGGAACAAGTCAAGATTTTACAAGATTGCAATTTTTTGGCGAGATGAAATGACAGCGAGGATTCGTCATAGATTACCTGGCATTTGCCTAATGGTTAGGGAAAACCTCGGAAAAAACCAACCAGGTAATCACAGTCCAAACGGGAATCCAAATCAAGCCCGAGCGCAGCTCCGGATCAGCAGGCTAGCGAGTCTGCCACTTAGCTACATTGGTGGCTCTACAAACAAATATACAGTACATAGCAAGCAGATGATTCAATTTACAAACCTAAACAATTATCATCAGTTGAGCTATACAAATATAATACATAGCAAGTAAATTAATTCAATTTAAAAGCATAAACAATTCAATCAGTTGAGATATACACAAATAAATAATATACAGTAGGAAAAGCAGAGATCCAAGAAACTACTGGTTTGTTGAAATAATCAAAGGTGAAATCACCAGCTAATTAAAGCTCATAAAAACTGTTGTCAAATGGCAATTGGCATTTGTAATATGAAAATTAATTTCTTTGCAGATGAGGAATGGAACGAACAGCCGTCCGAAGACTCGCTTTTCCTGGTGCAGCCCACTGCTGGGGGCCGTAGTTGCAGCAGTAGCAGCTGGAGGGGCCCGGGTGCTGACCTGTCGCTCCCCAGAGCCAGGCGCGTGCACAGCAGCGGCATAGAATCGCCCTCGTCGCCGTCTTCACCCGTCGCCAATATCTCAGGTAACAATATTATTATGATTGCGACCAATTTTAAGGCTGATATCCGAATTATTCTTTCTCCTTTTCTTCCCTTTTCTTTTTCTGCATATTTCCCTTATTTCCATTTGTTCCTATTGTACTTTTACCTCTTCTTCTTCTTCTTTTCCTGTTTCTTTACCACCTTCCCCTCGTAAAACTTATTGTTTCTTTATCATCCACTCTTTATCTAACTACTCCTTCCTGTTTCTTTACCACCTCCCCCTCCCCTATATCTTCTTGTTCTCTCTTTGCTACCTCCTCTTCATCTATCTCTTTCCCCTTTTTCTTTACCATCTCTTTCACCTCCTTGTCTATATCTTTTTATTGTTTCTTTCCTCGTCCACCTCTTTCTTTACTATCTTCTTCTCGTCGTCTATCTCTCTCTGTTTCTTTACAAACTCGTTCTCGTCTATATCTTTTTCCTGTTTCTTTACTACTTCCTCGTCTACATCTTTTTTCTTGCTTCTTTACCATCTCCTCTTCGTCTATCTCTTTATCTGTTTCTTTACCACCTCCTTCTCGCCTACACCTTATTCTTGTTTCTTTACTACCTCCTCTTCGTCTACTTTTTATTGTTTCTTCGTCTACATCTATTTCCTGTTTCTTTACTACCTCCTCTTCGTCTACCTCTTTCTTTACTATCCCCTTATATATATATATATATATATATATATATATATATATATATATATATATATATGTGTACATCTTGATTACACAACTTTTAACACTGTATCACTTCGGAATATGTATTATATGACTTTGTGTTAAATTCTATCGTACCTGGTTTACATGTTTCGACCTGTTATTGGTCTTCTTCAGAACTGGTCGTTGCTGGTCTTGGCGCCTCTTGTTTTGTTTCCTCTGGGGGTGTGTTTGTGTAGTACACACACACACACACTCTCTCTCTCTCTCTTTGAGTCCACATTACACTACACAAACACACCTCCACAGGAAACAAAACAAGAGGCGCCAAGACCAGAACGACCAGTTCTGAAGAAGACCAACAACAGGTCGAAACATGTAAACCGAGTACGATAGAATTTAACACAAAAAAGTCATATAATACAAATTCCGAAATCTCTTCTTGCTTCTTTACTACCACCTTCTCGTCTACTTCTTCCTTCTGTTTTACCACCTTCTCCTCATATACATTTTTCTTGTATCTTTACTAACTCCTCTTCGTCTACTCCAGTATTGTCAGAGTTGTAAGCTCCAATACCGGTTGTGGAGCTAGATCGGAGCTTGAACTTGTTTATGTCTGTGGAAACACCGGAGCACGCAACCAGTCTAGTGGAGCGCTCCGCTCCGTTTAGTCCCTGTCTGACATCGCTGGTCTACTCCTTCTCCTGTTTCATTAACATAGCTTCCTTCTACTCCTCTACTTTTTATTGTTTCTTCACAACCACCTCTTCGTCTACATCGTTTTCCTATTTCTTCACTACCTCCTCTTCGTCTACCTCTTTCTCCTCTTTCTTTACTATCTCCTCATATACATCTCTTCTTACTTCTTTACTACCACCACCTCGTCTACTTCATTCTCCTGTTTTACCACCTCCTCCTCACACACATTTTTTTCTTGTATCTTTGCTAACTCCTCTTCGTCTAAATCTTTCTCCTGTTTCTTTGCATTTCCTCCTCGTCTACATCTTTTTCTTGTTTCTTCACTATTTTCCCCTAGTCAACCTCTTTCTCCGTTTCTGTACCACCCCGTCCTTCAATACCTCTTTAAAACTGTTTCATACCACCTGTTGTCCTACTATTTCTTTCTCCTGTTCCTTTATCCTCTTCTCATCTTCTACATGTTAATGACATCTAAGTTCCCATGAACCTTTTTAAACTGCTCCTTTTCCTCTAGTTCTCATTTTGCTCCTTTTCCGACCTCCTGTCTTCATTTTCCTCATTATTTTCTACCTCCGTTCTGTTCATATTTTCCTTCCTCCTTATACTTCTATCGTATTATGTTTAATGAGAAGTATTTCACAGTTTTCTCTTGCCGCTTCTTTCAAGAAATTAATAACGGGGAATTACCGAAGAAATATGGGTGGAGGGAAGTAGAATAGTGTCCTGAATATGTAGTTCTAACTGGATGAAAAATGAAATTCAGTTAACGTCTTATATGTTAAACGTAAGGAAATATGTTTTCGTTATATAATTCATTATAGTCTCACAATAAAATCCAACGTTATAATAATTTTCTAAGCATTTCATACATTATTAGTTAAAGAAACAAAATTATTGTACGGTAATCAAAAAGGCAAGTTATGCACGAACAAGCTTTGAAGGAAAATATTCATAAAAGCTCAAAGTATCTACCGTTAATGAGACAGTTCAATCACGTGGATTCCTGCAGGGACGCCACCAGACCTTCAGGCCTTCAGGAGACGTCGTCCTGCAGAGGAGCGGCAGCGATCGCCTTCTCCTTCCTCCTCGGCCCACAATCACGCGATCAAGAAGGGGTCGTCCGGCCCGCTGTCGCCCAGGGACCGATTCAAGGACGCCAAGGAAAAGTTCCTGCTGCTGGAGCGGGAGCGTCTGGAGGAGCAGGAGAGGCTGATGCAGCGTCGCAGGAACTTGCAGTCCTCCGAACCTCCCATCGCTCCTGCAGTGATGCCAACCGCTGGCAATTCCAGGGGTGAGTTCATTTTCATAGAACTATTTACTTTGTTTTCAGTAAGTACCAGTAGCTTTAAAGTGGCATCAAATGGTAATTTATATACAGTATATCATCATCATCATCATCATCATCATTACTATCATCATCATGACATAGATTCAAGCATCCGATGCCTGTTTCTTTTCTCTCAATGTGAAAATTGATCCTTACGTCTAGTCTCATTTTTTCCACTGATCCGTTTAACAGTCGGATGGTATTCCAGTACCTGCCGTAGGATTCTATAAGTTGGCATTCTATTTAAATGTTAAATAACTCTTCTCGGGCTCTCAGTCAGGCGAGTTGGATTGTTACTTCCAAACTTCTTCCGGGAAGAAGATGGTAGAACTAACCATCGAAAGCTTGGAAGCAACAATCCAATCACCTGGCTGAGACCCCGAGAAGAGTTATTCCATAGCCAACATTGAGAAAGCCTCAAATCCCACATTATTTAAATGTTGTTTCCAATTCTTTTGATACTTATGAATTTCGTTTACAGTGTTGTACATTTTTAGTTTCTCTCTGATATTTTCATTTATCTGTTTGTCTAATCTTGTAATTCCAAGCATTCATCTTAAGAATATCATCTATGCTGCTTCCAATTTTTGTTGATCTTTCTTTTTTTTTTTTTTTCATTGCCCAAATTTCGCTTCCGAAGAGGAGTGTTGCGTTAGCTATGTTGCCTTCTAAGTATTCTTTTCATTTGGTTTTATTTTTGTAATTTTAAAAATCACTCCTTGTGTCTGAAATTGATGGTACTAAATACTGCAATTCTGTTACTTGTTCAATAATAGTTTCAGGTCGATCAATTTTACTCTTTTCATATTGTTTCCGTGAATTCCCATAGACTTGGTGTTAGTTGAAACTGTTATGCCATATCATGACACCGTACGACTCCAATTCTGTATAAAATCCTTTACATTAAGAACCCACCTGTTTCGGTTCACTAAGATCGCAGCTATGCAGGTGCTCTAGGAAAAGACCCATCAAAACGACAGTACGACAAATAGTACGCAGTGTTATGTAATATTTTCTTGAACACTAAGCATAAATTACATCTCCATATATCAAAGATTCATTTTCTTTTGTTTTATGAGCTGTAATATTTTTAGAACTTAAAGTTTGTAACAAACTTATAGTTTTATTCTGTTCTGAAAGAAAAATAATTAGTACTTTACAAAACGTTCTGATGAGAGTCGTGCCTGTATCATAATGACTCATGGATTTTACGTAAAGTTTTTTTTTTCAGAAGTCGCCTTTTTTTTTTTTACTTCATATGTAAGTAATTTATTTCTATTTGTCTTTGGAGTTTCAGTGAAAATTTTAGCCCAGCAGGCAGCGACATTATAAATCGCGTGGGAACACTAACATTATAATTACTTGCGACACGTTTAAAATTTTCGCCATTTTAAATTCGAATAACTTGCAGTTTTTGTTGCACGTTTAAAGACGTCCGCTTGACAGATATCTCTTACCGTCTGTGATGTGCTCAGTGCCAGTACATGAACTGAATGGTATCATCATTGTTTACTAAGGCACGGTACACTTACAACCACTCATAGAATTGGCGTTACATGTATTTCCGTGCAGTTAAGTTTAATTGGTAAGCTGCAATATTTAGGTTCTCCTTCGAGTCTGCTAGCAATATCTGCTCATCGGCATATACAATAGCGCCTAATGCTTTGTTTCTATTTTATTTAATTTCTTGCAAACCTTCTGCCTTCCATGCTTTTATGATTTTGTGTATGTAAATATTGAGGAGAACTGGGACAGCCTTGTCTAATACCTTTACTGTTACTATTGGTTCGGAAATTTGACCATATAAATATTTTATTTTTATTTGTAGTGTCTTTACAAATATTCTTGATAGCTTCAATTAGTCCAGGCGGTATTTTATCTTCTTTCAAGATGGTCCACAAGAGTTCTCTATTTACTTTATTGTAAGCTTTTGATAATCAATAAATAGTAAGAAAGTGGATATGTTAAATGTTTTTATCTTACCTAAAATTGTTTGGGTGGTGAATTCTGCATCAATACAACTACTTCCTGGTCTAAAACTACTGTACATTGTTCTTCTTCTAGGTGTGTGTGTCAGTGATTTAAGTCAGTCTTCTCTTTAAGATGTTGGCATATATTTTAGACACTGATGGTAAAAGTGTTATGCGTCTATAATTATCAAATTTATTTTTAGGATCTTTTTTACGTATGTTAATTATTAATCCTATTTCCCAGTAACATTATATAATATGTATAATGATTTATCATTTATAAGTTTATTACTTATATTCGAGAGCAGACAGCTATTCACTACAGCTCGAGTATTTAATCTTAGACGGTTATTGTCGTTCAAATTTTTCTGCTCATTTGGAGATACTTTAAGGACCGACACCGTTTCAGTAGCCAATGGAGTAACATTTCAGCGTATTTATTGAACTTTTCTTTACAACAGCAGACAATATTCAAGATGATAAGATGATAGGAAAAAATGCATAGCCTAAGTAGAAAAGAGAGGCAGAACGCGAAGTTCTCTCAGAAAACCTGTCACACAACAGTTTAGTTCACAAATTTCACAGGGTTTGCTAAGTAACGAACCCCGTTATACTTTGTTGACGAGTCGAACTCCTGATTTTTATTTCCAATTGGAGTATATGAACGGTCGTTCGCACAGGAGTGACTTTTTTTTTTTTAATGAAGAATCTAATAGTCTAAGTTTGCTGTGGATCCACAAAGAAAATTAAATATTTTTGTAACAATGGAGTCCAATCTTTCATTACCAACTATGCTAATACGTTATTAGTTACTAAGCCGTTCTTCTTAGATGTAACGAGAGTGCTGTAAGGAGAAGTATAACTATAGGCGCTGACTACGTGAGTGTTCTGGGTCTCAAACACCCTATAGATATATTTTATGGGTACTCGAAACTCATTGTATTTTTGAGCTGAAATTAATTTCGATTTAACTTTCGTGCCACGATGGGTGTGAAACAATAATTTAAAAAATTGCGTTAGCTATCGAACGAGTTATTTTTCAGGAGAGATTAACTACCCTACCGCAAATGAACCAACGTTAAATTTGCTTATTTAATGACCCATTATTTCTGTAAATACTGAAGATATCACCATGAAATTTGTTATAGACTAAAGACACAAGGTTTCTCAGAAAAATGTAGGAGATTCATCAAAAATATATTGTGTAGAAAATATTTTAATATTTTAATAATGTAGATTTTATTGTTATTTTTATGAAAATTCCCAATTTTGTCTGGAAATATAAATGATAGGAGGATGCAATTTTAAGCACATATTGACAACACTACAGCAATGAAATGGACACACATTATGAGGTATGGTATGTCCGTTATTAGTTTGATCATACAATTTTTTTTTCACATAAAAAATTACGAACTAAATCCAACATTATGTTTTAAAAAATCGTATTTTTTAGAATTTGTAATTATTTTATAAATCTTTCGTCCGTGTTTCATTACAATCCTTGTACCTGTATCCTGTAAAAAATAGTACATATTTTCAGCACGTAAGTAGTGATTAAATAAGAAAATTTATCATTGGCGGTATAGGGTACATAATCTCCCATTCTACGCTCTGTACGGCAGCATCCACTAGCATTCTCAGTTGAAGTCGATATCGACTTGTATTATTATCTTATGATCGTATACTCTTACAGATTGTTTTAGAAAGTGGGCCTAATTCAAAACTTGCAACTCTTTCTGTTGCCGACCGAAGAGCAATAAAGGCGTTTCTTCTTGGCATGAAACTTGGCTAGTATTAAACGATTTGAAGTGCATAAAAGAAGCTCCTTACTTAGGTCCTGTGTCATGGTGTGTTCCTTTGTTGAAAAAAAGTTAATGTTACAGGTTCTATGCCAGCAGTAAGCTCAAGAAAATGCAAGCGGCAAGAGTTTTACTTTTGTTGATTTAGTTCAATGCCAAAGTGTGAGCACGCATTGAAAAAATTAAGAGTCGGAGGCTATGAGTATAACGATAACAGAAGCTCAAATTCCTTCCTGTACAGGATGAACCAAAAGTTATGGCATTAATTTCGGAGTTATTCGAAACATTTCAAACAAAAAAGTTTAAATACAATTTTCCTCGTTTTTCCTTCCTTTTCGAGATACAAAATTGTTCTACATGAAACGTTACATAGCGTATTTTGAGAAAGCCATTGATTTAATTCAGTTTAAGAGAGCAGTGTATTATCATAAATTATTGAAAGAATTTTAGTTTTGCCCTTTAAATATGCAGAAATTTGATTCGAACAAATGTAATATTTTAAAATTCCTTTTCAGAATGAAAAGTTACATTTGTTCAGATCAAATGTTTTGCACATTTAAAGCACAAAACAAACTCTTTCAATTATTCATTATCATAATACTCTGCTCTCTTAAATTGACTGAGCACATTGGAAATTAATTGAATGACTTTCCCAAAACATGCTATGAGATGTGTCATATAAAACTATTTTTATCTCGAAAAGGAAGCAAAACGAGTAAAGTTGTATTAAACTTCGTTTGAAATATTTCAAAGAATAATCCACTAAAATTAATAACATTACTTAAATTCCATTCTTTATAGCCATATGGAGGTCGTCTTGAACCTGTAGTATTGCTCTTCTGCTGGCTATTTGTTATGAACTCCCACGTACGACTAGGAAGTTACCTGCCATCAGGGCCCGGCGCTATGTCGGGGCACTGGGAGTGCAATAAGAGAAAGTGATATTATTGTTGCATGTATTATATGAAAGTAGAATACTAACAGAAACTCGTGTTCCTTCCATCGGTATACAAAACTTGGTGGATCTGCAACTTCCAGGTAGAGTAAAACTTTCCAATAAGAGAATTAAATTTTTTCAGTAAGTGAGAAATATCCATTATTAGAAAATCTGTAGAAATTAATGTATTTCTATGTGAGCTAAATTGCACGAATTATTTGAATTACGTAACAGGATGGAATATTTGAGATATAATTCCTAATTTATGTACATTTTTACTTTTTTATGTGGAAGTCATTGCTGCAATTATTTGAATTCGATATTAGTTTAAAAAAAATGTGGCTCAAATATTGAAGGAAAAAGTACCAGATACAGTAATTAACTAAAATGGTTATATCTCGCAGATATTTTAAGATAAATTGAAAATATCTTATATTTTGCTCCTAAAACATATTCCTTAAAATATAAGGAGAATAATTTTGATATTGGCTTTCAAGATAAACTATAGACTTTATGAATTAATTTTAGAGGTGCTTTTCTATAGAAATATAAAGAGATATTTTTTAATGCAACAAAATAATAAATTCCTGTCCCAGAGAAAAGTTTCCTAATAACTAATCACCAAACATCATGCATGTAGCATTACTAGTTTATAAGATAAATTACTTCTGTGTGAGAATAAAGCACGAAATTAATTTTACGAGAAATTGCAATTAAAGGTTACCTCCTCAGCTCTAAAAATGTTATATATATATATATATATATATATATATATATATATCTCCTTACATTATGAGGCCTCGCCGTCCTCATTGAATAATAAAGACTATATGAGTCAACATGTAGATACCTATTATTATATTATTGGAGAAAAATTCGTTCCGGCACAGGGAATCGAACCCAGGACCTCTGAGCTTTGCTCGCTAAGCGCTCTTTCCATCTGAACTATGTCGAGATCCGATCCACGGTGCCCGTCGATGATACAAAGGAGCACAGGAGGAGAGTTCGGCCGGCACCTTCGTGATCGGGTCTCGGCTTAGCTCAAATGGAAAGAGCGCTCAGCGCTGGATTTGATTTCCGGTGACGAAACGAATTTTTCTCCAATAATAGGTATTTAAAAATGGCGTCAAGAAAGCTAAGAAGGCTATAAAACACTCATTAAATTTTATGTAATATAGTTTTCACGTATCAAATATTATTTTAAACCAAAAATAAATGTTTTTGAGATTTTACTGCTTTTCCAACATATTCAATCATTCTTTTCCCTTGAAAGCCAGAGGTTAATAAACAGAGTCGCAGCAGCTCACATGGACATGAATGACTATTAAATTTTATATAAAAACAATATATATACTTTTTTAAACTTAATTTTAACAAATTATCATTCTCATATAGAATGATTACATATACAATAAATGAATAGTTTATTAATGTCATGAGCAACAGTTTGTTGCAATAGACATAAAATATACTAAATTACAAGAGATAATATTTGACATAAAATATAAAAAGAGATGAATACAACAATACAAATGAAATACATTACTGTTAATAATAAAAATAACCAATACTAATAATAATCGTAATAATAAAGAGCAATGCAGCTTATAAATTTAGAAAATTTACATTGGAGTCAAGAAATTCACTAATACTGTAGAATGGACGGTTGATTAACCAGTTATTGGCTACATGAAAAAAAAACTGTGTCATGAATTGATTGTTAATAAAACTAATGCAATATTCACTCCAATTTACATCACTTTAATCTGCTTAGTTTTAATATTAACTTATTTCTTCTCAAAAATTAACATATATTTTACCCGTAAAAGTATTTTAACCTAACAATTTAAAGTATGTAATCTGCTTAACGTGTCAAACCTTATTGTGATTACTGTGTTCAATATAAATTGTAATAATAGAATCTGATGTTGCTTTATATAAAAAGCGAAAATATTTGTTAAATTATGTATATATACATACATACATACATATACATATACATACATATAAATATACATACACATACATATAACTGTACATACATATACATTACCGGTCAGCTATGAAAACAACTATATACTTTATTTCAATGTACAAACTCATCGGAAAAACTAAATAGACCAACAAAATAAATATTTTCTCTCTTAGCATTATGATATGATAGAATATTCAAAACGAAATCCCTGTTTTAACCACAAATCCATAGTTGTGATAGGTGATCGAAAACTTTTGACCGGTAGCGTAGTCACCTAATATAGACAAATATTATTAAGAAATTTGTAGTATAAGAACTTATCGGAATAGAAAAAAAATTAAAACGTAACCTATTTCTCAAACACAAAAGTTAATATTAAAGCATTTTTTAAATTTACTGGTTTCCCACCAAATTAAAACCACCCTCTTCCCTTAAATTGCTCGTAATTCTATGTGTTTAATAAAGTTTCGTCATTCTTATATTTACAATTGTGAAATGCATTAATTAAATAACTTCTACATAAGCTACTGATGTTTATTGCTTAATTGCCAGTAAATTCGGAGAACACACTCTGAAATATTAAGATAAATATGGTACGAAAAACACACATTTTCGTGCATTTAATAAAATCCGAGATTTTTCTTTTAACTTTTAATGTTTGTAAGTGCATTTTTACACCAGGAATTATTAACAATCGCAATATTAGCACCACAATAAATTATTGTACTTAGTATTTTGTAGGCGTAGGTGTGAAAATGTCAAATAAATACATTGCTTGTTTTGATACATATGCCCGCTTTTTAGAAAAACTGTACACGTTTCATGCAAATTTAAATATTCGTGTCCATTATCGATAATATCCGTTATTATAAATTTATCTTTCCACAACAGTTGGCGTAAATCTACCAGGGAGTTTTCAACTATTCGTTAGCAAAAGGTGTCCTGCATAAGAGAAGTCTGTTCGGCGATAGTCGTCTTTGGTCTTGCCTAAATTAAAGGACAGGCACGTAACAATTTCTCCATTTCCCCACTTCAGTTACGTCACTAGCAATAAGTGTAGCACAGACTTGCGACACGTGTTACTGATAATGTTTATATATTGACATCGTGCAACCGGTAACCATCATCAGACTTTCACTGGCGACCTGCCATTACCGGGAACTGATACAGACACAATGCAGAGTGTCGCATACAAAACACTGGCAGGACATTCAACCGTCCTCACAAGGCAATAGCGGGCTAAGTCACCGTACTATAGCACGCCTCGATTTCATTACGATCTGATTCCTCGATGCCGGATGTTTAACAATACGTCGGCTGTTACGATTTGACACGACAGTGCACAGGATATTGCAAGTACCAAATTCGTGGTGGTGTGGCATTAAGTAAGGAAATTCTACTGAAGTACGGAAGTGAAATCTGGTTATTAAACCGAACAAAATTCTAGCAATTATTAATAGCCCATTATTCAATACAGTGTGCAATAGTATCTTTTAACTTCGAAAGCAACGTCTATTTTACAATAGCTCGTTCACAGTGTCTTTAGACAAAGCGGGTTAAAAGAAATTTCACCGGGTTATACTGTAGAGATAAGTGTTTTCATATTGGCTAAAATAAGGTGCTTAGGAAAATATTTGGGGCTAAGAGGGATGAATTTACAAGAGAATAGGGAAAGTTACACAATGTAGAATAGTACGCATTTTATTTTTCACCTAACATAATTATGAACTTTAAATCCAGACGTTTGAGTGTGTCAGGGCATGTAGCACGTATGGGTGAATCCATAAATTCGTATAAACAGAGATGTAGTCGTAAATAAAATAGTATACCCCGTATATGTTTTACATAAAATTTAATACTCATCGTTGAGGCGAAATAGCTGCTATAGAGGACAGAAAAGATTTATTTTAATATGAACCAGTCGGTTATTAATGTGCAAAGGCATTACTGAACAAAGTTTGGTGCAGATCCACCCAGTGGGTCTACAATCCGTAAATTATATACTGATGTTACGGCAAGATTCTTCGCAAGCGGTTGCGATTTCATCCGTACAGACTACAGTTGCTGCAAGCCCTAAAACCAGAGAACAAAGTGTTACGAAGAAATTTCTGCATAAGTATGCAGACTTTAATTGAAAACAATGATGAATTTCATCGTTCAGTAGTGTTTTCTAACGAAGCCACTTTTCATCTTTCTAGTAAGGTGAACAGACATAACCTCAGAATCTGGGGGTCGGAAAGTCTGTGTACCTACGTGAAACTTTACTATAGGCTTGATGTGTACAGTGTTACCAAGGAGGGACACATTGAACATCTTTAAATAAGGAACTAAATTTTGAGTTTCTCTTTCCATTGGTACTATTTCCACACACCTCAGATTCATAGAACGTAAATTACATGTGTTCGAAACCGGTAAGGTCTTTAGTAGGAGCCGCGCGCGCGCGCGTGTGTGTTTGTGTTTGTGTCTGTGTCTGCGTGTGTGTGTGAGCGCGCGCATATATTATATATGTAAATTACTACAGTGTCTTCAAGCAAGACTAAAAGGACTATACCTTAGGATGAAATAGGGTTAAGTTGGATATACAATAATAACAAAATAATAAATAATAATAATAAGCAGTATAGAAAATTAAATGTACAGTAATTCGTACTTGAAGTTCAATATTTCTTCAGTTTCAATTACTGTACGTCATTATGTGCTGTCACATTGTTACAGATTGAAAATAACGTTAAGATAAGCCAACAAGTCATATACCTTACTAAGCAGGGGGTACATTTCAATTTAATTTAACAGTACCATTTTTCATTACATGCAATGTTCATTGAGTTGACATTTGCTCTGAAGAATGAAAATATTACGTTCAGTTCATTCCTTAATCTGTTATCTTTCATCTCAAAACCCCTTTCACATTCCTTTAAAAATTATTTCCTCAAGACTTTCTGCGTGAGATGGCAAGTCTCACAACAATATGTTAATGCTGGCACTCTCTTTTGTTTCACATACTGCAGGTTTATTATTTTCCTGCGTCTTGGTTGCTAAGATACCTTAACCTTTCCCCTAGTTGCATAGTCATTTAAATATTTAATTTATATCTCTTCCTAGGGAAGCTTTATGAACTAAATGAGATTATAAATTATATCAAGATTTCTTTTACATTGTGCTTCATTCTCCAGTAACACAATTTTTTTGTCTAGTTTAAAGTTCGGTGGGTCGCTAATGAATAGCTGTAGATCAGTATCTAGCTATTATTTACAAATAAACTTTTGAGTATTACAACGTGTTCTGAAACTTAACATTTTCATTGTTTAGCAACTACATACAGGTTTAAACATCACGAAGTCTGAGTTCTTACTCCATTTTGGTCTTCCATATCCAACAACTATGGTAATTCTGAGTCAAGTCATTTCAGAGACATTCTCTTTGCATTCAAATATTTTACATTAACCCACCCTACCCCATAATATCCTGGCTTTCTTTCCTCATGAGGTTTGCCTCATTGTTATCACTTGTGGGGTTCAGACAGTTTACAAAACATACAGTACTAACCAATTCTTATAATGTATATTCTTTTAATTACACACTGATTTCCCACACCCTGGTATCGTTCGAGTCATACTTTTTCCAAACTATTTTTCTTACGTGTTCATTTCAGTTGTGTCCTATTTCTCATTAGTTCTACCTGCGTCGGCACTATTTTTAGCTGCGTAAGTGAGAACTCGTCCTTGTTACTCCTCTCTTCCTTCTGTCCTAAATATTCTAAGTTTAGTTTCATGTTTTAAATATCTACAGGCATTTTACTACACTGTTTCTAATACATCCTAAAATTCTTTCTGGTTTGCATATAGATGCCTTATCTCCTAGTAATGCAGCATCATTTTTCTGTAGTCTAAAATGAATAATCTGCTATATAATTATCTGGGGATGGAAGGTAGTAGGGGAACAATATTAGTTAGGAAAGTTATATTTTTTAGTTACATTGCAGAGAGAGAAGAAAATGATATTTTGAAAAGATGTTTAAGATTTCTACAAACTATGGAAACTAAGTCTAATTGGATAAAAGAATTAGAAAATAATGTATGCAGATTAGGACTAAATTGGTTATGGCAAGAAATTGGGAAATTAATATAAATTTGATAGGCAAAATTATAATGAGGAGAAGTAACGAGTTAGTGAGACAGGAAATGTTTAACAATTTAAATGATTTAAAATCATTACTAAATTACAAAGAAATGAAAATCATGTGGGGACAGGAAGAATATACAAAAGTTAACAACAGGGAAGAAAAGATGGGACTAGCGTGGTGGAGATTGGGAATTTGGAAGCTAAAGAATATAAGAGGAGACGTAGGAAAATACATATTGTATGTCCTTTATGTAATCAAAAGAAGAGGCATCACACATTCTGTTACTTTCCCAGAAAATGAAAGAACAAGAAAAACTTTTATTCAGGAAGTATTACTAAAACTAAATGTAGAAATAGCATATAGGAAATTGTATAGAACAGTAAACGAAAGAAAATTTATGGAACTCAGAAAATTTTTGCATATAGTAAAGAAAGAATGGGAAGGAAAAATTAAAGTATAAATGTATTTATATAGGAAATATTAATTAAATGTAAAGAGTTTTTGTTAATAAATAACTATAATGATTGTATGTATTATGGAATATAAAATAGTAATAGATATGAATAGTAAAATCTAGTTAAGGTTGGTTTCCTGATAAACAGAAATGTAACAGGAGAAATGTGACAGGACCATTAAAGAATGATACACAAATTGTACATGATTTTGATGACAATAATTATACAATGTAATTATGTTTTAGCCTATATCATGGGAGTAGTCATTTTACTAGCTGTCACAGTCCTTTTATTGACTGAGGCTTTCATGTTATACCTGTCAGCTAATTAAAAATCCGAAAACTCATCAACAAATTTACCAGCTCAAGCAGAATTCGAACCCATTTCAAGCGCAGCTTTCGAATATAAGCTCCGCCAACTAATCCTACACTACGCCGGTAGTAAAAAAATTATATTAATTCATTTCTTACCAATTCTGCAGAATTTTCTGTGTTTGATGCCTTTCATTGTTTAATCCCTAAATTAAAATTACTGATCTCAATAACTTGTCCTCTTCACTCCTTTAGGAAAGTCGTCTATAGTTCAATTATATCAATGAAACTTAGAATTTAAGTATTGGGTGTTCAGTTCAAAGTGTGTCATGGCTCGCTGTATCCCGTCATGTGGCTAGCCGATGAGCCTAGAGAATTCAATCTTCCTACACTTCCGCCGGTAGTGGCAGGAATGTGAACTGTTTGGAAATACGTACTGTCGGGATATGGGGAGAGTGTTAAGACGATTACTTACGTATTTTTTGACATCAACTTCGACGGTCAACATGGACACGGAGCATTTGATTTGTGTTGTGGAATGTTGCCGTACGCAACCGATGATAACAAATACCCTGCGTACGACTTGCCCGCACAAAACACAGTTCGAAAGAGGTTATGGTAGCACACAGACCTTACAGACCGCCATCTGTTGCTACGACGTTCAAGTTATACCGTACACGTTCTCAAGTTCAGATTGAAGAACGCCTTAAATAATAGGCAGCTTCTCTAACATATAAGCTGAAACTCGCTTCAAATCTGTGACCCAACAACAGTGACGTCATGACACACTTTGAAATGAACACCCAGTATAAGACCACTGAATTGACTTCAAAACTCTAAAATTATTTCAGTAACCTGCCTTATAATAAAATTACAAAATGTGAAAAGAGCTTAATCTCGTAAAACTCTCCAGTTCATCGCGTAATTATAATATTTCCGTACTTGTAAGGTTGATGAATTTGGTTACAATTTAAGAAAAAAGAGTGTTAATAGACAGATACCGCTGTAATTTTAGGCTACATTTGGTTTTGAATCATGTTTAGAAAAGATGTTCCTCTTTGATCAATATGATGCCGTGTATTAAATAGGTTTAATTCAAGTTTGATATCGCGCCGCCACCTAATTAAGAGAGTCCCACTCTGTGTCTGCGTAGTATCAAAGTCCAAACATGGATCTAAATCTGCGATGTCAAAAGCAAGCGTATTTTACAACCTTGAAATCACTCGCGGGCGCCAGATGCTAGGACACGGCCAGGAAATTGACAAGGTGAATCGTGTAGGAACCAGCTGATTGTAGAGGGATAGGAAATAAGTGGTGTACAAACAGTAGGCGAGAGTCATGCGTGTAGACGTAATGTGACATGAACAACAGCATTTCTAAATGAGTAAATATCCATGGTTCTTTTCTACATTGCTTTTGTAAAAATATAACAGTTGAATATGATACGACTGAAATTAGTAGCATAAACAACTTTCTCTAGAAAGTTATAACGCCACATTATACCATAACGGGCACTTTAAAGTGACAGTGTTCAACATTCACTATGCACTACCTAAAATCTAAATTACGTTTTCCCACCTATTTCAAAATACTGTAATAGTTCTTCTGTAAGCATAAAGTTATAATTTATAGCACGAATAAAAGCTACAAGCTGCGAGGTGTCAGACACGTCTGTGCTTTCATCAAAAAATAATGAGAAACAAATAATAGATTCTTTACATAAGTATTTAGTTTTTCCTTTAGTATCCCCTAATAATTCTTGTATCCACTTTGGCTACAACGTTTCTGAATAAAAAATATGTTTCTTCGTACTTTCTTTATATCATTGGGAGATATTTTGGCTAAAGCGTCTAGAATACAACCCTTAATACTCGTAAAAGGTACATCAGGGAAAGAATGACAAGTCTTTGCAATTTTGAGGCACATATCATAGCTAACTGACAATGTCATACAGATTACATCAGATATTGCAGTCTGCAAAATAAGGAAAGTGCCTAATAAACAGTTATGATATGATTACTATTTAAAAATTAGAAATTAAAATACAATTCGTAATTAATTTCATATATTTATATCAGAAGTAAATTCTTTATTAGGTTACGGTTTGTAGCCATCTTAAATATTTTTATAATTTTCTTCGTGATATTTTTCGTAATATCTTTCCAAGTCACATTTTTTGGTGATGATTTTTTTTTTTTTACATATTAAGCACTGTGTGTCCAAACCACTTTTTATTTTTAATCAAAAATGTATCCATTCTGAGTTAAATTTAATGTAGCCTATGTTCTCTTGCATCTACGCGTTGCACACCTCTGGCCTATGGTTTCCACTAACCTCTATTAGTAGACTAGCTCTTTCGTTTAGTATGTTCTCGTATCTCCCGACGAGAGCTGCAGGCACACTGAGCTCTAAAGCGTGCACATGCGCCTGTGGGCATCAATTGACATGCTTGATCTAAACCAAATCCCTTCAAAGACTTTAAGCATTAATACTTAGTAACACGATTTATTACACTTTAACTTTAACCTAAAAATTCATCGATACATTACATTTCATAGTTTGCCGACTAGATTTGTTATAAATATAAGACTATCCACCACATCATGTGTTTTCATTTCATTAAAGAATTGCACTGAAATAATTTTCGCAGTAGCTATGTAAGTCAACACACAATCTATAGTCCCATACTGTCTTGTACACTGGCGTTCAAAGGTATCTGACTTCCAATTTTCTGACCGTGTAAGCGAACTTTCTAATCACCGAAAAAGTCAGAACCAAAGATATAATAAGATGACAACCTTTGAAATAGTTCCGCTAGTTCTCAATAGGTGATACTATTATTTGGACGGTTAAAAAAGTGTTTGGGGAAAATGCTGTTGTAGATTAAATATAAATTATTCTCATAATTGATCGTATCAGCGGTTTCCTGCTAAATGTAGTGTTTTTCACAATCATTAGAGGGGAGATGAAATTTTGTATTTTATAATGCGGTTATATTTATGTACTATTAGTGACAATGACTGTTACTTTCGCCATCTCTTCGTAGAAATAATAACTAAAGAGACCACATTTACACGAACAAATTATCGAACACTATGGATTAGTGAGTCAGGTATCTTTGAACGTCAATGTACACACAGTGCTATATGCTGTGACTAGTCATTGAAAAAAACCAGTACATAAGAATACTACTTTTACAAGCCTCCATTACAATTTTACACATATTTGCTTTGTGTTTCTGAATAATGGTTTCTGAAGATTAATTTTCTTTCATTTCGGTTTATTAAAATAAGTTTTTTTTATTAATTTCAGGTAGCCATTATCAACGCCGAGGAAGCTGGTCTCGAAGCCGCGACTCCGAAGACGAGCTAGAAGACAGGCCTCAACGAGGTTATTTCGGAGTACATTCGCCACCAGTAAGGGATGACTTTGACAACCCTGAACCAGACGCGCCGGGCGACAATGAGGACGATATCTTCGAGCACGGATACAGCAGCAGCCCAATTCGTCATGTGACTCGAAGAGACTCTTATAACAATCGTCAGGTATCACGGGAGAATCCACATCATCACCATGACGACCAGGATGACCTCGTGCCACTCCGTCGCGGTCACCGCCCTCAGAAAACAGATGCTCAGGTTTACCGCGGTGGAAGAAATCGAGGATCTGATGATCCGCGGATCATACCTCATCAGAGATATCGCAGTCCTTCCAGAGAAGACTTACGGCCTTCCAGAGGCCCCAGGAATCCTCCAGACGAAGATATAGTTCCAGAGAGACGACAGATGGGACACCGATATCGAAGTCCCACCAGAGTGGCTAGACGAGATCAGGATTTCAGTCCTGATAGAAGGGAGAGATTTCTTAGTCCCACACGCAACCCAAGACCTCAGCCACGCAATCAACGAAAAATAGAGGAAGACATCGGATACCCGTGTGAAGAAGTACCGAGGTACCGCGGCGGTCCTCGTGATAGAACGCCGAATCCTTCCCGTGGGCACCTTGTACTGTCCCAACAGCCGTCATACAGCGAGGATTCAAGTTCAGATATTCCTTTGGAGCGTTATCGTAGCCCTATTAGAAACCCACAACCGACGCCACGCCATCGAATCCCGGAAGGAGAAGAAATCGGAAGTCCTGAACCGCAGAGGAGAAACGTGGAAAATCGGCTGCCTAGAGCGATTCCATTCCAGATACCTGGAGGAGGTGACAAGAAGAGGCGCTCTATGTTCGAGATGTTGGAAGAAGAAAGAAGACGCAACTCCAACGAGCTTGCTAAGGAGTTCAAACGACGATCCTATCAAGACGGTGGGGGCTCGGAATTATCGTCTGGTGACAGAGGCGGTGGCCACGCTAACGGAATTCCAAACGGAAGACATTCCGGATATCAAGAATTATCAGAACATGAGAGGTTTCCAGGACTGGACAGAGACACAGCTCGACTCCAGCATCACAACATTCCACCGCCTAATGGAGGACACCATAACTTGAAGAAGTCAGCCGGTCCTCCTCCACCAGATGTGGTTGCTGCGGCTGCTTCAAGGTACAGACATAGCTATGCAGAACCGCATCACATGTTGCCTCATCCGCCGCCTCCCCATCACCACGAGATGTTGCACAGGACCAACAGTTCTGTGTCCTCAGGCAGAGTCGGCATCGCCGCCGTGCACCCTTATTGAATTCAAACTGAGATCTAAAGGACTGTGCCATGTACCATACATTGTGATACCTAAGAGCCTTTATTGTTTAGTGCCTTAGGACATATACGAGTCCACAAAAAGTATGAGTATAACTATCTCGCCTACCAGACTATACGAATTAGGTCTGTGAAGCTGTGCGAATATGTTGCAAAATATAACTATCGCGGAGTTTGTGGAAATTGTCTTAAGGGATAAACAAATCTTTGGATGCGTTCGACTTCTACAACATTCTATGAGGAAGCTAAGATATTCTTTAAGAAACATTACAATGTTTCAGGTCTATGTGTCCAGGTATCATAACAGAACTACTAAAAAATCACTATTTTAGTGTCTAATGGGGAAAACAAATTTAAGTTCGATAAAGTTCAATTATGGATTTCGATTCCGTAATTACAACTCATCACCACCGAACACAGCAGTTTTAGTATCATAACTACGTATCAGTAATCCATTTAATTTAATGAAAGGAAGTAAAAGAAATCCTCATATCTCACAAGAAGTTTCCACAAACTCTACTGGTAAAACATAACAAAGTGCATATATTATATAAGAGTTGTGAATAGTTACATACGAGACAAATATGAACTTAACATTTTAGTCGTTCTACATTAATATTTAACACAAATCGAATATATTGGTCGTTTAAGAAAGTTAATAATAAGATATTACTTCTACAAGATGTTTCAGACGCTTGGGAAAAGAAGGCGTGGAAATCGGTAGAATTTCTTTTGATGTATGCTGGACTGCATTCTGGAATACTGTTTAAAATGGAATACATAAACCAGCAAGGAGTCTTCCTTATAGTCTTCCATGAGTATCAGTGTAGTATCATACATAAATATTTTCACTGTGCCTTTCACTAATAATACATTTGTATAAATTTTCAGTTTTTTCAATACTGTAAACTCTATACCTCCTTGTTATTATATTATAGAATAAAGAGCATGGTACTTGCTCAAATATATTCCGTGAGAGTCAGAATTTATGATCCGCTTAAGAAATGCTCAATAAATGCTACATACATAGACTTGTTATGTATATAAATGACATTCTTTACTGGCCATGAGGTTCTTCCTGTAGTGTATATTAATATTACGTTCTTCCGTGGAAAATGCGAACAGCTTGAAAGTATTCACTTTCTAATAACGCACACTTTATCTGTTGGATCACGATCTTAACAGAACGGTTTTAAATGATAGCTGAAACGACGGAAACCATATGAAGCAAAACAAATTAATGCTTTATTGCAAAAAATAACCTAAAAGATTTCTGAAGTTTCAGCTATATGGCAGTGAACTCTAATCAATGCAATGATTCTCATTTTTGATAACTGAAGCATAATAATAATAATAATAATAATAATAATAATAATAATAATAACAATGAATAACTGTAATTGTATTTGGTCATTATCTGAGAATCATTACCTTAGCGTTTAATTTACTGCGAATTCTTTGAGCTTTTAAAAAATATAAGGTTTTTTTTACAGTAGAAATGTCGCCATGTAATTTGTCCGTGAGGTGCGCAGATGGTGGTGGGTAGGCGGGCGGGAAGGCGGACGGGTGGCTGAAGCTTACATGATTAGCCTCATGTGAGCTGAGCATGCATGAAAGGCTGGGAGCAATATCGGGGAGAAGAGTGTAGAAGGGGAAGACTCCTGTCACGTGATCTGAAAGTAGGAGTGACTGACTAGAAATTGATTTTTTGCGTCGCGGACAATTTACATGGCGATATCTCTACATTTTTTTTTTTTTTCGGATATGAATGTTGATATTGCCAATGATAAGAAGGAAATAACAGCAAATGGAGTGGAAAAACTGAATATACAGTACTAAAACAAATTGTTTGTTCTTCTCAACACTACAATACTGCAACATTTTTTACACGTTTCCCACGCAGAAGCAAAGCAGGAATATAGAAAAACAAATACTCGATGGGTGTAGAAATTTACTGCTGACCTTCGACCAGAATGATCGGATACTGTATAGCGCATTCAGGTCTGTAATTTCGTGGCGAATTTATTCTGCTGTGTTCTAGACTCTCCGCGAGCCAATTTTAACATCGGTATTCTACCCGTTAATCGTTCAATTTTATTGTTTTGTCACGACATCCTTTGAGGGAAATGGTGAGTAACGTCGTTTTCGGAAGGGCTACAATCTTGTAACCACATGTCATTAACTTACTGACACAGAAAGCTACTTTGCAGTAAAACTGCAAATCTAATTTAATTGATTCAGGAAAATGGATTCCACTTTATTTGAATATCTGCAGAAGATATGCTTCCGCTCGAATGAATGACGTTCTGTCATTATTTTAAATTATTGCTTCAGGTTGACCATTTCGATTTTAAAACTTGAACGTGTGCTCGTACTAAAGAAGTGAGCATGAATCCGTTACCTTCTACCTTCGATTATGTATTATTCATAGTGTGTGCCACTTAAAATATAGTCGATGACTGAACATGACTACCTTCCCTCACATCATTCCATTATATCCTCATCGATGATTTCACTCGCGATTTCTTCGACGTACAGCGTGTGAGTGCTATAAGAAGGGGTGTCGCCCATATTGGAAACGCTTACAGAAGTAATACAGGGGTGAGCATTTATGGCCTTTCTTCCAGAAGAGAAGGCCGTTATGTTTTGTCACAAAGTACAAGCACTTTGAAATCCTAAAGTTAATCTTAGCCTGCTCATGGCATTACTAAATGAGATATAACGAGTGTACGCCTGGAAGCAGGTTTCGCTGATTGCTAGTACGACGCCATTCGAAATTGACATGGGTAAGTAACAGACCGTATAACCGTGATTCACAGTCAGCGTTCGGCAATACGTTATAGGTGTAATTTATTGGCTTATCTTATCCTTATAGGCTTGTAAGTGCTGAAATTTCGACTATCCTCCCTACTGCATTTATTTCATATCTTCTGAAAAGATATCCAGACCCACTGGATTTCATCTCTATCGATAGACTTGAATCCTAAGCACATGATCCGTTTCATTCAATTTATGGAAGACTGTTGTCTGATAAGAGTTACAAAACATTGTTTTTTTTTTTTAATTCCGTCCCTTTCAAAAGTGATATCTTGAAGGTATAGGCTACATCTGTCTGTTGAGCTAATTCAACAATTTCTGGTAGGTTGTTCTAACCTACGTATAGCCTGTATCAATGAGATTTTCTTCAATTACAGTGATGTTTAGCCGCGCGGTTTTCATTTTACCGACTCCGCCGCTAGGAGCTTATCTACGGCCAAGCGACAACACAGTCTGCCAGCACTGAAACATTTAATACGATATAGAAATTTGTACAGGCGTGGGTAAATTATTAGCAAAATTGACATTTTTTTAATATTCATTATTTTTACTAAAGCTAAGTACATTTAGGTGTGATTACTAGAGATGTACAAAACTAACTGCCATTCTCGCTCGCTGTTTTCGCTGCATTTGTCTTTCGAGTCTCGGCTCGTCATTCTCGCTGCGCTTCGAGTCTCGCTCGTCATTCTCGTCGGCGTGGAAAGATTTCGTAACTTTGAATAACATACATCATTGAAATAAGTAGCATTATAAATGTTTAAATGAGACAAAAAGACAAAACAGAACAGTATCTTAGTTATCAAAATATTCTGGTTCTTTTATATGATATTACCTATGGTTATATAAATAGAAAAAAAAAACAATTCTCAAATAAATTTGCATTTCTAAGAAACATAAAATATGACATTAATATCTTTTTACTTGAGATTGCACACTTGATCTTAAAGATATAAAAAGAAATTTCCTAGCCTTTTAATAAGGGCCAAGTAATTCAGTAAAGACTGGGGAATGAATTATTATACACAGAAAAGTACAGATGTTTCAAATAGGCTACTTGATTGTTTATACATATATAACAGTTGCCAAAGTAGATAAAAGTTGCTGACTTCGGGAGATGATCAATATCGAGTCTCGGAACACTCACAACCAGACTTTACGTCAAGGACGCGACGTAATACAACATTGTCGTGCGGGTTTTCGGTTTTGCGAGCGCTGTTAGTATCGTTTTCTCGATCGTTGTTCATCTCTAGCGATTACTTATATTTTCATACATCATAAGGACTCAGTATTTCGTATGACCCCCTTTGGCTGCGATAAAAGCCTCTAATTCTTCTTGGCATCCCTTCAACCAAAGTTCTACATAAAATTGCTAAATCCTGATCTTCTCTCCAAATGTAATGTTCTATTAATTGAGCATTGGCGATAGATTTTCTCGCCTTCACTTCAGTTTTTAACACATTCCACAAAGACTCAATAAGGTTCATGTCTGGACTATTGCCTGGCCATTGAAGCACAGAAATTTCCAATGAAGCAAGTTCAGCACTCACAGTTTTTCATCGGTGACAAGGTGCACCATCATGGATAAATATTCCATATCCAGACGGAAACCACTCATTAATGTAGGTACTAAACAGTCTCTGATGACTTCTGTACTTACTCAGCTCAAAGTAGGTGTTGAAAACGTCCCCCACCAACTGCTACACACTGTTGACACCTTCTTATGAAATTGTTAATTACTTTAAGGAGTTCTGCTTCACTGATTGACTCGATTTCAGCTCTTATAGTTTTCAGCTCATTTATTGTATGCGGATTTTTCGCATAAACCTTATTTTTAAGTGCCCCCCATAGATAGAAATCGCATGGTGTTAAATCTGGACTTCGTGGGGCCCACAAATTTTTACTGATAATTCTCCTTCCGAAAATTCGACGCAATTATGTCATGCATTCTTCGGCAGTATGAGTATTGGCGCAGTCTTGTTGGAAATATACAGATGAACGTTCTCCATAAGTCAGTTCATTTAAAAATAGGTCAAGGATCTCATTCACATAACGCTCGCTGGTAATTGTGTCCTGAGTGAAAATAAGCCCAATAATTCTGTGTCCGTTCATTGCACACCACACGCCTATTTTTTCAACGTACAAAGGTGTTTCGAGTACAAGATTGGCTTTCTCCTGACTGTAATACCGATGATTTTGTTAGGATACATGTCCATTTAAATGAAAATAGGCCTCATCAGAAAAATAAATTAATGTCGGATCAATTTCCTCAGAATTTAATTTCTCTAAAATCCAATTACGAGAATGCAACCACTTATTGGGATCTTGTTCATTTAATTTTTGAAGTACAGGAATTTTTTTATGGCTTTAATTTAAGTAATTTTGTTGCTTAACGAGCGGACTCGTAACTTCTAGAGTTGAACAACGATCGAGAAATGAAGATTAACAGCGCTCGCAAAGCCGGAAACTCGCACGACAATATTTCCCACGACGTCGTTGACTGCTTATGAGTGAATCAAGCGATCAAGACTTCGGGAGTGATCAACTCTCGAACGTCAAGTAACCTTGAATCGTCACAGATTTTTATACCAGACTGAACTTTTGTCTATTTTGGCAACTGTTATATATGTATAAACAATCAAGTACCCTATTTGATACATCATCTCTACCTTTCAGTATACAATAATCCGTTCCCCAATCCTTATTTAATTACTAGGCTCTTATTAAAAGGCTAGGAATTTTTATTTCGTATGTTTCAGATCAAGCGTACAGTCTCAAGTAAAAACCTATTAACGCTTTATTTAACGTTATGTTTTATATTTTTTAGAAATGCAAATTTATTTGAGAATTGTTTTTCTATTTATATAACCATAGGTAGTATCTGATAATAGAACCAAAACATTTTGATAACTGCGATACTGTTTTGTTTCGTCTTTTTTATCAATTAAATATCTCTAATCTTATTTCAATTATGTATGTTCTTCAAAGTTACGATATCTTTCCACGCCGACCAAATGCTATTTCGAGAACGATGAGCAAGATTCGAAGCGTATGAGAGTTACGAGACGGGACTCGAAAGACAAGTACAACGAACACAGCGAGCGAGAGCGGCAGTTAGTTTTGTTCATCTCTAGTAACTTATGTTTCCTGCGCCAAACACTTAAGAGATTTTTGTGGGGTGTGCTCTAGCCTCTGTGCTATCTCGTGTAACTTTTCTTCTGTGAATATGACTCCTCCTTTGTATTTTACGATCATTTACTGAACCTGCCTGTTATTTGAATTTTTCGGCTAATCTTATTGTAGTGGGATTAGGCACGGGTCTATTTGGAAATTTGTTACGCAAGTTCTGTCGTGTTCTCGCACAAGATTTTCTGTATTTTATGTACGTAGTAAGTATATACACACGTTCACGTAATGAAAATCGCATTGCAACAACGTCGAACACACACACACGCAACACAACATGACATGACTAATTCAAACTTCACGCAGGAGTGCAGATGATAAACAACTCGCAAATAGCTACTGTCACTGTATGGCACGGCGGAGAACATACTAGCTGCGCTGGCAAAGCGGTAAATGAAAACTCCGCGGCGTAACAAAACAGTGTCACTATATAACACGACTTATGCGAATTCTTTATTTTATTTAATAATGAAACCATTTCTCCAACATTTTCACTAAATTCTAGACTGTTGAATCAGATGGTAGGTGAATGCTATGGTGTTTCCGTAAAAAATAAAGCACTGTACTTTTTGTACGATGTCTTCGTAATACACTTATCATAAAATGTAGAGTTGCTTTTTTAATATATACTGCATCGCCACGAACTAAACAAGTGCTCTGAATGGAAGTCAGCTGTATATGAATACTCTAATCTTGACGTTCCTTCAGCTTGTGTTATCTGTCTGTATTACGCAACAAAAAACCTTCACACTTTCGATTCAGGGAAAATGAAGGCCTATAAAATATTTTCTCGATAAGGTAGTCGCGTTTGATATTATATAAAAAAAACAGTCGGTAATTACATGAGCAAAACCTATTTTCTGTCAACTACTCTGTATTTTATATCAAACTGAAGTATTCGTTTCCGACTTCACATTCAGACAATTCCCACAAATTCGTATTCTGTTAGTATAATAATTCGGAATATTTTATTTTGAAACGTGTCATTTTTATTTCTTCAATATATTTCAATCTACTTTTACATTTGAAGACCTGCACGCGTCCATGTTCCAACTTCACTAGTCATTTAAATCTTTACATTACTGTGGTACAGTACTAATAATTTTGACAAGTTACATTAATTTTAGATATAAAATAAAATATTGTGCGGAAATTGCTTTTAGTTTACAATGTAAATTTACATTCAGCAATCAGCTTTTTAAAAAAACATGTTGTATTCGAGTCTAGAAAGTTTTAACGAAATATTATGGCAGCAATAAAATTAAGAGAAATAATGTTATTGATACCAAAATGTTAATTATCCACTTGATTTTATATTAGGTTACGAATTTGCGCCAGAGCAGTGTGGACTCGTAAGTTATTTGAAGGGCAATTTCAATTATATAAAAAACTTGATTAATTTGATTAGAATATCCCACTTTTCATTGGAAAATTATAATGAAGCAAATGGTGTTCTCTAATGTATACCGTGATCACAATTTAATGCTACGATTTTACTTTTTTTCTGAGGGTTTCATAGTTCAGGATGCACAAATAATTTAATAGATACAGGCTTACTTATATATCTTATGTAATTTATTTGTAAAATACCTGTCCTTTATCAGTCTATAGTTTTATGTAATTTGTAATTGTTTGAATATTTGCCAAGACCAAAAAAGCAAGAAATAAAAACTTAATTTTACATTAGAATTATGTGCAACTTCTTTAACGAGAATCCAAAAATATTAACTGGTATTTTGTAACTTGGTACTTCAGGTAATCGCTCCTTGACACTGTGTACAGCAGAGAATATATAGAAGGCCGTCATGCTTATTATCTCGTCACCACTTTCAAATTTTGCGTTTCTTGCACGACACGTTTCAACGTGTGCTCTCTCACTCTTTCGCATGCAAACGGACAAACTTGTGTCTGTTCAGTTTCAAAAGGCTTCTTTTCCGGCCTTGACATCCTCTATGCTTGTAAAACACTCGTGACTCTTGTTTTTGCCAGTGATATTTCGGGTAAAGTAACCATTGGATCTTACATGCAACCTTACTTCAGAATTATCTGTGACGAATTTAAAGCACTTTCTGTACGATTCATAATGTCACAACGTCGCCATCTTGCCTAGTTGGCTACGGGAAATCAGTTACAGCTACACACAAGTATAATTAAATTGTGAATCGTGTTCCAACTTCATATTATAATTACGCGTCCTTGAGGAACTTCTTTAACAATGGAAAGCACGTTCAGGCTTCTCAATTTCAGTGAATGCTACTTTCGAAGGAAATGAATCTCTTAAATATAGTGGTATAGAACAGAAATGTATTTCTATTGCAATTTATATTTTAAAATAAAACTATAATTACTCCAAGAGAAAATAACATAAATCCAGCCATGAAATAGTGCAACTGTTGAAACAGAGATTGATATACGCCATAGAAGCAACTTAAGATAATAATGTGATCTAGAAACACACAGTTGTTTTTTTTAATTGGTTACAATACGACGCTTTATCAACTGGAATGATTATCTAACGTCTGAGTGAGATGAAGTGAAAATGACTGTGAAATGCAGTGGTGATCGTTTTATGAATTCATAGTCACGTGAATCAACCTCGATTATAATAAATCGGCGATTGCAGAGACAGAACATGTCATGAAAAATAATTTTTCAGTAGACACAAAAAACGGTATTACTGGTGTAGTCCACATCATTGGTTACAGTACTGGCTTCTTCAGACGGAAGCCTAATAGATGTGTCGTTTTATACCGAATTTATTGAAATCTAATGAATTTTAATAAATAAATCAATATATATTACTGTAGCTTGGCATGTGCTGTTTCTGCAAGGAATCAAAATTGTAGTATAATAATTTCAGTTCAACTAAAGTTTATTTTGTAAATCTAATCTTTCAGGTAAAGCTCCCTGTAAAGCAGATTTGAATAATTTCAAGGGAAAAATTGTTCCGGGGCCGGGTATCGATCCCGGAACCTCTGGTTGAACGTACCAGCGCTTTACCAACTGAGCTACCCGGGAACTCCATCCGACACCGTCTCAACTTTTCCCTTTATATCCACACAACTCGCGTGGGCTGACGAAACGCTAGAGACCCACATCGAGTGCACACAATCTCTGTGGAAAACCACAATTCCAAGTCACACAGAGATTGTGTGCACTCGATGTGGGTCTCTAGCGTTTCGTCAGCCCACGCGAGTTGTGTGGATATAAAGGGAAAAGTTGAGACGGTGTCGGGTGGAGTTCCCGGGTAGCTCAGTTGGTAGAGCGCTGGTACGTTCAACCAGAGGTCCCGGGATCTATACCCGGCCCCGGAACAATTTTTCCCTTGAAATTGAAGTTTATTTGTCAAATTAGGGATATAATATATGCATAGGCCTACTGTGTACTTAATACATAAGTTCAGCATATAAATGAACTTATTTTTCCACAATAGGCCACTGAAGAATATTATTGTAAAATTCTTGATATTCATGTTGTATGTAACGCATTACTTTGCATATGTCGTCAAGTTTCTCTCTTTGAATTGGCACGATTTTGTCTAGATATGCCAATGGTGAATGTAAATATGGTATTCTCCTTTGTACTTACAAGCAAACATTCTCATGAGGGCAGATAAAAAAATTAATATTTTTTCTTCCATCATGTTAATAATGTCAAAAGAAGTGTTTACACAAATTTTGGCCACTTGAGCGCAATTATGAAGGCCGTAAAAAACTAAGTTTCCCTGGGCCCGTTTACAGAAAGAGAACGAAATTTCATGGAAAGTTTTATTTGAACATACAGCAATTGTTGAGTTATTTTTCAACGTATTCACCACCAGAATTGAGACATTTGTCATTCAGTGGCATCAATTTTTGTATCCTTGTGTCGTAGATGTCTGCTGTTTGGAATTGGAACCAATGTGTCGGCACATGTCTTTGACATGAGTTGTTTCTGCGCGCTTCACAGGTCTCTATATGTGAGACGGCTATAGTCACATACGTGGTTTCTGCATGGAATGATAGCCCTATATCAACACTCCATGAAACTCGAATGAACTCATTACGCCACAAATAGCGACATGTGCTGTTTCTGCAATCCCTGATCCAAACGTAGTAACGACGGGTTACGAAACCACTATTAAAGTGACCATGATTAAAATGAAATTTCGGTGCACCATTTGCAATCGTCGCTACGGGACATATCTCCATATACCATAATTTTAATTTGACATAACCTCTAGGTTCTTCCCTCCTAAAGAAGACCGCTCTCGGACAAATTCCAACCCATGGTTCTTCAATATGAAAGCAAAGCAGGTACTGTAACAGTAACTACTGGACACAGCAAGTTCGGAAAAGGTTGATATGGTACTGGTTTGGACTCTAGGACCTTGTATAATTGTAATGCAGAAGAATTCCAGCTATTGGTGTCACAGTGAAAGGCAATAGCGGTACGCTTGCTATATACGGAGCAGCGGAACGATCAAGGAGTAGAGACAAAGAGAGTTGTTGACAGGGTTGACTAGTATTTTTTATCTATATACTATCTAAGCAAGTACTCACAGTCGAGTGCTGCAAATATCGTGGTTCTTGGACTCAGGGAAAGTATATTATATCAACTATAACAAAACTAAAATTACATCTCGTTCAGTATGGTATTTTATACTACTCTAGTAAGTATACAGATATTAAATTGATTCTATTTTACAGTCACTTCTTTGGTTTCTATAGGCAACGTAAGGTAAGTACGTAATTTGCTTACTTCCCTAAGGTAGTGGTTTCCGACCTTTTTTGACTGACGACACGCTTTACTGAACGCCCACGATATCGCGACACACTTATTTGTCTTTATTAATAACAATATAATAACGGCAACCAATGATTTTCTTGTGGATAAAAAGATGGTGGAACCCTGTGTAGAATATTTTATTCATGGCGGGGAGGTGATTATTGTTCACTGTACAGGAATTTTGTCATTTTTATCCTCCTATTCGTCCAACTAAGACTTTCAAAGTCTAAGCGGAATTCAAAGAAAAATTAAATTAAAAACATAGTTATTCACACATATTTCGATTTCATGATGAAAAATGCAAGAGAAAAGTTTCGGAACGCCGTTCGAGCGCGTTCCGCCAGAAAAAAAAAAAGCCCTGATAACTTCTATGTAGTGTGGGACATCCAGTGTTGTAGATAGGGCGATGTTAACAAGCAATCTAAAAAAAAAAAAAGCAACAACTTGAGTGGAATTATAAAAGAAAACAAAGGTAGACTATGTGTCAAAAATACCAACCTATCTATGCTAGATGTCTGATAAAAGATTATCATCATTTTTGAAAACTTATCTATTTAAATTAATGTAAATTCTGCGCTTGGTGAATTGCACAGAATTTCTCTATATGTGGCCTTATGGTTCATAGGATATGTAAATCTTCAAGATGCAGCAGTATGTTCCTTTGTTTAGAGATCACTATTTTCATGGTAGAAAATGCTGATTCACATAAGTATGACGTTGAAAACGGCAGTTCTAAATGTCTTTAGTTTATTCGGCACCATCGACTGATTTGACAAACCATTTCCGCATATAAGGCACTCGGAATTTTGTTTATATTCATCTCCACGCCATGTAAAATCTTATTTCAAGTATTCATCACTATATTTAAACGGCAGTACGTTTTTGTGAACCCTGAAGGGAATTTTCGCGCACATTATTTGAATTAGCACTACTGTTATCTAATTCTAACCCAAAGCATGATTCAGATTGTCTTTTTCGAATTAAAAATTTGTCCATGATAAAATCTAAATAAATAAGACTTTTCATAAAATAGTTGCACTATAATCCGCTCGCTCATACTAAAACTGACCAATATGTTCTGACGATTCTAAACTCTATTTATTACTAAGTGGGAAGAGTAAACGAATTACTAAGCATTGTTGTAGATTTTCACGTTTCATTAGTAAAGTTTGTCTAAAATAAAATGTACCATATCAAAGACTTCGTTGTAAATAAAAAAATGCGTTGTAAAGAAACTTTCTGGATGGCATAACATTTATTTTTCAATTTCAAAATTCCGCCACACATTCCATGGGGCTGCGCGGCACACCGGTTGGGAACCCCTGCCCTAAGGAGGTAAAGAGTGGTAAGTAAAAACAAATGTCAAGATACAGTCATTAATTCTTCTCTCCACAACTGAAATTTATGGAAACAGTTACAATTATCACATTTATTATCTATTCAAAACATTAGATTTTTTTTTTCGGTTTGTACCCGTCATTCTTCCGTTTCAAAAAAGCTTTCAGTTTAAGGTATTTTCATGTCAATATTATTCTCAATAAAAAGAGACACTACAAACTAGCCAGCGAGTTTAATATTTCCGACTTTTCAAAGAAATATGCTAACTAAGAGGTTTCACAAATAATCGTCTCCTTAACACCACACCATTCCTTGAACATCTTGTGCGAACGTTCATAATGTTTTTTGTTTATTTCTGCGTCAGTAAAAACTCACAAGCAGCCATTGATGCTTCTTCAACATCAAATGAAATCATTTTTAATAACTACAATACAATTTTCAAAATGCCTGCCACACTTCTCTACTGTACGTGTAAACAGTTTTACAATTTCTATAGCAACAAACAATGTAACAAAACAAAATACTCAAACGCGTTGACTGATATTAACAGATGTAAATTCAAACTAATTTTTGAAAATATAATATTTTTTACGTAGAAGTGGGACAAATTTTGTATGCAATTCGGGAGGTAAGTAGATTTTACCATTCTCGGAATAAATTGCCGCCCTCGCTACTCATCCTTGACTGGTAACTACTACTCACCTCCTTTGTTGCATAAATAACCTATTACCAGTCTCAGGAATGCAAATTAAATGCAAGTAAAACCAAAGAAATCTCTCAAAGACATAACAGTTTTCACCTAAGTGAAGTGATTTATTTTCCCTAACTGGAAAGATTAATTTTCCTCTAATTGGAGTAGGGGTTACAATAATCTTGGGCGTTACAGCCCATATAGAACCAAGGCTGACCAGTCGACTGCTGGCCTCACGTCCACATGCCCCAGAGGTACACGATCATCCAACCAGTACGGAGTTATCGCTTAATGAGAAGGATTATCTCCTCCAATCGCTCCCAAATTAATCATGTTACTGGGTGAGCACCGGTCTCATACAGTGGCCGAAATTTCATGAGAAAATATCTTTCCACATGAGGACTCCAACCAGCGCTTATTTCATAACGCGAGTCGAGATGACGCCTCAACACGATGCTACGGCGCGGAACAGAATAGAGCGTAATTGTGCTAATTGTTCTCATAACAAACTTGATCGTCTTCCTTCCTAAGGAAATCTAAAGTAGAATAGCTTAGAAGTTCATTATCACCTTCTATACCAGTAGTCGGCATTTCTCGACTCGCGAATCAACCCCTTCATACAGAAGCAGAGTGGAGAGGTAAGACATGATCCCCCTCCCCTTAGCCATCACTTGTTCACACAACATTAAGCGGTTTGGGGTAGCTTCCCATTGTTGTGTATTGCGGGATGCATTTCATATAACGTAATCTTTGCCGACCACAGTTCTGTACCTAAAGGCTTATTCACAATGAAAATTAAACATAACGTAAGCGTTAACTTAAAAATGTAAACGTTACGGTAAAATCAAGAACATTCACGATGGGAACATAAACATAACCGCAAAGATACTCGGTAACCATGGCAACATAACAACGACGTCATTTCCTCATATTCTATCGTATACTTCAGCGCCCCACTGAACTGTACTGTTTGAAAATCACGTAAGCCTAAGCATGAAAGTTTGAAGTTTGCAAACTTTCATATTAACGTCTAACGGTAATGTTAATGTCAATGTTTATGTAAATCATTGTGAATGATCCCATTTGTTAACCTGGGCGCAAACTTCTGTGCTTATGTTACGGTTGTTTAATTTTCATTGTGAATAGGCCTGAACACTTCGTTAAAATTTATCTAATTTTTAATCACCACTACAATTTAACAAAACAAATCTGACGAACCAATACATGATAAAAGCGATTATGACGATGATTATTATAATAATTATGAAGTTAAATTTTAATTGGTTATTTAGCGATGCTGTATTAACTACTAGGTTATTTAGCGTAGATGGGATTTGTGATAGACGGTATTTGGCGAGATGAGGTCAGGATTCGCCATTGATTACCCGACATTCGCCTCACGGTTGGGGAAAACCTCTGAAAAAAACAACCAGGTAATCAGCTCAAGAGGGAATCAAACCGACGACCGAGCGCACCTCCGAATTGGCAGGCAAGCAATTCGCCGACTGAGCTACGCCGGTGACTATGAAGGTAAGAAGATGAAAATCAATTTTATTTGGTTTGTTAAGTTTCTAGTTTCACAGTATGTAAGAAGCAAACATTTCCTTCTTTATCTAAATATTAGAGAGTATATTATTATTTTGTTCCTATTTTTGTATTATTTTCGGCTTCGTTACTTTGATTTATTATTCCTTATTGAGCAGTAATAATTATTCAAGGATGCGTCGTGTCAGTTTCAGGATTTTATTCCTTCTACATGTCATGATAATATAAAATAATCCTTTCTTTTTAGAGATCGTTTAATATTTTTAAAGCAAGCATCTTAAGAGCGGGCATTTCTAGCCTTCAAAGGAGGTGCAACAGTAACATATAATCTCAGAATACAATGCAGGTACAATGTCACTGTTGCATCTCATTTAAAGTCTAGAAATGCCCGCGCTGAACATACTTGCTTTAAAACTAGTCAATCCAACGCGTCATAACACATTCCGCTTGTTCTATTCTTAAAAGTTACGTTAAAGGAATGGTAAAATTCAGGAAGTAAATTATTCTTCCACTCTATTATCTTCCAAGAAACTTATTCGATATTTGAGGCACTCAGAATACAAATTGGTGTAAGTTTACAGAAACTGTTAGCGATATTTTCGGTATTTAACCAAAAAAATCAAATACAAAAATCTGTAGCACAATTTTTCTTCCAATGTACATTTATTTATAAACACAAAATATCCTTCTATCTGTAACATAGGAATATAAATACTTGAAACAAAATTTATGGCTGAAATGAAATAATGACAAACCATGAACTTGCTTCAATTGTCCACTAAAATGTTCAAATATTTCACATGGCAACATTGTCAGTGTACATTAAAACAATACTATGCTTATGACTTTCACTTGTACACAATTTTAACAATTCTATATCAGTATTAATTATAAATTATTGCAATAATGTCATGAAAACTGACAAATATATATTCTGTTCTGTTTTCATGTAATAGCTTTTATTTAATATTAATAATAATAATAATAATAATAATAATAATAATAATAAATACATGGCACGTATTCCGTGTGAACAAGGTATTTAGGAAACAAGGACGAGGTTAAAACGTTAATAGTCTCAACAACAGTAGTTCTTGCGCTTTGATCGCTTTTAATTGCGTCCATTATTCCTTGTTACGACAGCAATTATTAACTTGATTGTGTAGTGCACCAGAAATGGCTATGACATGACAGAATAAAGGCTCTTGCTGCCCTTTCCGTCACAGCCACATAGAAAATGAAGACCTTGCAGCTTTACATTCCGAGATGCTGCATACTACCGTTAAACAACCGAGGACATCAGGTTGGAAGAAACAATGGAAAATCCTGCCTGTAATGTACTGTATATATAGAGTATATTAGCTGGATGAACAAAGAGTTGCCACTTTACCGTAAGAAATTGCGTACTGCCTCTATATTTACAGTATATATCACGGAAATTTATTGCTGTAAGTCACTGCAACAGTAGGAAGTATTTTAGGAAAGTGACTGTAGTTTTCTTGCTGGATCTTAAGCATTGAATGAATATCCGTTTTGATGATTAGGTTCCCGACGACGAAGACTACAATGACAAAGTAATTACTCCTCAAGCTAAGTAAATACATGTCACTTTAATTAATGCAATGTAATGCATTTCCTGTAAATAATTTACAATTTACATACATTTTAAGTTATTTTTTATCTTCTCAAAGACCGCTGCAGTTAGGCATACAAATCATTTTAGTTCAATTAAAAATATAAAAAAATCTACTTTTTTGTAACATTTAATTTTAAGGAGATACAAGTTCCATAATTTTAAGGGTTCACAATAGAGAAATTAATGACTACCACACTTAGGAAGCTAGATTTACCAAATTTTGATCACTGCCATATCTGGTTAATAATGACAAATGTTCGAAATTTCATCCGCCTATAATAAGTAGTTTGTACCTTATTAATATTTTATTAAAATATTGAATCGCTTTATATGAAAAGTCACTTACGTCACAATTTACATTACTCTTAACTGATATTCACTTACATGGATCCTTATATACATGGGAACAAAATTTACTATAGTTTTTGCTGTAAATTAATCAGTATATTACTATAATTTTTTATTATAAGAGAATAAAAAATAAAAATATTAATAATCACAAAAAATTCCTAGTAATTTACCGATTCATTGTACATAAAACTTCAAAAGTAATGTTTGTTCCAATGTATATAAAGAATCATATAAGTGAATATCAGTTAAAATAATGTAAATTGTTACAGAAGGGACTTTTTATATAAAGCGATACAATATTTTATTATGACATTAAGAAAATTCAAACCACTTATCATAGAGGAATGAAATTTTGTACAGCTGTCAAAAAAAAAAAGTGGCCGCACTCGTGAACAGCGAATATTTTCAAAGTCCACTTCGGGTCGCGGCGATGTTACACGATGCATGTGCTTGTACAAGCAGTTCCGGAACTATGAAAGTGTTCCATATCTGCGCCTCGTAGACCAGCGGTAGAGTGCTTGTTTAATGATTCAAAGGTCGTGGGTTCGGGCCTTCTTCAAGTTTTCATTTTATTTTTTAATCGTTCTTTAGCGATGTAAATGATATTCAAATTATCATTTATATCCAGTTATCGTTCTTTATGAATATCACGTTATTAATATTTTGTTATCGTTCTTTAGAGATATGAATAAAATTCAGGTCATCATTTGTATTCTGTTATCGTATTATAACGATATGAATAATAATTATTATTGTATCTCCAATGGGGGTTAGCCCTATTTCACATATGTATGTTATGGCTATAGTTTTATACACAAAAAAGATAAGCATAAAGAGAAATGGAAAAGAAAATTAAATTAGCTTACGCGATGTAAACAAAACATAAACAATCCGTAAATTAGGCATTGCGATTGCAAAACAAATATCAGGTATCAATTTGAAACATACAAAAACATTAACAACACACATACGTAACACTTCTATAACACAAATATGCAGCTTTCCGTACCATACATCATAAATTAATACACAATAGTCACACAAACACAATCAAACTATAATTATGACATTGCGACGACATCAAGCATTCCATAACTGACTCACATACATAACAAATCAATCATCCGTTACAACACATACACTTCAACATAGTAACCACACTTTTAAAAGTTACAAATTTGGCTCCAAGAAGAATAAATAGGACTCTGTTACTAATTACTATTCTTCTACAATTTCTTAAATACATCTGTAATAAATCTGTGAAATTCCGATATGAATAATATTCACGTTTTTTATATTGTTATCGTTCTTTAGCGATATAAATAATATTCAAGTTATCATTTACCCTATATTCTGTTTTCCTTCATTAGCATTATAAAACAATATTCAAGTTATTTATATTGTTATTGTTCTTTCGCAATATATTAATTAAACAAACCGATATTTATCATTTATATTCTGTTATCGTTCTTTAGTGATACTGTATAAATAATATTCAAGTTATTTATATTCTAATCGTTCTTTAGCGATATAAATAACATAAATTTAATATTAGGTTTGGAAAAATCCAGTTGCATAATACTGGTATTAGTTTTTCTTTTTGTATTATTACATTATACTATCTTGAACCACAATAAAATGAAAAGGAGTAACGAAGAATTGAACCTGAGACGTTGACATCTAAATTCCGACGTTCGTCCGCTGAGCTACGAGAGCAAAAGTGTGGAAACATTTTCGGAAAAATTGGCCCAATCACACTCTAAGATTTTCTGATGATTCGTAGAAGCTAGTCCAGGATGCGGGGGCAAAGGCTAATTGAGATTTCCCGGTCTCTGACCGGGTCAAACATCCTGATAGAATTAATATTTAACCCTTGCCGTGACTTTCGGTGAAGTCCGGAGGGCCCAATTAGTCAAATCCACTCTCCTCATCTCCACGCTTGGGCCCTCTGGAATTTAATAAGATGCGAAAGAGATAATGGTGTGCGGAAAGCAACGGGATGTTACCGCATATAGGCCTATCCTTCCCAAGAAAAACTGCAAACATGAACAAAGGAAGCTTTTAATAGAAGAAGAAGGATATTCTGCGGACCTCTGGAAAAAGAACTAAGGAAGAGACTAGTGAAGTGCTTTGTGTGGAGTGTGGCATTGTATGGGGAAAGAACATGGACATTACGACGAAATGAAGAGAAACGAATTGAAGCATTTGAAATGTGGATGTGGAGAAGAACGGTGCGTGTAAAGTGGACAGACAGAATAAGAAATAAAATTGTGTTTGAAAAAGTGAGTGAAGAAAGAATGATGCTGAAACTGATTAGAAAGAGAAAAAGGAATTGGTTGGGTCTCTGGTTGAAAAGAATAATAGACGACATTAGGATACGTGGATCATATGCGGAGACTAAGAGGAAGGCAGAAAATAGGAAAGATTGGAGATTGCTGGGTTTGCAATGAAAGACCTGCCCATGGACAGAACATTTATGTGTGTATGTTCAGAATGCCTGGAATATCGTGTCTAAAAACAGTCGCTATTTGCAAAGACTAGTCAATTCCACGCCCACTCGACTGCAAGATGATCGAGATAAGAGGAAGATAGACTAAATATTGAATTGTGGCTTTTTGTTTTGTTTTTTGAACGCTTAATTGTTTGAATGTTTTAAGGCCGACGCCAGTAAATTTGTTATGTTTATGCCACGAAAGATATTTTATTGAGAATAAAATCTTTTTTCTTTCCATTTGCAGCCACAATATCATAATGATAATGACAAAGTCATGGCATAATATATTAATGAACCTGATGTTAATTACTAAAATAATCATAAAAGAGAAAGGAGCCATTATGTCTAGTTTGTCTCTCTCAAAAACAGAACAAAAAAGGACATAAAAAGCACGAGGTTGTAGTCGAACGCAGGACCTCATGAATAAGAAGCCTGAACGCTACCATTATGCTATCGAATAACACACAGTATACTTCAATTATAACTGTAGGTATCAAGCAACGTGGTCCAACAACATGTAACATCGCCTGTCTCCGAATTGTAGCGAAGATACCCGAAGGGAACTTTGTTTCAGGAGAGCGGCCACTTTTTCTTTTGACAGCTGTACCTATGCTATTACTAACCAGATACATCAGTAATAAACATTTTATGTATTTAGCTTTAAAAACATGGAAGTTAGTAATTTCAGTATTGTGTCCCCTTAAAATCACGATCTTTCCTACGTAGTAAATTAGCTTCTTTAACTGGCCTGTTATGTCTACCCATGCTTTTTGACCTTTATTATGCTCTATGACTACAACATGAAGTTATCCTAGATTTAATACTTCTATTCTCGAAAGATTCCCATCTAAAAGTTTTGTCGTATCATTATCCATATCCTCTTTTACCTTTAACAAATACTTATGAGACTGAATGTCCTCAAATGGCAGTGCCAATGAGAGAGAGAAAGAGAGAGAGAATGGAAAGGTGTCACCTAAGTGATGTAAGTTACACCTGTTGTGTGCACGCCGAATGAGCGGCATGGGTGCGCCCGCCTTTGTTGCTAATGATGCCAAGTAATTGCCAAGTGACCTCAAGGGCGCACGACAGATGAACAGTAACACCTGGTAATGCTTTATGTTCGTTGAAACTGTACAAAAGTAATAGCAATGTGTATCATTAGTCGGACTGCAACTACTCTCAAATGTTTGTGTGTCAATGTCGCATTGCAAAATTATTCGCCGGAATTTATGAGTGGTCCGTGTTTATCATCGTCTAGTAGTCCACATGATCTGAACGACGTGTACACTGCTCCGTCGATTTAGTAGAATGTGTTTGAGTCTAAAGAAAGCAGCAAACAGTACAACGTGGTCTATTGTGACGAGAATCCAAGAGCCTGCATACCGGAAGACATCGTGCCACAAATACATTCAGGTCTGAGTATTTCTGAAAAAGTAAATATTATTCAACGCGTTGAAAACGCCACAAATGTTAAGGATATTGCTGGAGAGGAAAGGTAATATTTATTTATTTTATTGCCTTTCTTTATTTAATTCTTTATTTATTTAATGATTTATTTATTTATTCCCTCATTAATTAATTCGTTTATTCATTAATTCTTCCTTCATTCACTCACTCCTTCATTCTTTCCTTCCTTCATAAATTCACTCATTTCTTCCTTTCTTTCTTTCTTTTCTAACTTATTTATTAGTTTAATTTAATTTTAATTTAATTCAATTTATTTAACTAGCTAGCTAGTGAGTACAAATTAAAATTATAAAAAAATTAAAATGTTTGTTTATATATATTCATATATTCATTAATTAATATATTCATTAATTCATATATTCATTTTTATTATTCTTGTATTTTCTTGATACAAGTGTGAGTCCGAAATTGGCCGCCCAAGTGGAGACAGGGGCTAGGTCACAATTCAACTTGTCAATCGATTCATTGATCGGATTGGGTCTAGAATGTGTATAAAGTTGTAGGTCGTCGGCATAGAGGTGATATCGGCAATACTGTAAGTTCTTTGATACGTCATTAATGTAGATAGAGAGGAGTAGTGGTCCTAACACGGAGCCCTGCGGCACTCCCGCCTTTGTGCATCGCCATTGGGAGAACCGATTACCAAGTGAAACACACTGTTGGCGGTCACGTAGGTAGGAGTCCATCCAGCTCAAGATACGTAACTGATCCATGAAAATTAGAAAAATAGCGATAGTAAGACAAGGAGAGAGTCCCGGCAAAAACACTTAGTTCCATAGTAGTGAATCCACTTCCACCAAATATAAGTCAGCTATCGGTTACCCGCCCATACCGGAAAAGATTACCTCACAACACTGAATTCCAAAATGACAAGTATTTCCATCCTATTCCATGTAGATAAAACAATCATTATAGTATCAGTCAAACAATATACGAGTAAAATGAACTGTAGAATCCGACCGTAGTCCATGCACGTCGAAACCAGTAGAGCTCAGTGGTCGAAACTCGCTGATCCCTTTTCACCACGACTGTCGGTAGACGTCGTATTTCCGACTTGCTGCCCAGGCACTTTGGGAACCTCTTTCGTCTTCGGCGTCTAGTACTCTTCCAGGCAACGGTGCAAAGGCACACCCGGAAGGCGCTCAGAGGGGCTCAATCGTTAACTTTCAAAAAGAGCCAATCAGAAGCACAGCCTCGAATACAGGATAGAAAGAAAATAAATTTTAATTAACAAGTCTGGCAAAATAACGCCCCCTGATAGAAAAGTACTAAACTGTTAAAAGGATGCTGAACTCTGGTGTAAGGATGTAAATTACTAAGGAAGCCAAAGCACAAAAAATTTAAGAAAATTAATTATTTACCCATCAATATGACTAACGTATGAAAAATAAAAGCATAACAACAGAAAAGAAATAAGGAAATGGAAAGGAAGGAGAAAAAAAACAGTGACGTCCCAATCGCCACAGAGTATAATGAAATAAATATGTCGGCATTTTTACATACGTAATCAGTGGGATGCGTACCGCTTGAGACAACCTCGCGTACCATTTTTCTACCAACAGATGATGCTTCCCGATTGCAGGGGACTTCCTCCGCGTGTATATCTAAATAGGTGAACATTGACTTTCTACTAAATCGACGGAGCAGTGTACTTCTTGTTAGAACCATTATTTTAAAGTCATTACAACTGACCAATTTACTGATATAAATTCTAACAAATCTCACGTGCTAGTTGAAGCAATGTCGGATTACAATTTGTTACCTAATAAATAAATTATTTATGGCAGGATTAGTATTTAATTGAGACTTTATTCCAACTGTAGATCACATGTTATTCAGTGTCGAAATCCAAAATGCGAGAGAAAGGAACCACTAATTTTGCCTGGAGGTCTGTATTAGGAACAGGGTTCTTTTATGTGCTACATACGACACGAGCCTTGCAGCTTTACTTCCCTCTCAAAGATAATCATGCTAAGAATTTTATCGGCAAAGCTTCAATGCGCAAATTACGGCTCTAATGGTTAATTTAACGACTATTTATCAACGTTAAAAATAATTTTACTAGGAACTTTCGATTAAAAAAATAGGACAAACGCATTACTTTCTCTGATACAAACATAATTCTTTAATGAATGTGCAGACTTGGTGGAAAATTTAAGAAGAAATATTCTAGTACGGTTCAAGTACAAATACAGGGTGAACTGTAAGTAATGTCATTAATTTCAGGGATTTGCTCTTTGATATATTTAAAAACAAAATATTTTAATACAAATTTTGCTCGTTTTTTCCTTCCTTTTCGAGAAAAGAAATGGTTTTATATGAAACATTAATTCGTAGACTGTTAGGGAAAGCCAATGATTTAATTCCCAATATGCTCAGTCAATTTAAGAAAGCAGTGTCTTGATAATAATAAATGGTTGAAAAAAATTAATTGTGCAGATATTTGATCCGAACAAATGTAACATTTTAAAATTACATTACATTACATTTATTCAGATTAAATTTCTGCACATTTAAAGGACAAGACTAAAATTCTTTCAGTCGTTTATTATCATAATACATTTCCCTGTTAAACTGACTGAGCATTTTGGGAATTAAATCAATGGTCTTCCCAAAACACGCTATGAAATGTTTGATATAAAACAATTTTTAAATTGAAAAAGAAGCAGAAACGAACAAAATTATATTAATTTTTTTTAAACATTTCAAAGAATGACCTCCTGAAATTAATGACATTACCTACGGTTCCTCTGTATACTTGCTTACAAATGGCTTTTAGAGAACCCGATGGTTCATTACCGCCCTCATATAACCCAGCCATCGGTCCATATCCTGAGCAAAATTAATCTAGTCCCTAGCATGATATCAAATCCATTTTAATATATTTTTCCTCCCATCTACGTCTCGGCCTACTCAAAGGTCTTATTCCCTCACGTCTTCCGATTAACATTCTATACGCATTTCTGAATTTACCCATAAGTGCTACTTGACCTGTCCTTTCAACGTGCAGGCTTACATCTTCCGACGATTCTTCTTCCTATGCTGCTGTCATGCTTCTATCCCCGTCTTGTGTGAAAGCAATTATGTTACATCAGTTTTCGGCTTTCCTCTTAAAAACTATCTAAGGTTCCTTCAGTGGAACACCGAAACTGGAGACAAGTGGCCAACAGACTTGGAGCTCACATATTCAATTTTTCTCAGCTCCGAGCTCCCTTGCAAGGACCTTTAAATATCTCTCCTTCCATTTCCTCTTTCATTCATTCGGTCGCAGGTAGGTCACATTCCTATGCTATTCATACCGTAAACGCAAGCATGGAGGGGTTACCAAACTATATGATAAAATATAAGAACCTGTATGTGACAGGGTCTTTAGAAAGATTCTGATTTAAAACACAAACATACTTACAAATGGCTTTTAAGAAACCCGCAGATTCATCGCCGCCATCACATAAGCTCGCCATCGGTCCCTATCCTGTGCAAGATTAATCCACTATCATCACATCCCACCTCCCTTAAATCCCTTTTTTAATATTATCCTCCCATCTACATCTCGGCCTCACCAAAGGTCTTTTTCCCTCCGATCTCCCAACTAATACTCTATATGCATTTCTGGATTCGCCCATAAGTGCTACATGCCCTGCTCATCTCAAAATTCTGGATTTAATATTCCTAATTATGTCAGGTGAAGAATACAATGCGTGCAGTTCTGCGTTGTGTAACTTTCTCCATTCTCCTGTAACTTCATCACTCTTAGTCCGAAATATTTTCCTAAGAACCCTTATTCTCAAATACCCTTAATCTTTGTTCCTCTCTCAAAATGAGAGTCAAAGTTTCACAACCATAAAGAACAACCAGTAATATAGCTGTTTTATAAATTCTAACTTCCAGATTCTTTGACAGCAGACTAAATGACAAGAGCTTCTCAACCGAATAATAACAGGTATTTCCCATATTTATTCTGCGTTCAATTTCCTCCCGAGTGTAATTTATATTTTGTTACTGTTGCTCCACTTCTTCGAAGGATAAATCTGCAATTTTTATATTTAAAGTTCGTATAATATTCTGGTCACGAGACATAATCATATACTTTGTCTTTTCAGGGTTCACTTCCAAACCTATCGCTTTACATGCTTCAAGTAAAATTTCCGTATTTTCCCTAATCGTTTGTGGATTTTCTCCTAACATATTCTCATTAACATTAGGTCTTATTTTGACACCATTTGGCTACATTTCGCATTTATCGTGGCTGCGAAAATCTGCCCATCTCTAATTATTATAAGGATACATGCTTAATAGACAAACAAGTAATAAGTTCTCACTATAACAACCTTTAAAATGCAAGAATTTTGGATTAGAATTAAATTTCATACCTTCCATTCATATTTAATGCGCTTTAATTAAATTTGTACAAGGTGATTCATGAGGTTTACTGAATATTTTAAGGGGTGGTAGTATATACTATGCTAAACAAAAATAAAGTTCATATTAACATGTTTTCAATTTTCAATGGGTATGGAGAACAACTGTTACGCATAACTAACCTTACACATGGCATCAAGAAACAACAAATGACTACGTAGAAAGGGAAATAGTAACTTACGTATCTACCAATGTTGTTGCAAGAGGATTCTCTGGCTACAAGGATGGACATGTTTTGCCAGCATGACGGAGACCCTGTAAATTTTAATCTTCATGTGACACATAGTCTAAATCTCACATTCCCCTAACGATGGATAGGCCGCGGTGATCACGTACCTACATTGGCCACCAAGGTACCCAGACCTCACTCCTTTCAATTTTTGTCTGTGGGTGAGGATAAAAGGAGTAAATCTCGATAATTACAAGAATGTGGTCATACGGACTTTAGCAAAACCATCTATAAGAAACGAGGTAAACACAATAAATCTCATGCTGAGGTAAAGGCGTCGGACCCTCCTCCGTAAAAACCCGCCCTTAGAACTAGTTCAGGAGACTGAGAAAGTTAGAAACAGTTACTTGTTTCGTACTTCCCAGAATTCTGAAACTCGTATTCCAAATTTCTGGTTTCATAAAATAATATGGTTAGCATAACAAAGCGTAAGAAACACTTTTGTTGTAACCTTGACATGTTCTTGTACGTGAGAATTATTGGACTAGGATATACTGTACAGTTATAATGTATCGTTTCAAGGTTGCCTACTAACCACAGAACGTCATTAAGGGGTACGAATTCCTCCTATAGAAGATTAAAACACAATGACCCTAACTTCAACTCCAGTAATGACAATACTAACACCGCAAGGAGTGTTACATTGAGGTCGCCTTCCCTCCAGCAGGATGCATAGTTCCTTCAGCTAGCTTTCCATTGCACGTGATTATTTAACAATCAACAGTCTATTAGGTACCGAAAGAATGTATAAACAGCATTGCCAAGCTTATTTTTTGTTGCTAATTCCAATGCGCACCTATTACCAAGTAGGTGTGGCGTACGGCCAGATGCTGTGCCTCTGTGAATTGACCCATTGTTCACGCTGATGTCCAGAGAGCCGCTAATAGTGAGATGGCAAATCGTAGATGCTGTGCCTCATTGGGTGTGTGCAGAATAATGCGTGCGCAGGTCTACCATTTGTATTTCATGGTAGGCCTCGTATGTTGGCCTCAATACATCGATGTCACGGAAATATGTTGTGTGATTTTATGAAAGTCTGACAAACGTTGAAGTTTTGTTAACATAGAGCGCTGAGCGACACTTGATTGGCCGTCGCTGCATTATATAGCATTTATTATAACTGGAGTTCGGACATTGCCTTTTCTGCCTATTTTATTTCTGTATACAGTTCGCGCAGAAGATCTGAAAGCTGCTTGACGTCACTTCGAAGAGGGTGAAACATGAGTGAAAACTATAAACATCTAATTGAAAACATTGACCTCTTAGCATAAGCCGCTAGTCGGAGTCGTCAAGCTGTATCATCCTATCCATATCATTGTTCAAGGTGAAATAACAATCATCATCGTCATCATCAACATCAACACTGATATCACCGAGATCTATGATAATGGAGTCTATGACATTATCAGAACATAACTTGCATTCCATATGATAATTTTCAAATTCTTGTTAACATTTACACAAAGAGAACGTCAATTTGATTCATTTAAGAATAGATTTGTGCTGACCTTTCGAAATTAGTTGGGAGTTTGAGACAAATCTTTGCTCTCGTCCAGCGTGTATGATTATTAAGCTGTCTCTTTGATACCGACGCTAGAAGTCCATGTGCTGAGTCGTCGCTCCAAGACTTGCTGTGCAGATGGGAGGACAGAATGTACGTATAACTCGCCGAGATACACAAGCAGCTTTTATTGTATAAAATATTCAACGGTCTATTGGATAATGGCGAAATATTATCACAAATCCAGCTTAACGCTAGAAGATCACAATTAAGAAATCGTCAACTGTTATATTATTAAAAACCAAACACTTCAGCACATAAAAATTCACTAGTGTTAAAAATATGTTCAAAATAAAATTAAATATGTAAAACATGTCATCTACATTTCAGCATTTCTTACGTGAAATATAATTAATATACTGAAGGTAGCTGATTTTAAATAGTATTTCTATCTATTTATTACTCTGTAATTTGCCATTTATAGCTACATTTACATCTTTTGGTTATGATATCTATATTTATCTATTCGTCATTCCTTTTATTTTGTATTTTTCATTTATATCTGTATCAAGATCTGTGTATTTTATTTACTTAGTATGTATCTGCCCGTTTTTTTTTTTTTTTTTCATTTTTAATTTATATTTTTCATTTGTATTTACACTTGTACCTTGAATTTGTATCTGTTTTTATCTCTTTTTTCATGTTATCTCCAATTTTATGTTCTAAGTAAATATTTGTACTGTCTATTATAATTGGGGCTTTGCCCTGTTATAGATATAAGTAAATAAATAAGTAAATGAATAAATAAATGAATGAATGAATGATGAATGAGTGAATAAATGAATAAATAATTTCTTTTCCCAGCTCGATAATTAGAAATTCCCCTCAGGTAGTCTATCCTCTTTTGCCACATATCGTATTTTTCAATTTTTTTTCCGACAAAATCCCGTATTTTTAACAGACTTCTAACACTAGTATTTCCCCCATTAAGGCCAACTGCCGTCATTCCGTTTCATTCTTAATGCAGTGATTCTTGGGACACGTTTCTCGGTGTTGTAAAAATAATGCACTATTGTTTGCACTACACTACCATCAAATGCGTATAGTTTCAAAGACACTTTTTTTAATTGTTTTTTCATCCGGCATTTCGAAAGATGCATCGTTACCACTCTCCATTTTTCTCGTTTCTGTCACAAATTTTTAAACACTACTACGGGACACGCCTGCAGTCGTCACTAGCCCTTGAACTTCGTGTGGAGGAATTTCAGTTCCTTGATAGATTTCTTTAGACATAAACACCAATACATTGTTTATAACTTCTTTAGATTGATTATGAACTTTCTCCCCTTTTTTATTATGTTTTATTTAACGTTGCTCGCAACTGCCGATGTTATATCAGCACCGCCCCGGTTTGCCGGAATTTTGTCCCGCAGGAGTTCTTTTACATGTCAGTAAACCTACTGACGGGAGTTTGTCGCATTTAAGCACACTTAAATGCCATCGACCTGGGCGGGATCGAACCCGCAATCTCGGGGCCAGCATTCAACCGACTGCGCCACCCAGGTCGCCTTGTTCTATTTTTAAATAAATGGAATCATTTCCTTAATTAAGAATTGCAACTTAAAAACACTTCAACTAACCCTACATACATACAAAATTTAAATCGCATTGGCCTATTATATGTATGTCAGTGATGTCGAACAGCGCTCTCAAGCTGTGAAACGATTAATACTGTTTCCTACCGTAGCTGAGCTGAAACGACAGTCAGTCAGCTCGCTGTAGCAGTGTTCTGTACGCAGTGTGTTTATCAACTCTGGCGGCTGGTATGGATATAGAACGACGACTCAATAGTGAGTGGACGGATAAATATTTATTTATCTTAAAGGACGGAAAGGCACATTGCTTCATATGTAGAAAAGAACTTGGATACATTAGCCATCATAATATTAAAAGACATTTTAATTCTACACGTCATGCTGAAGCTTATGGATCAGAAAAGTTATCCGGTTTCACTCGTGAAAAGACTGTAGAAGAATTAAAATCAAGATTGAATTCAGAAAACCTTCCATCACCATCGAGTGTTAGTAGAATAAAGGTGCGGTCACACGTCGCTACTTTTGCAGCGCTACTTTTATACTGTAGCTGCAAAAGTTCCGTGTCGTGTTCACACGTAAGCCAAAAGTAGCGCGCTGCACGCTACTTTTCGTGCTGCGCAACCCGAGTGCTGCAAAAGTTGCAACTGGAGGTTGCGAGTCTGTTCACACGCAAGGCGCTACTTTTGCAGCCGCAGTCATGCTGCAGGTTCCCATCTCCGTGTTGACTTCTCAATATACATTTTGTGGTTATGTTCGCATTATTAAGAAACTCATGCGAAAGCTTCCTTATCTATTATTTGCTTTTCTGTCGAATCTAGTATTCAGAAATTGACGTTATTTTTACTATAAAGCTTTTAAAAACGCCCATATACTTAAATGATAACCAACAGTATATTCTCGTAATCAATGTTGGCAACCCTCCTGTTTGGAACTACGCTACGGAAAATTTAAAAAATGAATTATATCGTTACCAATTATGCTCAGACTGTGTTGTGTATTTAATAACTGTTACAAATAATTTATTTTCATCACATTTAACATTAAAATATATCCAAACAATAAAAGTATCATTTACACATTTGGGTGGTAACACTGGTTGCAACCGCAGCAAAAGTTTCAACAAAACCGATATCAAAAATTGCTGCGGCTGCAACCCTGAGAACCCTGTTCACACGTCGCTACTTTTAAGCTGCGCGCAGCATGGAAAAGTAGCGGGCAGCAGGTTCGGCAGCCGCTACTTTTCGGGTTGCACTGTTGTTCACACGTCGCAGTACGAAAGTTGCGCAGTTTTTTTGTACTGCAGCGCTGAAAAAGTAGCGACGTGTGATCGTACCTTAAGCTTGGTTCGTGCTAGCTACAAAATTTGTGAAATTATTGCAACGGCTTCAAAGCTATTTACTAACAGAGAATTTGTGAAAGGCTGTCTCATAGCTGTTGCAAAAGGGATATGTCAGGAATACGTTAATGATTTTAAATCTATATGTTTGTCTCGTAATATTTTTGCAGAGCACGTATCATAAATAGGAGATATCTTGGAGGAGAGGAACAACTGATAGCAAGAATAAAAACTTTCACTTATTACTCACTATAGCTGTTGGTGAAAGTACCGACCGGAAAGATACAGCGCAGCTAGCTACAGTGTATTCATAAGGGATGTCGATTCAGATTTCAATGTTCATGGGGATCTTGTAGATGTCATTTCACTAAAGGATCGAACTCGAGGAGGAGATATTATTGAATCTGTAACAAAAACTATTAACAAATTTCAAGTCATGCTAAAAGTAATTAATTTTATACATCAAAAGAGTTTACGTTTCTGAATTTGAAGTTGCACTGCTACAACACATACACGCAAAGTTGATATTTTAAACATGATATTAACAACATTATTATTATGATTTATTTCCGTCAATAACGAACAACATTCACGGAATGACCCAGTAGATAAAACATTATTATTATTATTATTATTATTATTATTATTATTATTATTATTATCATCATTATCATTATCATCATCATCATCATAATTCATCCTCAAGTAGGCCACATTCTTCGTTCATCAGAGTTTATCAAGTGCAAATCTAAACTGAGTTCCTAATCAATTGGTAAGATGTAGGCCTATAGAAGTTATCAAAGTACCAGCCGCCGCAGTTTCGCTTTTGTTTACGATCATTCGGCCGGACTGCCTGCTGTGTTCAACCGTTGTACGGTAAGGGAGGAGTGAAGGCTCTGCAGTTCACAGCTCGAGAGCGCTGTTCGACATCCCTGATGTATGTATATTATATATATATATATATATATATATATATATACACACACACACACACACACACACACACATACACACACAATAAAATTATAAATTCTACCACTGAATATTTTTAAAACTTCCATAATGTGACGCAAAGCGATTCAATACAGACACCTATTAGGGAGCGAGCGAAATACTGACAGAGAGAAATGTTTTTCAAATGGACTTTACCCCTGTCCAGAAACCGATATCTGCAATTTAAATCTCAACGGTCGCAAAGCTTCCAGATTTTTCGCGGGAACTGTGCAGAAGTTAGGAAACTTAATCCAAAATCTATGTGTGGTCCAAATTTTCTATATTAGTATGTTATTACCTATTTTAAACAATTTTAAGTGTTAAATAACCACCCAGATTTTTCTCTTTATTATAGTGCTTCTTTATGCAACGGAGGAGGGCACGAAAGCTTGTTCAACAGCCTGAGCTTGTTCTGACCTCCTTAGATAAGGACGATTGTTTGATATCCGGAGAACCGCATTTCTATAAGTATAGTGAATCACTGTTAAATGCCATCTATCGATTCATATCTGCATAACAGTCGGTCAGATTAAGTCCGCGATAAACACTCCTTCGCCCCACTGAGAGTTCTGTATCCTCCTCAGATCGATACCTTCTGTATGCAAATCATGTTACTACAGTCTACTACTACCACCACCTGAAGATCGCGTTCCTGTAGGTATCGTGATTCACTATTTGGTGCCGTCTATCGATTCAACTAAACAACACCAGAATGGAATTAAATTTTCGGAAGGGAGCACTATGACCCAGCACTGCGACCTTTTACGATCTATTACGTTAACCCTCAAGCTAGGCGCATTTCCAAACCCACACCGGCTGACTACACTAAGGTTCCCTGTGTACCCAGGTTTCGAGCAAGCCATCCCACTCGTCCATGGGCTACCCCCTCCGTGCGTCGCTAGCCAGCGTTCGGGGAGTGCTATGGAATGATGACGAAATGGGGAAATGTTGACGGAATGATGCAGATGCCTAATATGGGGAAGCGGGAAACACCCGAGAAAAACCCCGACTACCACTTCGTATGCCACAAGTGTCATTATGGATTTTTCAATGACAAATTTCAAGCTGGTAATTATGATGCTACATTACTGCTGCATCCTCGATCGACCTGCATCTATTCAAAGAAGACGGATGAAGTTGGATGTAATGAAGAGAAAAGAATACAAGGTGCAACGCTGAAAGTTAGCCAGCATTTCTCCTTCAATTTAGGTTGAGAAAAAGGCCCAACCAGGTATCATGCTCAAACCAGGATTTGAACCCGGACCCGCTTGTCTGACGGTCAGACATTCTAACCGTTACTCTACAGAGGTGGGTTGTATTATAGTGTTTAAAGTTAAACTTGTTTCATTACTGGGTAGTGTTGTTAGTGTTGTTACATAATTATTACAGAATAAATTTACGTTTTACACAGCATCCTTGGAGATGTGCGCATTCGTTACGAAACAACTTCACCAATAATGTATCGAAATAAACATTAACTTAGGCTGAGGCTTCCTTAGTTTTGTACTATTACTCGAAACATAGTGTCACTTTCAATCTGCTTAGCGGTTCGAGATGGTAACAACCTCCGCAATGCCAAAAGAAAAGCGTTTCAGAAGTATGTTAATGAAAGAGTGGATAATGAAGACTGAGGTTTCACGAGAGTCAGAAGGATAATTTTCCGTTGGTAGAGTGAAAAAGAGGTAATTTGTATTATGGTACATGTTTCTGTTTTTATCACATTTCTGACAATTTTTTTAAAGTATGAAGTAATGAAACCACTAATACAAGCATGCATGAATCATGTGGTGGCAGCGATTTTATTAACCCTGCAGTAATCGCGCGCTCAAAAGCAACGTTAGTGGTAGCATGGATCACAATATTCTAAGTAGTTTTTTCACTTATAATGTTATATTAACTTTTCTGGTTAATTATAATTAATGTGTAATCTTTAATAATTATTAAAGATTACATATTACGAAAGTCTAATTATATTTTTATACAAAAATTGTTCAATTACATATTATAATAAATGCTGTGAAATCGTAAATTCAGAGACTGAGTGCAAAATTCCTTTACGATGCGACGAATAACCTACTGTTTTAAAAAAAGTCCACCTACTATTGCATAGAATAATAGATTTGACGATTCTATTAACGAAGACGGGTTCTAGACGCTAGAACTTATAGTTCTCAGTATAGGCCTACAGGATGGAACTCTGAAGATTGAAGAGGGCAATACAACGCATTAAAATAATTTTAAAATCTACTACGCGCTTTGCAATTAAGTGCATGATTAATTAGAAAATTAGGCTGAAAATTTGCGTACTAGTTTCACAAAATACAACGTCGCCTCATCTACGAAAACACACATGCACTCGGTCTGAACAGCTGAGTTTCGTCCCTTTGCCACTCCAATAGGGCAGCCATACTTCCTAATGGCAAGAAATAACGTTATATGTTAATATTTTGATTTAATTTGCAAGAAAACCATCCATTTCATTGAAAAACTGCAAAAGGCATGCTAGAATAGATAGTAGGCCTATTTTCTGCCCTCAGTATAAGATGTAAACATATATGGAGGCGTTTTGACCTTCAGATTTTACTTTACCCTATTTTCCAGTCAAACGGCAAAAATCGTGCTTAACTTTCCAGGGCAATGTTGTGGTTTCACGTTCGTTAGAAATGTTTAATTTATAGGGAGCGGATTTTTATGTGCTAAAAATGTTAATATATTTATTTTTTATGTGCTAAAAAGTACGAAAATATTTGCTAAAATAAAAAAATATATATATATATTTTTTTTAGTATGACAGAAATACTTAGCTTGAAAAAAATAATGTTACTAGGTACTCACCAACCACGCTTGAGTGCTAGTAGTTGGCCGAGAATTGCAGTGAACAACAAAGGTCATCTCCAAATTCTCCATCACAAATGCATGCCGATTATCTCTGAACAACGACTTATACTGTGCAAACGATCTTTCCACATCATAGGACGTCAGACGTGCATATTTAAAGAGAGGAATGTCATAAACACATGCACCGTCAATTTCACCTCCAATACTTGAGCAACTTTACACATTTTTTTATATCCACTATTTTTCCCAAACACATTCTGGAATTTGTCCCTTAGTAATTGTGCTTCTGAACCTGGTAGCAAGTCTAGTTTAATTTCCACGGCACGCACCTCCCTGTTTCAGACAACAGGTTTTTGGATGTTTCGAGTTTTTTTATGGTGTCACACAAAAAGCTTAAATTTGCTAATAGGAAATCCAAATCGCTTTTTAAATAACCATCTTTCAGTATATCTTGAAGGATATCGATTGACGAAGCCCAATAACAGGGAATCACAACAAGATGTATTGCCTTACTTCATAGACATGAGCGAGAGGCGAGAGATTTGTTTAAATTAAATAATGTTCATACCCGAGCTCTTATCTGTTGTGTTTCACAACCAAAGCGTGGAATGAAATCATCTTCTGCAACAATAAACATTCATAATTATGTGTTGCAAGATCTCTCCTCCTTCTCCATGTTAATTTATTCTCTAATAATAACACTGATTTGCTGCCTAACAGTTCTCAGAACTTGAGGCGATATTATTACATAAACGGATCACGGATACACCACACAGCGCTTAGAAACACGAAGCAACCAAGAATTCTTAAAAAAATATATAACTTACTTCTGAGTGATATAATTGATTTAGTTTTAAAATATTTAAAAGTTCTTGTAAAAAAATTATTTAAGTAAAAAAACCCAAGATTTATGTGTTTATGATAGATTTCCTGAAAATATGTATTTACATAATTTTTTTTTGTGAAAATATGTGTTTTTATGTGAAATAAAATTCGGGTTTTACACTTGAATTTTTAATTTTGTTAATTGTGTTTTATCACACGCAAAAATAATCTTTAATTACATAGGAATCCGCTCCTTATTAATTTATTTAAGTGAATGTTTATCTATCGTAAAATTGTGTAACTCTTTTCTTGTATATCCTTTATCAAATCAAACTAATTTTATATAATCTATATAGGCCTATTTGCCAAAAACAAAGTCGTAAACTTTTTATTGTCTGTCTATATTATGAATATTTGTACTCAACGATAGTGATTTCAATTATGAATTCAGCTGAAACTAATACCTTCCCTGTTGCTCGAAGCCTAGAATACTAAATTTGTGTTGGGAATCACGCAACCTTAAGCTCTCAAAAGTTAACTAAATTCAAAGATTGTCCTCTAGTAAAATATTCCACAATGGAACCCAACTTTACGATGACGAAGTGAAAACCGGAAATAAGAACTTCGTCACGACCTCCCTTTTTTAAGATACACGGTATTGTTTACTTATTTTATGTGGACAAATATTTCATTACTGCACGGCAGATCTGTAAACACAATAGAGTTTGTAAGACACGTGAAGTAGAGGGAAATGGGCGGCAAAGCATTCCAAAGAAGATGAAGTCATGTGACCTCAAATACCCTTAGCCTCATTGCTAAGAACGCGAGAGTGTTTGCTTCTCACAGATGCAAGAATTCAATACGTGATCAAAATATACTCAAATGTAAGGAGCGCAGACAACCTGTTCGTCATACAGTGCCAGGGCTTATTTCTTAACTTTCACAGAATAACATTAACAACTAAATTGGATCTCCAAATAAGTTGTACTGTGTAACCTTCACTGTTAGTATAAACGGAGTAAATTACTTAATTTAAGCACATTTGTGTGTGAACAGATTTAAAGATTGTGAATCGTGCTTATCCTGTCTGTAGGCCAACAGACACAGAATGGAAGGCGGGATTTTTCTTTTCATCATAACTCTCCATAACTGTTTCGGAGTCCAATCAGTTTCCTAATTAATCTAATACCTAGTCGTTCCAGTTACAAAAAGAGGCGGGAACATGACGCCGACTATATCACTTCCTCCTAATGTCGATGTCGAAAAGCACGTCAGCTCTACACGTCTTTTACGCGTCAAAAAGCTATATAGGTGAAAAATTACATCTTCACATACACCTACATTATTATCCTCACTAGATAGAGGGGTAACTTGGGAATTGTCTGTCTCATGAAAATGCAACCCTCTCTCGCCTTGTTCTTCTCGTCATGCCCCCTTGTTCTCCTTGTCGCCCTCTTAATTGACCACTTGTGCTTATGTTCCCCTTGTTCTCCATGTCCTCCTCCAGTTCTCCTAGTATTCACCTCTTTCTTCTAATATTTTCCTCGTTCTCCTTGTATTCTTCTAGTTCTACTAGTATTCTCTTCGTTCTTCTAGTATTCCCCTCGTTCTAATATTCTCTTCGTTCTTCTAGTTTTCCACTCGTTATACTATTCTCTTCGTTCTCCTAGTATTCCCCTCGTTCTACTAGTATTTCCCCGTTCTACTATTCTCTTCGTTCTTCTAGCATTCCTCTCATTCTCCTAGCATTCCTCTCGTTCTCCTAGTATTCCCCTCGTTCTACTAGTATTTCCCCGTTCTACTATTCTCTTCGTTCTTCTAGCATTCCTCTCATTCTCCTAGCATTCCTCTCGTTCTCCTAGTATTCCCCTCGTTCTACTAGTATTTCCCCGTTCTACTATTCTCTTCGTTCTTCTAGCATTCCTCTCGTTCTCCTAGTATGCCCCTCGTTCTACTAGTATTCCCCTCGTTGTCCTAGTATTCCTCTGGTTCTCCTAGTATTCCCCTCGTTCTCCTATTATTCCTCTGGTTCTCCTAGTATTCTCCTCGTTCTCCTAGTATTCCCCTCGTTCTACTAGTATTTCCCCGTTCTACTATTCTCTTCGTTCTCCTAGTATTCCTCTGGTTCTCCTAGTATTCCCCTCGTTCTCGTAGTATTCCTCTGGTTCTCCTAGTATTCCCCTCGTTGTCCTAGTATTCCTCTGGTTCTCCTAGTATTCCCCTCGTTCTCCTATTATTCCTCTGGTTCTCCTAGTATCCCCCTCGTTCTACAAGTATCCCCCTCGTTCTACTACTACTCCCCTCGTTCTCCTGGTATTCCCCTCGTTCTACTATTCTCTTCGTTCTTCTAGTCTTACCTTCGTTCTCCTTGTATCCCCCTTGTTCTCCTAATGTTCCCCTTGTTCTACTATTCACTTCGTTCTTCTAGTATTACTTTCCTTCTCCTGGTACAATATTTTTAATAATTTAAGACAGACTGTACCTAAACACACATAACAAAGTTATATTATTTCCTAGCTTTGTAAATTAGTTTAGTACTGGAAATACAAATTGAATACAACTTTTTCAAGATACAACAAATATACCTGGAATTCTTATTTGTTATTACATTATTTGTTATTGTTTCTTAATATATATCTCATTTTAAAAATAGAACGCGCGAATTTACAAGTCTTTATTCATTAAAGAGTACTCCTCTGTTCCCAGAAAGGTAATGGTCTGTATTTGCAAACAATCACAAATTCAAGGAAGTAATTTTTTACATGTCACGGCAGATAAAATAAACTTACCTCTGAGCCCTTTCTGTATACTGAGAGCTTTTACACTTCTTGCTTGTATTAAATTCTGTCTCAAGCACATAATGTGGAAGCACAGAGTATATTTGGAAATTCTGACTTAGGCAGCATTAAGATTCCTGATTTCGCTGGAATCTGGAGTAGCGTGCTGTTCTGTAGATTTATCAATTCAAGCTATAAACTTTCAGCTATAAGCTAAAAGGATTTCAGAAAAATCTCGATTCCTTGTCAATTGTCATTCTTTCTCCAAGCTTACCAGTGAATTCTGCTGTAGGTCGTGAAGTAGGGTCTTATTTGATAAGAAGATTTTCTTCTCCCTCTTCAAGATAGTTTATAGTCAAAGAAAGTGAAGTTGTCTATGTTCTACATGATACTGCCACATTTCAAATTTATCCATAAATGCTCTTAGCTAGTCGACTATAATGTCGTACAATTCTGTAATTCGCACGTACAACGTGATAACGATATTTTGATATCAGTCTCACCTTGTTGATATCCCATTTTTTCCTTTAGCTGTTCTAAAGCAGATCTACACAGTATTTCTTTACTAAAGCCTTCACTGTGTTTACTTGTAACATAAAATGTCATGCGTAAGAAAGTGTAACAGAAGTTAATACAAAATTTACCTCCCTTTTTAATAAAAAAATCTTTCTCCTTCGACTCATCACTAAAGGAAAATGATCTAGGGTTTATTTTGTTTTCCACTTAAAACGAGCCGCCACTTACTGCAGACGCGAGCAAACTTGTGTCTTGCAAGAACCGCATACAGATACTACAGCTAATACTGAGTTCGTTCCACCAGACTGAGGTTGTGTTGACACTTTGAGAGCACGAGTTGCCCACCCATGATCATATACTTAGCGGCCAGTTCTCTGCCATATGAATTCTCTGCCAGTGGATTCTCGGCTACACAAGCACTGCGGAGAGACTTTTCGATGGATAAAAGTTAGGATAGAAGATTACATGTCAGAAGAAAGTAGAACAAGAACAGAAATACGACAAGGATGGCCCTTGTGACCTACCATGTTCAACTTCTACTTGGAGGATTTAGTGAAGAACTATTTTCAGAACATGAAAGGGATAATAATAGGAGGAGAAAGAATGGAGTGCATTAAATTTTCTGATATGGCGCAATTAGCAGAAAAGATGACGATGCTAAGGTACATGCTACTGGAGAGAAATGTTAGCTGTGAGCAATATGGTATGAAGATAAATGCAAACAACACGAAGACAATGGTTATCGAACAAACCTAAAGAAGGTAAACTTGCGAATTCGAAATGGGGCGGTGGAACAAGTGGACAGCTTCGAATACTTGCAGTATACTGTAAAGTAGTAATATGAGCTGCTACCAGTAAGTCAAAAGGAAGATAGCAATGGACAAGGAAGCTTTTAATAGAAAAAGGATCATCATCTGCGGACCTCTGGAAAAAGAACTAAGGAAGATAGGTACCAATAAAGTGTTTATGTGGAATGTGGTATTGTATGGGGCAGAAATATGGACATTACGAGGGAGGGAAGAGAAGCATTTGAAAAGTGGATATGGAGAAGAACTGAGCGCGTGAAATGGACAAAGAGAATAAGAAATGAAGCTGTGCTAGAAAGAATGGATGAAGAATAATAATGCTCAAACTAATCAAGAAGAAAAAAGGAAACTGGCTGGCTCACTGGCTAAGAAGAAACTGCCTATTGAAGGATGCACTGGAAGGAATGGTGAACAGGAGAAGAGCTCGGAGCAGAAGAAGATATCAGATGAAAGACAAAATTAAGACATACGGATCGTATGTGGAGATTAAAAGGAATCCGGAAAACAAAGATGATTGGATAATGGTGGCTTTTACAGTGAAAGACCTGCCCTTGGGCAGAAAAGTATAATTAAATTTAAAATTCATTATAAATAATTTCGTTTTCTTTAATGTAAGCTTTGCAAACATTACAAAGTTCATGAGAAGACATCCTACATTATCATAGCCAGCTGTTCACAGCTGTGAAGTAACGGTTAGCATGCCTGACTGTGAAACGAGCGGGACCGGGTTCAATTACTGGTTGGGACAAGTTGCAGGTTGAGGTTTTTCGGGGGTCTTCCCTCAACCCATTAACAGCGAATGCTAGGCAACTTTCTGCGCTAGGTTCTGGGATCATGTCGCTGGCATTATCACCTTCATCTCATTCACACGCCAGTTGAAAAAGCGTCGTAAAATAACAAATTAAAAAAAACATAGCCATTTAGTATGAAACTCATGTTCATTCTTCTGAAATCCCATCTCAGTTTAATCATAGCTGTTCATGTATGAATTGTCTTATATGGGTTTAAGCATTACTTACAGATAATAACTGTGGTTTCTTTAGTGTCTTGTTATCACTGAAAGATTCACATTAAGAGGACCAGATAAACGGATTCAATTTATGAAATAAACGAGAATGAAAGAAAAGCTCCAAAGTTTTGTGAGTCAAAATATGACTTACGATGCCACCTAGTTCATACGATGTTTATGAGAATTCATCAACTCTTGCAGGAAAAAGGAGGTTTGCAACCAAACTTCTAGACATGGGCTCCTATATGAAAATTGTTCGTATTTATCACCTGTATCACCATTAAAAGTGTGTAATAAAGTAAGTGATTCACGAAGATTGTGCAATATTCTAGGATTTGATTTCTGGCATCATTCTGATGAAAAAAGTTCATATAAACATGTCATATTTTTTTAATTGAGTTACGCCCTCCTGAATGTTAAACATAAACGTAGATATTATGAAGATTTAAGCATTTCAATTATTTACAACAATGGTACTGGGTGTATTATATATTCATTAAAGAATATTCACGTTATTACTCACCTGAAAAATCTGTATTAAAGCTGGTTTTCAAAGACTCCACCTCCTGCAACAATACACGTGGCCGCCCGAGTGTGAACTGCGCTCACTGCATTCCCTAACTTCTGTTCTTCGAATGCTAGGTAGATACGTTGTACCGATGTTGAGTTATCTCTAACCGTGACCTTGATGTTACGAGATTTTGTGTCCCTGCTGTCAGCTCTATTGTAACACATAGAGCTCCAAACATCCACAGAGAGAGAGAGAGAGAGAGAGAGAGAGAGAGGGTGAGAGAGAGAGAGAGAGAGAGAGAGAGGGGGTTCACAAGAATGCGTGTTACGGAAGAAACAAACGTGATTTTATCCGAAACTATTCAAAATCGGACACATGTATATATAAACTTTTTCCATTAGAATGATCTCAGAAATGATGTCCTAGAGTATTGCACACTCTTCGTGAATCACCCTGTATTTTAAACACCGGGAAAAAGCAGTTAGCTACATCACAATCAAACTGGACCAATAAACGTAAACATGCCTCATACCTACTCCTAACAGCTACTAAACCGGTAATGACACAGTCCGTTACGATGCTGCCAAGTAATAGGCTTATGCGAGTTTTAGTAGTAGAGAGAAATATTTTCACTTATAAGTAATTATGTATTTGTTCTGTACAACACATATTGTCGAGTGGCAAGCGGTACATGTGAATTATACATACAAAAATGTTAAAAATTCATGTCCCTACACTAATGACTATACAGCTCATTTTTGCTGAACTCTGTGTGGGAAACTGACGCTAGGAATGTACTCTGAAGTTATTTTGAATGGTAAGTTAAGAGTTTTCGTATGTCATCTACTCACCTTCCGCGACAACCAGACCATCTGTCCAAGTAGTACTGCAATTTATTTAGTGTGTTCACCTATATCGGGAAGAAAGAGCAATTGAGGCAAACGCTGGAAAATGGAAACGCCTAATAAAATTTAAGAGTTTACTTTGCGTAGAACCAATAACAATAGCAATCCCAATGAATCAAACAAGGCAATATTACAATCCTTTAGGTAGCATATTTTGGCTCTCTGTAACGAAAATTGCTCCAATTTCTGGTATTTTTAAAAGGCTTAAAAGGTCTTTGCCTATGTCTTGACTTTTAGAGTGTGGGCCTATATTATACTTTTATCCATTCTCATTCAATTCATGGCGTCGTTGTTTCTGCAGTACCTATACGACATTTATCGATTTTCATATTTTTGCTCTATTAAATAACTTAAATAGTGATTCAGCAAATAATAAAATCTCCTATATGTAATTATATTTCTTTGTTTAGAAAATGTAAGAATTCACAGTTTCCTATGTACGGCAGTCATAGAATGAATAAATGTGTTTTTTCTTTCTACTGAAAAATTTTATATTTTGCACATAGGAGTTATTGCAGGAACAACGATACGTAAATTATTTGGAAACGTAACGAAACTGCTTTCAGACCTTTACAAATTATTCAAAATAGAGCTTTAAGAAATGTATTAGGTTTTCAATATTTGACTCCAGTTAAATATCTGTATCAATTTACTTCAGTTGAATTAATTATGAAATAAGTGCTCCTATTTTCTTGTATAGAAGTTATTAAAAATTTAACATATAGCATTATTATATTTCAGTTTAATAAAATAATATATACATCCTTATTCTACAAGATAAAAACAAAATATATTTCTTTCTCATTATCAGCATGGCTCAGTAATTTATTGTACGAAAGAGATTAGCCACTTTTTTTATAACTTGTAATAAACTTCCTTTAGAAAACAAAGTTTTACCAAATTCCTGGTGTTTTAAGAAATGTTTGAAAACCTTTTCGGGAAGATTATTTATTATCGGTTGGTTTATTTATTTGATAGATTCAAACCTTTTCTTCTTTCTCCCTAAAACTTTAACGTTACCTCACTATTCTAATTTATTTTCTTTCTCTAATTCTTGTTATATTGTATGTTTTTCCACCGACTGTATTACGTGATTTGTTATATTATTATGTTGTACAACATATCATATCAAATATGAGTTTTACTCATTGGAGCATATTCAATAAAATTAAAAAATAAATAAATAAATAGAGACTACTATGTGGAAGATATCATTATTATTATTATTATTATTATTATTATTATTATTATTATTATTATTATTATTTAAGACAATATTATTATGTTGTTCCTGTAAATTAAAAATCTGCTTTTGTTGGGTTTAGTTATTGAATTTACGTAGTAACTACCTGTACAAACATGATTAAGACAAGATGTTTAGTCGTTTGCCGCACAATGTAACAAAATAGTAATATATATACGTACCACTATAACTTCTGCTTTCAACTGTCATAATGATCATCTCATATTAATAGCAAAGTAATGCTACACACAAAGATTCCATTGAAGATGTTTGTAAGCCTAATGCATAGCTGTCGGCACCAGTCATCTATAACGAGTATCTTATTATGATAGACATATAAATATAAGAAGAGATGTATGTTTATCGAGTTCAAAGGTCCTGTAATGTTTGAATTTTACATTCCAACTGTAATTTTTTGTCTCGTTAATTAAATTAATAAAATATTAGCTCCTTTTATTTTCTACGTGTTTTTATTAACTCAACCTGCTGAGTGCATCGCTGTCATCTTAACAGCAATATGCAGTACCTACAACGGAGATCTGTCTTAATTTATCTGGCTCGATACCTTTGGAACAAGTTGTTTCCTGATAAATGTTAGTTTTCAATAATAAAGAACTTACCTTGCTACTCTATAATTTCCAAAATGTTTGATGCACCATGCAAATTGATACAGGGAGTATCAATAATGTTACCATAGAAATCATTTTAAAAAGGAATTTAACAACTCAGCAACCTTGTGTGATTCTGAATCGAAATGAATTGTGTGAATGGAGAAATGACAAACCGGACACGTATATAAAGAGTGTATCAAAAAGGATGGCGCAAACTTACTCGGTTGAAAGTACACGATAATCGAAGAAATGAAGTCCAGTAAACATGTGTCCACAAACGAGCCGTTTGCGAGAAAATCACAAATGTATGGTTAAAAGCCGCCACTGACTTCATTGTTTATAACATCGTATGGTTTACTCCTTGCGCACTAGAAGCGGTCCTATGTTCTTTGTTTCCAGAACTGAACATTGCCGATAGGTGGAGTTGTAAACAAACCATACACGCAGAACGTACAAGACGGATACAGTACACAGTCTCAAAAAGTATCAGTCACGTCACGTGCCTGAGAAGTGCCAGTTCTGCTGTACTGTAAGGTAGTTAAAATGGAACCTGACAATAACGAAGAGTATGCATATATGCATTTCATGTATAGTAGGGCTAACGGCAATGCACGGGAGGCTGAATTAAACATATCCTGATCGAAGACACCCCGAAAGTCGTACATTTACAAGGGTCCATCAGCGCCTCAGAGAAAATGGATCAGATTAAAAATTAAAAGTACATTTTAAATTTCAAATTAATTTGTACTAGCTAGGACGATGTTTACAAAGAAGTTTGTGGCGACTTGTAACCATACATTCGTAATTTTCTCGCAAACGTCTCATTTTCCGGGACTTTTTTGCTTCTATTTATTTATTTTTTATTTTATTTAGTTCTATTTATTTATTCATTTAGCTAGCTAACTAGTGAGTACAAATTAAAATTATAAAACAAAAATGTTTCTAGCCACCACCGTAAGAGCGAGGCTCGTGTACGATGTGGTCTTAGCCAATAATATAACATAAAATTTACAAGGACAGTTTACTAAATACAGTAACTTACTTCAAATCAATAAATAACATACAAGAGCAAAAAGAAAAAAAAAATAGAAAAACTAATTTAATATAAATTGATATATAATATAATATATCATATAAATTATCGTGAACTTTCAACCGTGTAAGTCTGCGCCAAACTGTATACGAGCGCACGTCTTTTTAAATCAAGTGTTTCCTAAGCAATGGGTAGCGCCGAATCACTGCTGAATGCAGTCCATAAAATTTCAGTCTACTTTTGAGGAATGGAGATGGAAAGGTATCTGATACAAGTCACAAAGCTTAGCAGTAGTGGGTTACTTCATTTAGTTTTTACCAATAGCTGTTTTTATCGAATTATTAACATAAATAATATGTATTTACAAAAAATTATTCCATGAAATATTTCCCTAGATTACTTTTTAAAATACAATACAATCAACATTTGTTTGAAAATGAATATACGCATATTAATCTCTTCAGTAAGCCAATATATAATGTTTCTTACATAGCATTTGGTATATTAATGAATTCTTAAGTAATTATTAATTCCGTCGTTCCTATATCAATTTAACCAATAATTAACTGTAAAAAACTTATTTTATGTATGTAATAGTAAGTAATTATGTATAACTATTATCGTTCGCTAATTTTCATCGACTCGAGCAAAAACAAATTCATAATTTAGCGTTATATCTGACACAGACACACGTAATTGCGCCAAAAGTTTCTTGTTCAATAAACCTATCTTGTATTTTGATTTCACAACGTTCACCTATTGAAAAATTACTCACACTTATAAGTTGGCGCATACATAGATTCTATGGAACAAGCAAAGGAACTCATTATTATTATTATTATTATTATTATTATTAGTAGTAGTAGTAGTAGTAGTAGTAGTAGTAGTAGTAGTAGTAGTAGTAGTATTACTAGCCATACCCGTGCGCTCCGCTGCACCTCTTAGAAATAAATATAAAGTAATTACACAATTAAAATAGGACGTTTGATCCAAGGAACATTCGTGTTTGATAGAAGGATAAATCGTTTAATATGTTACTTAATTTAAATTGTATTTAAATAATTAAAATGCGGTAATTTTGGTCCAGAGAGCAATCATTTGGTGCAATGACAATTCCTTTAACATGTTTCTTAATTGTTATTACATGCAACCATAGTTTAATGAAGATTGACATATCATTTAGTTTTAATGTGTATACTTCATATTACTTGCTATATGTTTCAGAAGTTACTGTAATAACATTGTAGAATTATTATGTCCATCTGGAGAAACTACACTTTCCAATGGTGAAATAATAATTAAACAATTAATTAGCTTCCGATATTACTTCATACAAACACAGAAACATTCTCTTAGGCTATGTTAATAACTTTCGATTGTTGTTGTCCAAGGCCCCTTATAGACGAAGTCACTTGCTTTTATTTCAGTACAGCGCTTTAGATGGCGTTGCTATTGTAATTTTAAAACTCATTTATCTCATTAAATATCAGTCCTATCAAAATTTTGTATAGAATAAAACTTATCGGAAATTATTTTGAAAGAAACTTTTGTTATGTAACATTTTTCATGAAAATCAATAATAAGCGAGATATTTCGATTTCTTTAATTCAGGCCCTCTTATAACCCCCCTTTTAAATAAAGTATTTTGAATGCCATATAGCCTAAAATCTAAGTTACAACGAACTTAATTTATATTCCAATTTTCATATAAATCGGTTCAGCCATTATCGCGTGAAAAGGTAACAAACATCCAGACAGACAGACATACAAAAAAAAAAAAAAAAAAAAAAAAGATTTTCAGTTTCAGGATGGTTAATTGTACATGTTAACACCAATTATTTTTGGAAAATCGAAAATTACCAGAAAAATTTTGGCTACAGATTTATTATTAGTATAGATTATCATGCAAGTAGAACTTACCCTAAAATCAGGATATTGGGAGTGGTAGTACTTAGTATAATGACGTTTTATATTGGTTTTGAAAAGCCTTTTGCGGTGAATGAGGCATTTTTATTATCTCTTTCATGCTCACAAGCAAACATTTCTTCTCCCATTGCGAATGCTAGATGTTAGTTGCAATTTAGCTAGTGATGACCATGGCGATTCTCGGCAGTCCTAGGGATAGAATCCGGTAATGCGTGAGTGAAGACCTCAGAGACGACACGAAGAACTTTGCTGTGAGATCAAACTGCGTATGCGCGAACTTGGTTAATAAAAACAAACTAACCAAACCTAACCTAGTCTTCGTATACGGAAGATGTGTAATCGAAGTAAGAAGGGAACTCCTTGATTTGATCTGAAATGTGCACGTGAAAATAAATTCAGCTAAGTATCACGCTGGCACTGAGTGAGAAGTCCGTACATGCGCAGTTTGATCTCACAGCTAAGTTCTTCCTGTCGCGAGCCCGGCCTCCTCAGAGTACTAATAGGTTAATCTTTGACCCGGTGCGTCTGTACAGAGAACAGGAACTACTAAAATCCGTAATCCATTATACACATTATTGCACCCATTTGTGCTGTAAATGCATACAGCTAAGTCAACACTTAGATTGCAGAGTTGTATAGTTTGAAGGCAAAAACATCGATGACCACAGATGCGAACAAAGCTACTTGGAAGTCAAGAGGTTAACTAAACAATGACGTCATCTCCCGGATGCGAGGTGCATCCAAAACAAAAACCTATGACATTACCCTTAGGGTTTGTCTATGTTGTAAGATACTTCTCACTACTTTTTGCATGATTTGCATAATGATTGGCTTAATAAAACAAAAACTTGTACAATGTTCTGCTTTAAAAGGACACTCCATTAAAAATGACAGCTTTCTTCCTAATAATTTCTAAACCAAATTTTGAGAGTATGTTTACCATGTATAGAAATAACAAAATCCAAATTTTGAACTCCCAAATGCTTTTGGCTTTAAATTTTTTATTAAAGTGCTGTGTTATATAATTTCAGTCTATGACTTAACAAATTTTATACAAATACAGAATTAATTTTCTGTCATGTTATGTTACTATATTATTACCACGAATATTTTCGACTTATAAACACTCATCTTCAGGTGGAAAATACATTAATATATGTAACAAATTGCACACTAGTGACATGCAATGTAAAAAGAAAAGGACACTTGTATATATTGTAAAGTTGAAAGATGTGTGGATGAACTAACACATTAGTTGATAAACTAATACATTAGTGAATAAACTAATAGATTAGCGGTTAAACAAACACATTAGCGGATAAACCAGCACATTGTTGGATGAACTAGCACATTAAGACTTAGTGGATAAACTAGCATATTAAGACTTTGTGGATAAACTAGCACATTACTGAATAAACTAGCACATTATTGGATAAACTTACACATTATTGCATAAACACGTTATCGGATAAGTAAATGCAATAACGGTCAAACCTAGCAGTTGATACGGCGTTGTTTAATAATATACTCAAAAATTTACCAATCGCAAGGAATTACACGAATACTAAAACGCTTTTGTTGATTTTGAGGAGGGTAGTCAGTTTGTATAGACAGTAGAAGTTTCTACTAATTTATAATGTGGATGAACTAACACATTAGTTGATAAAACTAATACATTAGTGAATAAACTAATAGATTAGCTGTAAAGCAAACATATTAGTGGACAAACCAGCACATTGTTGGATAAACTGGCACATTAAGACTTATTGAATAAACTAGCACATTAAGAGTTATTAGATAAACTAGCATATTAAGACTTTTTGGATAAACTAGCACATTACTGAATAAACTAGCACATTATTGGATAAACTTACACATTATTGCATAAACACGTTATCGGATAAGTAAATGCAATAACGGTCAAACCTAGCAGTTGATACGGCGTCGTTTAATAAGATACTTAAAAATTTACCAATCGCAAGGAATTACACGAATACTAAAACGCTTTTGTTGATTTTGAGGAGAGTAGTCAGTTTGTATAGACAGTAGATGTTTGCATCTCACACAAGACAACACAAACTTTGTGGTCACTTGAAACGAATTTGTCTCAAGTAATTTATTATTTCACAAAACTGTGTCGGATAGCAATTCTTTAATGTCACTTTTGTCAAATTACAGGGGCAGAAATGAAATGGTGACTCGTCGATAACAAAACAAAGGTCGAGTGAAGAGAGGAAACTGAAGTATTGCTGGAGACCCTGCCATAAAGGCTTTTACCCATGAGATTTCACTGTTTCTGCCGAGAATTAAAATCTGATCTCGTTTATTTAGATTTCGTGAGGACAGCTGTTGGTAGTTTGTTTTCGCCTATCTGAAGTCAAGAGCAGCAGCCACTCAGTTGTACACCTTGGAGGGAAGCAGCAAACACCTGTACGGAAGTGACGGCAAGTCACTCTGAACATAAAGAAGGCAAATTTCCGGTGACGATCATAAACCATCCTCCACTGATTACAAGTATAGTTCACCACAAAGTTTTTAGCCATGTTGGGCGAGCTATGACTCATAAAGGAAGCAATTCAATACCCGATACCTCCGCCTCCTCTTTTCCTCTCTACTTCACTCAAGCATTACCATAAGCCTACACAGACAACTCTATGACTCAACGGGATTCTGAGAAATAATTTAAGAGAAGCATTTCAGTAATAATTTTGGAGTGTAAGAGAATTTGAATATAATTTCTACAAAGGAAACTGAAGTATTGAGAAAGCCCCGGATTCCTAGGTTTGAACCTATTCTACTCTTACAATATTAATTCATATTACTGTACATTGAATAAAAATATCAGAAAAAACCATTAGAATTTCAAAATGTCTTATTTCGGTAAGTATCTGAGGCCGTGTCCCGAAGTCGAAGCCCAGGCCTATGCTGTACTAGTGACTAGCAACTAGACGACTTGTAAACTACACACCAAGGAGCTTTCGACAATTGTAAAATGGAATCATGGCCGTTTTCATAGATTATTTTTCTAAATCCAAGTCATCACGGTGCAGCACTGAATTAAGAAGGCAGGTTCTAATACAGTTTTATTATGAGTTATGTGGCAAAGATAAGGACAAAACATATTGCAATATTAAAAAAAATGGGTACTAACAATTTCAGTGTTGAAAGTTAACATGTTATTCTACATTATACTTTCATTATACTTCGAAAGACCTTCAGATTTCATAGTTCCAATTGCTGATGATCAGGTATCCATGCTTATTTATTTTTATAGTGAGTAAGTCATCAATAAAGCAAGCATTTTTGTTTACTACCTACTATGGACCTGATTGCTACGCACTATGCAGCTTTGTATTATGTCTTGTAACATCACATCTGTCTATTTAGTGAACTATTTAGTTCACTTCAGCTATAAATGTAACTTCGGGATACTGTCTGAACATTTAATTCACTCTCCCGACTTATATTTTTCGTTTTTAGTTATTATCGTCTCGAAGAGAAGCACTATAACTTTACAAAAAAAAAAAAAAATTCTTAGGGACCTTCGAATAAGAAAGAATGCCAAGCTGTAATACTCTTAGATATTTATACAACTAGAGTCGACGGCATTTCGGAAGGGGGTCATCTGCTATATGCGCCGTAACATTTCTGGTATATATGTGACGTCACAAGCTTGTACATTAGAACCAATCGGAATCAGTCTGTAACAAGTGCTTCCCGAATTCGTTTGTTCACTATGTTTCAACATAATAAGTAAAACTAGCATACTGTATACTGTTAAGATAAATAAATGGAAGGAGAGACAATAAAAAGACAAGTACTGTACTGGAAATAGTGTTTAAAGTGCATAATTATTTAAAAAAACGCTGACGAGCAGAACGCTCTGGCCATCATTGTACTGGCTGCATCATTGCCAAAGCGCAAGAAACTAATGCAAAATCATGGGGTGTGGAATTGATAACAGTGCAAAGAAGATTGTTGGAGAAAGAGATAGGGTTTATTTGGTGTCGTGCTTATAATAATCAACGGCTAAGATCATTATTGTCTTTTGATAACATAAATAAAATTCTCTCCTGCGCTATTTGTATTGCACGTACGTGAAGTACGATATGGCAATGTTGTACGCTGTCTTGCTCTCTTTATCTGTCTCTCTCGATTCAAACGCTAGCAGACGACCGCCTTCCCAATTGCCGTCGACTCTAGTATGATAAGACCATTATTATCGCTGGAGTGTGTTTTTGAACGACTCCTCAAATGGAGCGAGAGTCAAAGAGATTGCTCGCATCAATGAACGATTCCTACTCGTCTCTAATTGTAACTGTTATTTCGGAACTGTTGTTTGCAACATAGTATTTTTTCGGAACCGGAACAGTCGGAACTGTTCAGGGAAAAGGACAACTTCGCCCATCACTAATGTAAGCAAGCAATTCATATCACTGAAGTTCTTCCTTCTGCCGCCTCACCTCCGGTTATTCATCTCCTGCAAGTCAGAAGATTAACGTGAAGAACAACATAACTGGGACCTAATTAATTTTCGTCCCACTCAAAAGATTAACGTCGGAACTCTTTGATACTGAAGCTATGCACTCGCTACATTTTCCCACGAATGATTCACTTAATCATTCGTAAACATTCATGGGCGAACATACGCGCCCACACATCGCGATAACGCAGCTCTTAATATATTTTGTTTTCGATATATACTCGCCGCTCAAAGCACAATTGCTGATATATGACATGGCGTCGGCATATAAATTAAATTCGCTGAAGAGCGATAAACATAAACATCTGTCGGCTCGTGATGAGAAACATGAGTATATCTCGTGGTTTGTCTAGAGGTAAATAGATGACAGTGCTATTGAGTTCTAGACGACTTGGAAACTTACAGGCAGGAAACCGAGCCTCACAATCGCCAAGAATCATTCTAACACAAAAATTACACAGTGACGAAATCGCTAGAGTCGGGCAGACTGCCTCATATTATCGCCCGTTCTCGGTTGCGTAATCACCGCAGTCTCGCCCAGTGCGCGAGTACCTAACGTAGCCAAATGACTCATTGATAGAGAACACGAGATTCTCTTGGTCCCGAGATTACCGATACTAGATCACTCCCGACAGTCTCGGAGGTGTAGGCGGGACTGTAGTAATGATAAGAAAGCAATATCGCTCGGGCCGTGCTCCTATAGGAAGCATTGGCTTATGCATTTCCCGGTTCTTTAAATATATATCATGTCGTAGCTCCTATAATACTTGATCAATCGCGCTGTAATTTTTTGGATTGATAGCTCAATGTACAAGGAAAGCATAGAAAAACAAATCGAACTGAAAATCTTTTTTGGAAAGTGAAAAAAAAAAAAAAAAAAAATTAACTTCGATGGAGATTGATCTGTTCAGATTTCACCTCTTGTAAGCGGCAAACTTTTTTGTTTTTCACGTTAGATGGGGGGTCAAAGCGAGAGAAATGTTGGGAAAGGATGGAAATTACTTTTAAAAGTGATGGCCACTCAAAATTTTTACTGGTTCTCGAATAACGACGAGTTAACCTGTTAGCGCAGGACTCATGACTCAAACGTTTGTTCCGTAAAATTTGTACGGAACCCTTCAACGCATGAAAACTCGTTATTGTACGGATAGTATTAATTGGTATTTTAATAAAGGTAGTTGAAAATGAGGCTATATAGTCCAAGATGGTTTACACTTTATGGTAATTAGGCTATCTTTTATAGCAACTAAATAAAAAAATTGTTTGTAACACAATGATATGAAACATGAAAATATTAAAAGCTGGTTCACAATAAACCGAGAACGGAAACGGCAACGAGAACTAGAACGTAAATATTTTTAAAATAAATGTATTTAAAGGTAAGCATTCACAATTAACTATTCTGAATGCTCACATTTAAATACTGTACATTTATTTTAACATTATTTCCGTTCTCGTTTCCGTTCCCGGTTTATTGTGAACCAGCCTATACTATAGAAAACTACACTTTCTATTGGTATGCACGTTATAAATTATTGTTACAGAACAATCATTATTGTATTATAGCCATATTACAATATAAAATTATATAGGCCTATATGATTTACAATAATTATCCTATGTTATAGGAACGAGAATAACAAATTAAGAATTAATCAGATTTCTAATACTTGTACCTAATGATAACTTACAAGACAATAATAAATAATGACCATCATAATAATCCTGATAATCATAATCTTAATCATCCTAATGATTACGATAATGATGATGATAACAGTAATACTAATAATAATAATGATATAATAATAATAATAATAATAATAATAATAATAATAATAATGATAATCGCTGTAGAGTAACGGTTAGCACACCTGACTTTGAAACGATCGGCTTCCGGTTCGAATCTTGGTTGGGACAAGTTAAGACTGGTTCACAATAAACCGAGAACGGAAACGACAACGATAACGGAAATATTGTTAAAATAAATACATTTAAATGTGAGCATTCACAATTAACTTTCACGTTCCCATTTCCGGGCTCCGGCAATCTTCTCGTTAATTGTGAATGTTCACATTTAAATACATTTATTTTAACACTAGCTGTACCCGTGCGCTCCGCTGCACTTATTAGAAATAAATATAAAGTAATTACATAATTAAAATAGGACATTTGATCCAGGGAACATTCGTGTTTGATAGAAGAATAAATCGTTTAATATTCTACTTAATTCAAATTCTATTAAATAAATAAAATGCTATCATTTTGGTCCAGAGACCACTCATTTGGTGCAAATATAACTCGTTTAACATTTTTCTAAATTAGTCTTGAATGCATCCTTAAATAAATCACTCCAAATTAATAGAGTTGATTGTGTAAAAATGTAAGAATTCACGATCTCCTATGCACTACTGCCATAGAACGAATAAATTTGTTTTTCTTCCTACTAAAAAAATTTAATATTTTGCACATAGCAGTTACGGAACAACGACACTATAATCTGAGGCGGCGGTGGAAATGTATTGTATTGTTATTTTAAAACTCTTTTATATTCTTAAATATCAGTCCTATCAAAATTTTGCCTGGAATAAAACTTATCGAAAATCATTTTTGAAGAAACTTCTGTTATGTAACATTTTTCACAAAAATTAATAATAAGCGAGATATTTCGGTTTATTTAATTCAGGCCCCCTTATAACCCCCCCCCCTTTTAAATAAAGTATTTTGAATGTCATATAGCCTAAAATCTAAGTTACAACGAACTTAATTTATGTTCCAATTTTCATCGAAATCCGTTCAGCCATTATCGCGTGAAAAGGTAACAAACATCCAGACAGACAGACAGACAGAGACATACAAACAAAAATTTCAAAAAAGCGATTTTCGGTTTCAGGATGATTAATTAATTATATATGTTAACACCAATTATTTTTGGAAAAGCGAAAATTACCAGAAAAATTTCGCTTACAGATTTATTATTAGTATAGATTATTTTTCGTTGTCGTTTCCGTTCCCGGTTTATTGTGAACCAGCCTTTACCTGGCTGAGGTTTCTCGCCTCAACCCATTGGGAGCAAATGCTGGGTAACTTTCGGCGCTGGACCCTGGACTCATTTCGCTGGCATTATCATCTCATTCAGACGCTAGATAGCTATAGCAGTTGATAAAGCGTCGTAAAGTAACTAATTTAATAATAATAATAATAATAATTTATTTATTTAGAATATTAACGTGCAAAAACAACAGCACAAGCCCAATTACAGTTTAGCACAATACAAAACAGAACAAAACAACAAATAATGATGAGAATGAATGATAGAAAATGGCAATGAGATGAAATACAAACAATATAATAGTCTACATCAATCATTGATCAAATAATAATTCTAAAATTAGTACAATCAGACAATTGAAATAATGGAATAGTCTTCATTAATCAATTGACCAAATGCAAGAAATAAAATGGACAAATAATTATTAAAATTGGATCAGTGAGGTAAAAACTCAAAGATATACTACACATTAAATGGATCCAAGTTGAATCCATGCAAATTAGCATATTTAATGCATCTGCAGACCGGAGAGAGAGATTTAGGATTCTTATTATAAAACAATTTATGAAATCTTAAACCATTAGCAGGAATACGAAGACTGATATTGCTTATGAAAGGTTCACAATCAATATCACCCTTAATGACTTTACAAAAAAAATAAATAGTCAAGATCCTGACGACTGGTGAACAAACTACCGCAATTGAAATATTTGCATTTAATCTCATAGTCATAATCGGAATTTGGTAAAAATCTATAAGAACACAAGGAAATAAATTTTCTTTGAATATTCTCCAATTTAGCCGAGTCAGTTGAAGTAATGGAGTTCCATACAACAGAAGCATATTCAAGCTTGGATCTAACCAACGTATAGTATAAAATTAATAAACACATAGGAGTGGAAAAAGAATAAGTTATAGACCTAATCAGATCAAGCATTCTTAACGAATGGGTATAAATATATTGCACATGATCATGGAAATATAATTTAGAATCAAGTAGGACACCAAGATCTCTAATACAATCTTTCTTAGTAATTATGAAATTACTGAGAGAATAGTTAAATTTTAGGGAAAAGGAAATAACAAAAGTTTTGGATTGATTAATTTTCATTCCATTTTCAACAGACCATTGTGAAATTGAATTAATGTCATTTTGAAGAATTTAACAATCAACCAAACTATTAATTTTGCGAAAGATTTTGAGATCATCCGCAAATAAAAGGCAGCTAGAACTTATTCTTTTACTTATATCATTTATAAATAATAATAATAATAATAATAATAATAATAATAATAATAATAATAATAACCCTCTTTTATTCTCTGTTGTTATGATAAAGCAAATATAAATGACACTCAGGAGGAAACGCAGAATAAATATGGGGGGAAATGCCTGTTATTATTCGGTTGAGAAGCTTTTGTCATCCAGCCTGCTCTCAAAAAACTTGAAAGTTAGAATTTATAAAACAGTTACATTACCGGTTGTTCTGTATGGTTGTGAAATTTAGACTCTCACTTTGAGGAACAGAGGTTAAGGGTGTTCGAGAATAAGATTCTTAGAAGATATTTGGGGCTAAGAGGGATGGAGAATGGAGGAAGTTGCACAACGCAGAATTGCACGCATTGTACTATCACCTGACATAATTATGAATATTAAATTCAGAGGTTTGAAATGGGCAGAACATCTAGCATGTATGGGCGAATCCAGAAATGGATATAGAGTGTTAGTTGGATGGCCGGAGGGAAAGGACGTTTGGAGAGGCAGAGACGTAGATGGGAAGATAATATAAAAATGGATATGATGGTAGAGACTGAATTAATCTTGCTCTGGATAGAGACCGATGGCGGGCTTATGTGAGAGCGGCAATGAACGTCCGGGTTCCTTAAAATGCATTTGTAAGTAATTATGATCAATTTGTGAAAGGATCTACTCTATTTCGTAAATCTGTCCTTCCTCTTGCAAAAGTGTTTCAATTTCACATTCAGCATTTTATCAGTTGGGAAACAAAAATATCTTTTGTCAGAGTCTTTGGTCCTTTATAATAATATAAATAAGTATTAATTATTTTATTTCGTCCTTACACAGCGCAATAATTACCCATGCTGATGAAGATGCCGTTGCATAACAACGAAACATCCAGATGTGAACGCGCAATATAATACAGTCGTGTGATATCCATTACTATAGCGTATACAAAACACTATCGAATGATTAAATATGGAGTGTCAACAAAATGCTGATAGCGAGAAAGTATATCATAGCTCCAACCATAACTTATTGTTTTAGACTAGCTTAGGATTAGGTAACGACTGAAAGTGCTGCATTATTTTGCTTCTCCAGAAAGGCAATAATAGTTCATTAAAATAGTGTGACTTCTGTAAGAATGTCGACAATCATAATGTGCTGTATTATTGCATACCACACTGCTGTGCCTTCTTAAATTACTTCATGAACATTAATATTTCAGAAAGAGTCACGAATTGCAGTGATGAGCGGCAATTAAGCCGGCAGTCAGTGTACGCATTTCATAACGGTAAGTCGGCCGTGCGATAACAGGCCGGGACCCGGTATTCCTCGTTCCCGAGAGTGCCAATCTCGAGAATACGATTCTCGGAACTGGCGTTATCAGCCAGCCAGTCTCGCCTACGAGACGAGCGGGAGTAAGAGGCTGTTTGCCCGACTCTAGAAATCGCTATTATCTGTCACAGCAATTTTTACGGAGCTGCCACAGTTCGGAACTCTAAGGCAAAACGCTGTTCACCCCGCCTCTATTTATAACTGATGTAGACCTAAGCTAGTTCGAACTGCAAGTCAAAAATATTACTTCTTTCGCTGAAATATGCTTTTCTAAAGAAAATTATCCTTCAGATACTGAAAAAGTAGCTTCAAATGTTACTTCGTACCTTTTGACAGAGAAATCGAGAGTCAAATATGAATTCGGACAAAATAATTGTTAACTCAAGCAACTCTCTTTACTATTATTTACCGTCTCATTTAATTAGAGCAAACTTCCATACGAAATTTCATCTAGTTCAATTACGAAAAAAATGTTGGATTCTTGCAGCGTCAAACAACTAACTTAATTGTAAAGAAAAGACCAGAGTAAGAAAATAACACCGAGGGGAATTCAGAGCACAAAATTAGGAATGGATATGAGGATGAATCCTAAAATCTTTGAACTACTAATAGAAATTAAAGTAACACCTTCTGCAACGGTAGTAACAACACTACCACTGGACCATTCTGAACTTGGTGCCGTTAGATCTTGTTGAATGTTAATACACTACCCAAATACAATGATTTACGGCCGTCTATCCCACTATACCACTGAAGATTGTTGCTCCTCCCATCAGGCAAATTGAGAATCCGCTGTTCGACAGAATATTTAGCGATGTTAACGCGTAAATCGAAATTAAGCGATGGACGAGAACGGCCAGCGTAGCTCAAATATTCTACCGCCGAGGTTACAAACAGCTGAGGCATTCCACCGGTGAGCACCGTTTTACCTCCACTGTCAGCTGACTGCGGCATTCGCTGACCTTTATCGACATACCACACGAGAATTGGGGCCAGACGTCGAAAAGGCAGCACGGGATGGATGCGTGGGAACGAGTGTGGCTAATAAGAAACCTGTCGGAGTTCAGAAAAATTGTGAATTTATTTATTTATTTGTAATTATAAATCCCCCAGTATACTGAAATGAAAATTACTTGTAATATGACGAAAATAAAAACTACTTACTACAAAAATATAATATAGCTAAAAAGCAAAGCTGTTTTGTTCTAAGACCATTCGATAATATCTTATATTTCTGTACTTGAAAAACAAGATCAGAATACGGACATGAGGAGTAGAACAAATGAGGAGATAAATGAAAATTAGGGAGCTTTGGAGAGACAGGTCAAGAAACACATGAAGAGCAGAAGTTGAAGATGAACACAGATGGACATATAAATATGAAACAAAAGGAAGAAGTAAAAGAAGGCATAAGGAAGAAAAATTTGAGAAGAGGAGAGAAAAGAAGAAAGAGAAGAGAGTAAAGAAACCAAAGAGCAGGAAAAAGGAGAATAGGGAAAAAAGAAGCCGAAAAGAAGGAAAAAGGGCGAGCGGGAAGATAAGAGAAAGAAGAGGGAAGAGAAGGCAAGAAGAAGAGAAAGGAATGGAAACGGGGGGGAAAAAGAAGGCGAAGACGAGGGAAAAGAAGTCGAGTAGGAGGGAAAATAAGATGGAAAAAAGGCAAAGAAGGAAAAAGGGGCAAATAGAAGGGAAAAGAAGTCATAGAGGAAGAAAGAGGAGGTAAAAAAGCAAAGAGAAGGGAAAATAAGGCAAAGAGGAGGGAAAGAAGGCAAAGAGGAGGGAAAGAAGGCAAAGAGGAGGGAAAGAAGGCAAAGAGGAGGGAAAGAAGGCAAAGAAGAGGGAAAGAAGGCAAAGAAGAGGGAAAGAATGCAAAGAGGAGGGAAAGAAGGCAAAGAGGAGGGAAAGAAGGCAAAGAGGAGGGAAAGAAGGCAAAGAAGAGGGAAAGAAGGCAAAGAGGAGGGAAAGAAGGCAAAGAAGAGGGAAAGAAGGCAAAGAGGAGGGAAAGAAGGCGAAGAGGAGGGAAAGAAGGCAAAGAGGAGGGAAAGAAGGCAAAGAGGAGGGAAAGAAGGCAAAGAAGAGGGAAAGAAGGCAAAGAGGAGGGAAAGAAGGCGAAGATGAGGAAGAAGAAGACGAAGATGAGGAAGAAGAAGACGAAGACGAGGGACAAGAAGACGAAGACGAAGACGAGGGAAAAGAAGACGAAGACGAGGGAAAAGAAGACGAAGACGAGGGAAAAGAAGACGAAGACGAGGGACAAGAAGACGAAGACGAGGGACAAGAAGACGAAGACGAGGGACAAGAAGACAAAAACGGGGGGCAAGAAATCGAAGACGAGGGACAAAAAGACGAAGACGAGGGACAAGAAGACGAAGACAAGGGACAAGAAGACGAAGACGAGGGACAAGAAGCCGAAGACGAGGAACAAGAAGCCGAAGACGAGGGACAAGAAGCCGAAGACGAGGGACAAGAAGCCGAAGACGAGGGAAAAGAAGCCGAAGACGAGGGAAAAGAAGGCGAAGACGAGGAACAAGAAGACGAAGACGAGGGACAAGAAGACGAAGACGAGGGACAAGAAGAGCAAGACGCGGGGCAAGAAGACAAAAACGGGGGACAAGAAGTCGAAGACGAGGGACAAAAAGACGAAGACGAGGGACAAGAAGACGAAGACGAGGGACAAGAAGACGACGAGGGACAAGAAGCCGAAGACGAGGGACAAGAAGCCGAAGACGAGGGACAAGAAGGCGAAGACGAGGAACAAGAAGACGAAATCAAGAGACAAGGCGACGAAGTCGAGGTACAAGAAGACGGAGAGACAAGAAGACGAAGACGAGGGACAAGAAGACGAAGACGAGGGACAAGAAGACGAAGGAAAAGAAGGCAAAGGTGAGGGAAAAGGGGGCGACGACGAGGGACAAGGGGAGCAAAGACGAGGGAAAAGAAGACGAAGACGAGGGACAAGAAGACAAAGAGAGGGACAAGAAGGCAAAGAGGAGAAAAAAGAAGGCGAAACGGAAAGAAAAAGCGAAGATAAGTGTAAAGAAGGCAAAGGGGAGGGAAAAGGCAAAGAGGGTGGAAAAGAAGGCGAAGATGAGTGAAAAGAAGGCAAAGAAGAGGAAAAGGAGGCGAAGTGGAGGGAAAATAATACGAATAATAGAGAAATGAGGAAAAAGGGAGAAAAGGACAAGGTGATGGACACAAAGTGATAGAGAGGAGAAGAATGGAAAAAACGAGAGACTTCGGAAAGAAGGGAAATAGAGAAAGAAAGGGAAAAAGTGAAACGATCGACTGAATGCAAAGAGGCGGAGAAGAATAAATTGTAAGGGGAGGGAAACTATGCGAAAGAGGAGAATAAAATTCGTAGAAGAAAATAAGAATGCAAAGACACGTGTAACAATGTGTAGAGTAGCGAAAAAAAAAACTCGAAAAGATGTAAAATATGTGATGAAGAGGGAAAGAATACAAAAGGAGTGAAGAATTTGTAAATGACTAAAATAACGCGAAGACGATAGAAAGACTACGTAGAAGAGGGAGTAAACGCGTTGACGTGGGGAAAAAATTCGAAAATCTGGGGAATAATGTCAAGAAAATCAGCGATAGATCGCGAAGAGGAGAGAAAGAAAATGAAAAAAGCGAGGAGGAGGAATACAAGATAAACTGAGGGGAAGGTCAATAGTAAGAATGAAGACAAAAATCAAAACTGTAATAAAGAAGGCATGAAAGAGGAAAGATAGAGAAAAAAGGGTTAAGAGTAAAGAAGGTAGAGTGAGAAAAGGAAAATAATAAGCCAAAAAGAAGAGAAAAAGGAGGATGAACTAAAAAAGAGAAAAGAGAAACTTATAATAAGAGAAAGAACAAAGTAAGACAAGGAGTATTTTGACACCATTTTAACCAAAAAAACTTCTAGTACTTCTTGAGGACCGGGATTGCCTGTCAGAAAGGAGTTAATTATGTTTTACAGAAGACTCCCCGTCGATTCCTATTAAGTACTTCAAAGAGTGTAATTTCTGCACAATCATTCTGTTTTGAACTGCTTTGTGCATTAACATCTCGTGATCAGAAGACCACAGGTTGAAGTTAGAGGTAGACCGCGTTCACTTTCTGTGCCTGGTCCACATTCTCGCGGTAAGGGCGCGGTGCACGCGGTTCCATTCAGATGGAGAACAATCAGGTGGGTCCGGAATGTAGCACACGGGTACAGTTATCCAGACAGCGCCACGCCACTCTGAGTGATGCTGATGTTGCTATTGCCTCCATTTCAACCCAGATCGCAAAAATTCTGCGTTATTACCAGGCTTAGAGACTTTGGACCCGATACAATAAGTTTACTGTGCTTGCACTATAGATTGTTGACTCGCTGCAGGTAGCGAAAGGTAGAGATGTGTTGAGGTAACGATGTTGCTATTTAGAGTAGAGTACGGTAGTATGGGGAAACGCACACACATGGACATTCTGAAAGTAAATATACATTACACAATGATAATGTCAAAAGAATGTGAAAAGCATTTATTCTCCTGTCTTTTATAAGCATTTGTGTTTAGTTATACACAGTGTTAATGATGGAAATAAACATGTAGCAATTTTAATTTCTTCATTTATCCTATTGGTCGTCTTTAGGAAGTGCAGTTACACTACCGAATTGCAATGTACTACGAGATACATTTTCAGTGTCTCAAACGTAAATATTTTTCAGTTGTCTACCAAACACAGTTTTTACTGTGAAAAGATACGCTCTACGTCGCATGACTTTATAGGAGCAAAACGAAAAAAACCTAACATCATTGCAGTCTCTAAGAGAGAGTCCTTCATTCTCGGGTGACTCTATATCCACTAATTTGCTTCTTATATTACACAATGTTCCATATCCGTTATTTTTACTTAAAATTGATTTCCACTTCTGTTTTACACGTTCAGTAACCGGTGTACTTGGTGTCTCATTAATTCTCTGCGTCATTTCCTCAATTAATTTGAGGGCTTCCAGCATCTCTTGCTCTGACTTTTCTAACCGTGTAATAGTTTCAGACACAATTTGAAAATAGGTTTGTATGAAAACCAAATTATTCGTCAGAACCTTCAAATCCAGAGCGTTTTCCTTTGCGTATTTGTTGTCACTCATTCTACAGTATCCCCACCCACTGCACGCTTTACCACTATACTCAGTACGCCGTTATGAAGATTTCCCACTGAACTGCTCTATCGGGTCCGAAGTCTCGAAGCCTGGTTATTACTAGGGGACGGAGTCATATGTTCAAAAAAACGAGAAAATATGCATGCACATATGCACCTAAAAACCACGATATATGCACTAGAAATAGCAAAATATGCACTCTTGATAAAAAGCAATTTACTATTATTGATGGTTTTTTCTCTTATACGTAAGAATATCGAGTCACCATCAGTTGCTAAAGTTGCGTCTCCTTCATTACACTTCTAGCACGTTTTTCGTTAGGCATCGTTAATAAAAACTAATTCAAAATTAATCATTTTCTTGCAGCTAAGCTGTTCTAAAATACAATGCACTCTACACACTGTCGAAGTTTCTAAGACCTGTCACTATAATAAAATTAAATATTCTGATATACCACGTTGGTAAGTAAATAACAGAAAATTGCATTATCGTGCCTATATTATTGTTGAAAGGTGGCGAAATTCGAGTTTAGGGAATGCAAAAAGCCTATGAACACTTTCTGTAACTTTTGCTTCAATCATATTGCAATGTTCTAGTGACAAAATCTTATGCACGTGCGGAGTAGACAATAAGGCGGCTTCTTGTTGCTGAAATTTCTGCAATCAACTGCCGTTTTCTGAATTAAATCAATATATTTAGATCTTTTACCGAGCGAAGTGGCTGAAACGGTAATGTTTGAGACTCGCATTCGGGAGGTCCGTGGTTCAAACCCCGTTGCTAGCCATTGTGATTGGGGTTTTCATGGTTTCCCTCAGTCATAGAGAAAAACGTCAGATTAGACATTTACATACCATGATTCATAACATAACCAATAAATAAGCATAAATATTAAAACAAAATCTACATCAGCTACATGAACACAAACCATCTATGACACACGATAAATGGAAACAGCAACTCAACAATAGTCAATGGCCTACTGGTGTACTCAAGGATCCTATACACGCGATATGACCATAGGTGTTAAATCGTATATAAACATATTTAAAAAAGGTGATTCTTTTACAAGTATAATGTGGTAGCATATCTAAAGAAAGTCCACAATAATTATTTGCCTATGGAAATATTTTTCTTTCCTATTTTGTTATGTCTATATAGTTACATGAATGCAAGATACGACCATTTTCAGAAAAGTAGATTGTAATCATTACTTCACAATAATACTGGTAAAAGGCACCAATTTCTCCTAACCGTACATAACGCAACGTCCATTTTAATGTGGAAATGTTCTTTCATGCATGGTTTCTAGCGGAGTAATAAGACATCATTATTCTCTGATTGAGAATCTGGCTGATATGTACATCTATTATCAGGCAGTACATCTCACTTGACGATATGTGTCAGAGGAAGAACAATTTGTATGCATCTGGAGTCTGATTAGTGTAATATGTAGCTAGTCGACGATGTACGCAATGGAGGGGGAAAGGAACTGGCCACCCTTCCCCATTATCGCTGGCTGATATGGGTTATTTTACGACGCTGTATCAACATCTAGGTTATTTAGCGTCTGAATGAAAATGAAGGTGATAATGCCGGTGAAATGAGTCCGGGGTCCAGCACCGAAAGTTACCCAGCATTTGCTCGTATTGGGTTAAGGGAAAACCCCGGAAAAAACCTCAACCAGGTAATTTGCCCCGACCGGGATTCGAACCCGGGCCACCTGATTTCGCGGCCAGACGCGCTGACCGTTACTCCACAGATGTGGACTTCCCTATTATCTCCTGACCTAGTTGCCTCATAAGTGGTGCCTTCTTGATATTACTTATGAGATTCAGACCTGTCTTCAGACAGTTGGCTAAACAACAAGACATCATTGAGACAGCTGACGATCGGAATGCTAGTGTACGAGGGTTATAATTCCCAAACTCACCGATCCTATTCCGAGCTTGGTTACATACAAGCCCCTTCAAAGGAGGCTGCGCAGAAGTTTAGAGTTGGGACAAATTGAAGCTTGCGCCCGCCATCATGAATTAGGAAAAGCATTGGCTAGCAGACGTCTGTACTATGCAAAGTTGAAGAATGTTTGGTTTATCTTATAAATCAAGCTGAATGGATAAATTAAAAAATCCTGTTAACATTTAAAGCGACCATGTTATGGACCTAATTAAAGCTTAGTTTCCGTTAGTTTTACACGAAATGAAGGAAGACTGGAACAATTTGATAACCAAAAACGTTGTAGTTATTTGACAACAGAGCAAACAAAAATAAAAATGCATATTGAAGCAATAGTTAAGATGAAAATAAAATTATTAGTATTACCCATTATTCGTAAAATAGTGCCGGCAGTGTATTGTACTTTACATGAAGCAATACAGTATATTATATTATGAACACACGAACGAGAAACGAACAATTATTATCTCCTTCCATATCGCACAATATAATGTATTTGTAAAATACAAATATGGAGGCATAATGTTTCAGTTTGAAATATAAGTAGGTCTACGATTCATTATCACAGCAATAGTATAAAATAAACTTCACATGCATGGATTACTCCGTCAAATAAACTTGAACACATATAGTATATGGACTTCAAAACAAGATATTACCTATTTATTCATAATTAATAAGATTGACTTCGATAAATGTTGTCTTATAACTGTTTTTATGCAAACTCATGTTCTAACTTTTATCTGTGTGTTGACATCTGCTATATCTATGGTCAGTTTAACAAGTTCGAAATGTGATTCTCTGGGAACTTATTTTCTAAAAATATGTTCCTGTGTTTTGGAAAAATTGTAAAAATATTTATTTGTTGGATCACATTATTTCTCACATGATGTAACACACAACTCATGGGATGCAGGCCATTGTTCTCTATCAATATCTGCGTAATCGCTGTTTCAATTAGGCGGCATATTTCTATAATCTCAGATGATGTTATGACAAGACTTCGTTCGTAAAAAAGCGAGATTTTGTTCACTGCTGGTACCATAAATTGATTCTTCAGATGTATTACAACATATTTTCTTATTAATTTAACAACAAAGCCAGAAATGCATACGATCGCATTTTCAGAATTATGCCACCGAGTTATTATGTTAAGAATGAAGGGGCTGCAATTGTATATAGCTGAAATTTCGAAAAAGTCATATTGCCTCTGATTCTCAAAACACTGAAGATCGGAGTTCAGAAAATAACACTGGGTATGTAGGCATCTTTTAGTGGACTCTCCTCCTTGTAATGTAACTTAAATAATAAGTTATTTACTTATTTTCTAACGTATATAAAATAACAGAATTAAATATATTCCACGTATTCTTTTACTGGAAATACAAAAAAACTAATACGTACGTTTAGTTATGAGTAGACCGTGGAATTGCCACAGAATCGCAAGGTTTACTACGCACGCGGTATAGACTGTATGACAAGGGAGCGTGCAAAGGATGGAGTATGCCTCTGTTGTAAACACTGAGCAGTATACTGCGGTTACAATAAAACCTGTATCCTGCATTCAAGAAATATAATGAATGATCTTTGAAGTAGGAAATGTCTAAACATGTAAATACACAATTATTTTGTAGTGAGATATATTAACTCTTAAAATTTAATGTAAGATACATCATTCTTGAATATGTGCATTGCAGTGAAGAGTTACGTACATTTTGAGCGACTGCAAAGTAACCTCCTCCGATGGTCACTTAAACAGTTTTTATATTGGGAAAATGTACGTTCAACAATCACACGATGTAATACGTACATATTTGAAGAACGGAAAGTCACTACTTTTTAGTACACCAACTTCAGATGTCTTGTCGTGACCTGATAGTACATCATTTTTAATACGAAGTTGTGAATAAGCAGAATTTTTAGCAATAATGTTTCGCAACTTACATTTCACTTTTTCTGAAATTAGTGAATTGTTATTTTGGATAACGGTTTGTGATACTTTATACACTATATTAAGGGCTTCTGAGAGTTTAGTTTAGACGATTCTAACAGGATGATGCTTTTGGACACGATTTTAAAATTAGAATCAATGAACAGAATATCTTCCAATAGCTGTTCAGAAGGCAATGATTTTACAGCTGCAACAGCGGAACTGTCTGTGCTATCCAATGCATCAATTACATCCATTATTTTGCCGTAATGTTCTGCATAATAATTAACAGCATCCAATCACGTTCCCCAACGAGTCAAGACTGCCTGCGGGGGTAAGGGTATGCCAGAGACAATTATTTGGAATTCTCAGGTAGTACGTTTGATTGAATTCTTGTCTGGACTGAACAAATGTAAGCTTTGACTATTCCAACCACAGTAATGCAAAAACAAGTGCTTACATAGGTATACATTAGCTGTAGCTGCTCTATCTATTTGGACCGGTCACATCTCTTAACATGAACTGCTTATACTACGAGACCGGGAGGTCGCTCACCTCCTCTATACTACCGTACATCGGCAACCTGATTGCATGCTGCGTGTGGCAATTCAACGAAGTCTAGTTATGAGCAATATAAAGCGTTTATATTTGAGCAATGCTTAGTTACAACGTTTAGATTTATTCGTATCTTTGCTGTTTTATACACATTAGAAAAATGTAAATAAGTTATTTTAGTTATATTACAAAGGAGGGATGTCCGCTAAGAAGACTTCTATATACCCAATGATATTTTCTGAACTTCGAACGCTTTCTACATAGAAACAATCATTTGTGCTTCCAAAACATGGCGTCATGCGAACCTGCGCTAGTGTGTTCTAATTTGTACAGCACACCAGCGTCAATTGTGTGTCTAGATATATAACTACAACGTCTTTGGTTGCATAATACTAATATGTAATATTATTACCGATCGTAACAACCTCTATACCTTTGCAACCTGTCATTAGATATACCGATAGTACGACAGATTTTATGGAAGCTCCGTACTGCCATCCAATTCGACCGCGACGTACTGCAGGTTGTACTACACACGTTGCAATTATTGTTCAAACCATCGAACCAAGTACGATTGTACGACGGATTGTAGAACCGATCGTTGCGTCTGTGGGCCGTTTTAGAGCAGTGCAGGCAAATGCTACGCGTTTGACCCGCACGGGCACGTAAAAATAGGTTCATATTTTTCACTACTTCCCAATAGAGGTGCTGGAGTGGCGTTGATGGGGGCAGATTTCTGCAGAAAGTGTCTACGAGCTCCAACAAAAGTCACAAAGCGTAAATCGTCATGCGAATTTAACCTTGACTGGAGTGTTCACTTGCACATATGCTTGCAATTTTTTTTTTTTTTTGGTATGAAACAACATAAGCGAAGATCAAGAGCCAGTTTTACGGATAGTAGTTTGAGCTATAGTGAGTCTTGCTGTATTAAAATGTCTTATCAAAAACATTATTATTACATAATAACAAGAAGAAATGTATTAATGACTGATGAGGCCTAACAAAGGTCAATGTAGCGCATCCACCGGCCACTGAACGAATATTGCACACTTTTTTCACTGCCAATGTGGCGCTATAAACCAATTTTCAATAGTTTTAAAACAACCACAATACATTTAAAATCTTACTGTACTATATATAGAGAATTATTACTACATTAACACATTTAGTATATCACGAAACATGCAAAATGCAATTATTATGAAAGTCGCCATTGCTTCTTCTTCAAATCAGTAGTATTAGTACTATCCACTTCCACTAGATGGAAGCCGACACGATTGGCAGAGCCGGCAATACATGAAAACGAAATGTTACTAAGTGTGAGAAATGCAGGGCTGGGCAGTATTTGAAATACGTAATTGAAATACATTTGTATTTTGTATTTTGTAATTTGTAAGGATTTTCGAAATTATTTTATATTTAAATACATAAAACTGATGTATTGTGTATTTCAAATACTCAAAATACTTTTTTCTTCTTTTTGTCCTTCAAGTTTTGGATTTGGATTTGAAGAATGAACTTTTGTCTTATTTGCCTACCCATTTCAGATGTGCTAGCCATACACTTAGTTTTCTTGCCACAACTGATTTCCTTAATGCCATCTCCAACAGCATCAAGGATCCATCTCACTACATCTCGCCAAAATGTAAAAAAAATGTAAAAAAATGTAAAAAAATTGTACAACATTGTAAAAATTGTAGAAAATTACTAAATTGTAAAACTATAAAAATTTGAAAAAATTGTAATTGTAATATTGTAAAATGTTGACATGTTCCACATCTTAAAGCTTCATTGCTCATGTAAGATCTATGGAATAAAATAAATGAATGAATGAATGAATGAAATGAATGAATCTCCCAACACTCGCTAAATGTTCAGCATTATGGAATGCGTCTAGGGGACCCAAATCCTCAGAAATTAGATCAGATGTCTTGAAATATTCCTTAAAGTTTCCTTGCCCAACTCGATGGAATTCTCTTTATGACTCTCTCTCAAATACTGCAATTCAAACATGATATAAACAGTATATGTGAAAAACTGGGATTGCCAATCTTCAAAGATATTGAGTTTCAGTACCTTGAAGAATATTGTGCAGTTCTGAAACCCATTGCCGTAGTCCTTGATTTAATGCAAAATGAGATGATGTGCTATTACGGTCAACTTTTGTCCACATATTTTGTTATCTAGCAGTCTACGCCATCTATTCCAAGTAACTCCAATCCTAATAAGTTCGCTTTCATCAAGATTTAAAGCGATGTTGATTTGACCTCAGAAGCAAATTGAGCTATTTTGGCAGCTTGCTTCCACCCATCACTGAAGATGAGACGGCTGCCTGACACTGTCTCATCAAATGATAAGAAGAGAATATATGCGTGAAATCAGCTGAGCAATTCTCTGCTACACCTTTGGTCAGTTCAGACGATGAAAACAATTTTTATGTTTTCAACTCAAGTACAACAGACTTTGAAAATAAAAAAGAAAAGAACTTGTCTACTGTGGAGTATGAGCTCATACAATTCTTCAATGGCAAAGGGACAACCCTGTGCACTCCAGAGAATTATCTAACAGTGAAACAAGCTTTTATATAGTATAATACAAGTTTGTGTTCCTCTGCGCCTGTAGAAAGACTGTTCTGTTTTGCAGGATTTATTCATTCACAAGCAAGGGGATCCTTATCTGATAAACTTCTTGAGAAACTGTTTTTTTTAAGGGAGCAGTAATTATTCATATGTAGCATAATTTCATTGCTGACTGGGTAAAGGAAGAATGTTCAGTTACAATGTTTATATAAAACTTCGAGACAAAAATACTTTTAATGTTAGTATGATATTTTAGATTTTCAGTACAGTAATATTCTTATTTCTTTAGGCCTATACGAGTATATTGTATTGAGTATTTGAAATACAAATGTATTTTGGTTAATTTTTTTTAAAGTATTTTGTATTTGTATTTCAAATACAATTTTTTGAAGTATTTTGTATTTGTATTTGAAATACTAGGATGTCAGTATTTTGCCCAGCCCTGGAGAAATGTTACTACAGGTGTGTAGTATTGTGACAGGTTAGGTTAGGTTTGATTATGTGTGTATTATGTGACAGATTAGGTTTGATTAGGTGTGCAGTATTATGAGAAAGGTTAGGTAAGGTTTTATTAGGTGTGTATATTATTACTGTGTTGGCAACACTGAAACCTACTGTTACATTAAAGAAATATGGCGGTATTCTTCGTTCACGCATGACGATTTTCGTATATAAGTAAGGTACGTATTTAGGGTGGGCTTACAGCTCTCCCAGTGATCACATCTATTATCTATTACTCAATACTTTCAATCCAAGGCATTTTGAAGGTATTTTATCAAGTTCCTGTAGTGGTCGGGACATAAGCAACATTCACCCTAACAAATTCTGTATTTCAGCACAATGTTATTCAATTATGTTCTTTCTGATTTTAAAAGCGTAACGTTTACGAAATTCATTTGTTCACTTTACAATACTTTTCCATTAAGTATTTTTCTTTCAAATGTAGGCCTATAGGTACCTAAACAGTGATAACGTTATTTAGCGTCTGAATGAGATGAAGGTGATAATGCCGGTGAAATTATTCTGGGGTTCACCACCGAAAGTTACCCAGCATTTGCTCATATTGGGTTGAGGGAAAACCCCGGAAAAAACCTCAACCAGGTAACTTGCCCCAACCGGGAATCGAACCCGGGCCACCTGGTTTCGCGGCTAGACGTGCTAACCATTACTCCACAGGTGTGGACTCCACTGATATCACCCAGCGATCAAAATATATCGCAACATCTATCTGTATTGTAATTTCATACGCTAATTCCATTGTTCCATTATTGTTTTTACAATCAAACAAGCAGCGGTGACAGTGCCCCATATTTTCGACAGGAAATTAACATGAAATGTTGTCACCATCTCATAGACCGCTCGTATACAAAAATCGCTCTATCCGTTTCTCGCGGTAGGCAACAGAGCTTCACCATTGAGACCGCTTGGGCAAGAGTGGCATATTCGTATTAATTTCTAAAGTTGATAACAATCATTGCGGACACTGATTTAAGAGTACAAAAGCTCTATTTTATATTGGCTTTCTTCGTATTGAATTTCACAAAATCTGTCCAGAATTGAATAGGAATTTAATAGGCCTATTAATAAAATTTACAGTAGTTCCTTGCATTCTTCACAAAGACTTTATCGGTTTCATTAGTCCCATTAAAACGTATAATTAGGTCCTCTTTCGTGAAGTAGTTTGGAAAATAGTTACCCTCTAATCTTTACATACATTTTTAAAGTTGACTAAAATAGATTTTTAATCGTTTCACGAATAAAAGTTATTTTTCACCACTGTATATGTCGTATAAACATGCGTCCTATTCTCAATATTTTCTAGCCCCTAAGTTTCGATTAATACACACACACCTAAACTGGGCTCTAACCTTAGAGGAAATACCGCTGTCCCTGTTCGGAAGCGCGCCCCATTAATCCACTTCAATTTTAAATAATACATGTAAGGAAAGATCAAACTTCATCTTACCTTACGTCTGATCCTTATTTCACTTAGTATGCATACTCATTTGCAAGTGAATTTGTGACTATCGGTAACACAGATCAGAAACAATTTCTTCGTGAACATATTTTATATTTTATTACTTCATACTTATTATGTACAAATTATGTTTCCAATGTTGTTTTTCACAAACCTTTTAATAAATGACCAATTGAATCTTACAGACTTTTCCTACCAACGAAAGAAAATACTATTTCTAAGGGTTGTACAGTATTTGACAGAGTATTCGCATTTGCTGATTTAGTACTTGGTTCAGTTGCAGTAATGAAGGTGTAATCTTGAAAAAAAAAATTGTGCGTATTTATTACAGAGAGGTTAGTAAACTTTGTGACTACAGAGACTGTTTTAGATTAAATTGAGCAGGCGTTACGCTAGATAGTAGAAGACTGAATATTCTACAAAAAAATGCGAAATATGGTCCGATATCAACTGTCTAACACAGTAACTACACTATTCCATCAATTCACAAAATGCATACCTTCCTTTGCGGCGCGGCGCGCGCACACACACACGCGCACGCACACACACACGCGCACGCACGCACACACAGTTATACCGTTTTTGCACACAACTGTATATAATCAATGTCTCCAGCATAAGAGATAACTCGTCAAAATTAATGCAAATATATAATAATCTTCTAAATACTAAATTCTGTACGAAACGTTGCAACGCGTTGGTTAATATGATGGAGGTCAGGTTTGGTCTGGTTTGTTGAGGTTTTTAGTGTTTGTTGTCATTCGAATAATCTGATAACAAATAATGATAGATGAATTATAGGGAAAACATTTTCACTTATAATTTTATCTGGTAACGAATTCACATTTGTTAATTATATAGGCCTGTAAGACTTGCATATTAATCTGTGGAACAAAAATGTGACTCCGTATTTCACACGAGCTTTATTTGGAACTTGAAAATTACCGCATACCTAACTGGAAAAGGCCGGTGGTCTCCAACTCCCCTCCAACTTTTCTTGCTCTTCGTTGTCATGCGAGAAAATTCTGTAGTGGAAGCCGGTGAACATGACCTTGAAGAAGGTGCCTTCAAATAGGCCTAGTAGTTTATGTTATTCGAACAAGGGCTAATAAGGTACATAAAAAAGTCACTTTATAAATTCACATTTTAGTACACAGACACTGTATTTCTATAATGTTGATTCGTAACATCATTCCAAGTCCCACTTTAAAAAATAGCCCATTATCGGTTAACGAACACAGATAACGACACGCCATTCCAAGGACACTGGCCGATACTGACAAACTTTTGCAATGAGGGAGGTTTAGTTCAACATTCGATTATCAGTCACATGTACCGTAAAAGTCGATAGTATGTCAGATTGATTGTGACTTACATCATTATAAATAAATTCACAATTTCGTATAAATACCATTTTACTTTAATATTAGGCATCTTATGAATTCTTGTTTTTCAATATTTTATTTTGATTCCGATGGTGAATCGTGGCGATAGAATTATATCTATCTTCTTCCAAAACGATGAAAGCAAACTAACTGGTTATCACAAGTCTTCCATCTTGTTGTTGAGTAGAGCTTCGGTTGATTGTGAACCTTTTAGGATCGCTACTATCGCCTCATTACAGACCCCCTTCCTTAGCAGACGACCAAATGTATTTTATGTATTTTAGTTATCGTGCCCTTTTGGAAAAATTAAAACCTTCCTTCCTTTATTGAAATATTAAATACATAAGGTTTATTTATTATTTCCAACATTTTAAGTTTAGAAAGGAACTATTTTGAGGTTTAATAAAGAAAAATTTAGGTTGTGATTTTAATTTAGCACATCTACCTTCCTTAATTATAGATAGAAAATTTACCATACCCCTCCTATGAAATTAGGGTACGTACGATTGTATGTTACTTCGTCTGGTAGGTAAGTAGATTAATAAAATTCAATGCAAGCCAGGGCTCAACTGTAGTATTAAAATACAGACAAATTGAATGTGCAGGATATCATACATAACATTATGCTTAATTGTAATGTAAAATTGCGAATATAGGAATATATGGTAAATACAGTAAACGTAACCTATAATTTCTATATGACATCATAACGTACCTATGTAATGGCAGGGCATTGGAGACTACTGAAATTAGGCAGAAAGGGATATATTATATAACTCTTTCCTTATTTAAACTGGATAGATAAAGCATTTTTTATGTTTTTCCGGAAACTTTATCAGTGTCTATAACTACTTTGTGTGAAGATCTCAATACAAACGCTTGCTTTCAGTCTGAAATAATCATTCAGCAATATATCTGGTATGCAATTTAAATAATTGTGCTAACACATTTACATTCGACATGATAACATAATCTTGTAAATCTAGTTGGGTGGAACTAGCGTGAAAATCGTTGAATTTATAAGAGATTTTTTTTTTTGTGGAGCTGGAGTTGATCGTATAAGCAAGACATAATAATAGCCTAAACTAACCAAACTTTTTTTTTATTTTTGTAAGTTATTTTACGACGCTATATCAACATCTTAGGTTATTTAGCGTCTGAATGAGACAAGGTGATAATGCCGGTGAAATGAGTCCAGGGTTCAGCACTGAAAGTTACCCAGCATTTGCTCATATTTGGTTGAGGGGAAAACCCCGGAAAAAACCTCTACCAGGTAACTTGCCCCGACCGGGAAGCGAACCCGGGTCACCTGGTTTCGCGGCCAGACGCGCTGTTACTCCACAGGTGTGGACTAACCAAACCTAACCTGTCACACATCCGTATATGCCATGTGTATGAGTACAAAGGAATTACCTCAGCGCTAGTTAGCCCTACTAACATATTAAATTAATCAGACTTCAGATTGGAGTACCGTAAGAAATAACTGAAATATAGACAAATTAATGTACAAGTTATCATACGTAACTCCATGCATAATTATAATGTATAAATGCGAATATTGAAATAAGGTAAGTATTGGTATAGTAAACATAACCTATAATTTCAACATATCTAAATATTTGTGCATGTAACTGAAAATTTGAATCGTGCATAAATGAATGTGCAAGAATTTCGTAATGAAGCGTGCTTTACTTCAATTAATTAAAACGGTACCATTTTATTTATTTTTCGTATATATTTCTATCTTGTTTTTAGTTCAAATTGTGTACCGTAGGCCTATATTATCAAACATCGTATTATTTATAACTTAGGTTATTCTTATATAAAAGGGGTGCAATAATTTAAATTTAATAAAACAAATACAGTAAATAATAATGGTCCGATTACACAAGAGTAACACCATTAACGCTGCACTTAGGCCTAATCACAATTTACATGCCAGTCAATTTTTCTAATTTCACATGTATATTACACATATTTACTTTTTATAACACCGAAAATGCACTTACACACATAAAAGGACCCAATATTTAATCGAAATAAAGACAGGTATTACACATACGAACAACGTAATTTTCACACCAAAAATAATGTTACACCTTAACTCGCAAGTGAATTATGTCTAAAGTGTCTCATAATCATTGTTTTAAATATTAGCATATTAATGCAATTACACTACATTTTAGAGAAATATATGTTACTCTTTATGCATTCCAACTAATTCATATACGCCTAGCTAGTTGGAAAGTCTGACTTCAAGGAAAGCAAAAGTCCTGCTGTATACATCAGTCATAAGATCATACATCCACTACTGCTGTGAGATATGGGGCCAAGCTCATCCTCGCCACCTGAAAAGTCTTGAAGGAATTCAAAGAGCTGTCTGCAGAACAATCACTGGTGCACACTACGTCACGAATAATGTCAAACTCTACAATGAACTTCATATACCCTTCCTGGTTGCTCACATTCAAGATCTACAGACTACATACAGGAATAAGCTACTTCATCATGCTAACCCTTTACTAAGAGACATAACATAAATTCAAAGAAATACCTCCGTCTTTGACGGTCTTACTAATCAATTTTCTTTAACATAACCTATTTAAATTTCAATTTATAAAATCATATTTTTGTAAAAGACAAGGGTCCAAGAGACCTGGTACTTTTAATAAAAACATCTTAAAAAAAAAAGAATTAAAAAAAGTAAGCCCGATCGGCATCACAGATATCCGTTATACCAACATGATTATTGCAGCTCGATCGGTATTACAGGTATCCATTTTACCAAAAATATTGCTAATATTTTTCAGATTATTCCCCAAAAGAGTGCGTAATGGTTCATCAGTTTAAATGAAATGTTTAACCAGAATATGCATAGGCCTACCACATTTTGGTTTAACAAAGTAACAATATGGATATGAATATATTGGTTGAACATTAAACTGAAACTATTGAGAACACATTCCATTTCCCTAATACAACCATATAACCCTTTTAATTAAATTAATTTATGAAATCTGATTATCACAAGTTTGTTTTCTTACATGTTCCTAGAAATATGTAATTGAGGTACAGGATGTGAATGGAATAGCACATTTCTCTCTAAAGCACCTTAAACATTAGGCCTATTTTTAAAGAATAATGCTGCGTATCATGTGTTGGGAACTTCTGACTGAGCTACCAAAGATCTCTACCGGACCCAGACTCAATTATTCCCTTTATAACTACATACCTAAAGTGGGTTGACAAGACGTCAGGGACCCAGCATTAAGTGCACAGAAGCTCTGTGCGACTTAAATTTGTGGTTTTCTGTTAACGAACAGTAACATGTACGAGTATTAAACAAATCTGGCGTTGGCGCGCTCAGCCTAAGGTCCCGGGTTCGATACCTTCCCCCGAAATAATTTTTCCCTTGAAATTATTCAAGTCAGCTTCACAGGGAGCTATACCTGAAAGCCAGATTTGTATTATAGGCCCCTAACTAAAGTGTTTAAGCCCTCACAATGTTTTTCATAAATTGACGCCACTGCCAAGAAGTATTGTTTCTGCTGCAAGTATTCTGCTATAGTTTACTGGGGCGAATCTAGCTACTTGGCGTCTCTAGGCAGAGAAAAATATTTCTGCCCCTTATTTTGCCCTATTTGGATCAAGTGAAATAACTGATTCCTCGTCATTATTACTGTTTCTAATATCGGAAACGCCTGACTCAGATAAACCACACACTCCACTATTTTCGGTACCTACTGTTCGTCAAATTATTACACTCTGATATATCTGGACTCGAACTGAAACAAGCTGAATGTGTTTGTTTTTTTAAATACCACATCTATTTTTACACTTTTCTCACAACTTCCTCTTTTTATTGCCCTGCCTTTCGCGAGTTTCCGGTATTGTTTAATCAACTGTCCGAAGACAGGTCTCGACCCCACAAATGACACCAGCGAATAGAGATTATAAAGAATGGACACTCCGCGTCGGTACCTTTGATGTAGACGGACTGATTTCAATGACCTTCAAGCCAGCTAAAGCGTGAGATTCTGCTTTCTCCCTAGAGTTGGCGCTGACATCACACCAGCTAGCAGTCGACACAGCGGAAATATAACACATATAATTAATACATCTAGGTACATTATGTACTCAAATAAAATAAATTGGATCCATAAAATAATAAATCCGCCATTAACTTTATAATGAGAGTTGAGACGTTGACCCCAACAACAATTAAAATATGTAATGATTTCATAGCACTGAAAATGAAAAAAAAAAAAAAAAAAAAAAAAAAAAAATTCTTACGAGAAGTAAAACCATATACCTATATTATAATTATTATATACAAATATTAAACGAATTCGATACTTAATTTTATAATGTATATTATTTTATAATGTAATATATTATATCTGAAATATAAAATATTATTATTACAACTAGTTTGTCACCGAGAAATAAGGAAAAGCTGTTAACTTGAATTTATTTGAAGCAAAGCGTTACTGGATTATGCAATAAGGTAGGCGATGTTTGGATCCTGTGTCTCAACTCTATTCTCAATTATTATCTTAGCGTATGCTCGATTACACTACCTTTAGCGCTTGAAAGTGGTACCAAAGACGTTGTAGTTATATATCTAGACACACAATTGGCGCTGATGTCGTGTACAAATTTGAAACCTCTCGCGCAGGTTCGCGCGACGCCATGTTTTGGGAGTAGAAGCACTTTATCAAGCATCAACACATGGAGATTCACGTGTTCATTTGTGTTGCTTACTTTCAATAGTATGTTGATTTGTGTTGTCTACTTTTAATAGTGCATTAAAGTTAAAGTTAATAGGAAGTTCAGTTTTTTTAGTCAGTGATGGAGTGCATTAATAGTCGTTTCTAACAATTAGTGTATTTTAAAAATGCGTAATATTTTCGAAGTGGGAATGTGTTCCTACAAGTTAGAGATACACGTTGCTAACGTGTAGGTTTGTTATTGTTTAATAAGTTCTACGCCTAAGTAGTAAATTTGAGTGTGCCGTTCACTATGGTGAATTCGTGTGCAGCGTTTAATTGTACATACACGTACAAGAAAGGATCTGGAATTTCTCTGCACAAGTAAGTACAGTAATATAATTACCGTACAATTTCTTTCTTGCTTGCTTAGCCTAGTTGGACATGTACCGAGATAATAGCTACAGACGAAGACGAATATCTAACACAAAAAAGCGTTGTTCTGAATATTAGGTTTTCAAAATACTGCTAATAAACTTGTTTAAACTTATAACTTAATACTACTAATTACAGGTTCCCATTAAATAAGCCAGATCTTCTGGCTAAGTGGCTGACAGCAATTAAACGGGATAAATTCGTGCCAACTCGGAACCACAAATTATGTTGAAAAGTCTTGTTTCTGGATATCTTTAGGAAAGAAACTTTTGAAAGACGATGCAGTTCCGTCTCTATTTAACTTCCCAAGCCATCTACAAAAGGTAAACTGCTGAACAGTGTTATATTAATAGCTTATCTACATTTGCAATTAATAATTTAATAACTTTGCTTTATAACATGAATAAATGATTATCGCTCTTATAAATTCTTAATAAACTTAGTATAATATTATTCTTGCAGGTTGAAAAAGCATCTCGGAGAGTTCTGAAAAGAAAAACGGAAGCAATAATTCTACATGAAACAAATAAACTGAGTCCCGACAGTAATTCTTGTAATACATCTGATCATGATGTATATTCAGACCACAATTATAGCATTATCGAGAGTCCTAGAAAACGTATTAAATTACTTGAAAATATGATAGAAAAGAAGAACGAACAGTTACGAGAATTGAGGAAGGAAAATATTAACTGCAAAAGAAAATGTGACAGGCAAAGCGAAGTGATATCCACCCTTAAAACCTTTATCAAAGATCTAAAGGATAAAAATCTAATTAATGATCATACACAAGAGGTTCTACAGAACAATTTCTTTGAAGTAATGTTTGATTTAATCAAGAGATCTGGGACAAAAAGTGGAGAATATTCAGACACTTTAAAAAAAATTTGCATTAACACTTAATTTCTATTCACCAGCCGCATACGAATATGTTAGACAGTGCCTAAATAGGGCTCTACCACATGTTAATACACTAAGAAATTGGCGTAACACACTAGTGGAAATCCCGGATTTACACCTGAAGCCTTCTTAGCTTTAGAAGATCGGGTAGCACTTTCATCTCACCCTCTCTATGTAGCACTTACTTTTGATGAGATGTCTATTCGAAAATGCATCGAATGGAATGGTAGCGCATTTACAGGCTATGTTGATTTAGGCGATGGTGTATGCCTAAGTGAAATGGAGGAGGCAAAAGAAGTTTTTGTAATAATGGTAGTGGGAATTAATGCAGCCTGGAAAATTCCTGTGGGCTATTTTTTAATTAATGGTCTAACAGCAGATTTGAGAGCGAATTTAATTAAACAGTGCATAAGTCGCTTGCAAAGTATCAAACTAACTGTTGTTTCAGTGACCTGTGATGGTCTCAACAGTAATACTGTTATGGCAAACAAGCTAGGTTGCAATTTCAATGCAGAAGACTTAGACACTTCTTTCGACATAGGAGGCTACAGTATACATTTGATGTTAGATGCATGTCATATGATTAAATTAATGAGGAATTTGTTTGGCGACATGAAAGTTTAAAAGATCTAAATGACAATGTTATTGAGTGGAAGTATATAGACAGATTAGAACAAATGCAAACAAATGAAACCCTTACTCTTGCAAATAAACTTTCAAAGCGTCACGTCCATTTCAAGCAACAGAAAATGAAAGTGAAATTAGCAGTACAAGTGCTAAGTGCATCTGTTGGAAATGCTCTGCTATTTCTATGTTCAGACTTAAAACTAAAATAGTTTAAGGGGGCAGAATCAACAGCAGAATTCTGTTTGTTCTTTGACAAGCTATTTGATGTCCTTAATTCAAAAAATCCTTTGGCAAAGGGGTATAAGAGTGTAATGTCTGCAAGGAATGGAAGTCTAATGTTCAGTTTTATAGACTTCGCAGAGTCATACTTACTTGGTCTAAAAGACATAGAAGAGAGGCCTTTATACCAGACCCAGAGAAAGACTGCCATTATTGGCTTCCTATCACTATGTAGGGCCTTGAGAAATATTTACAATGAATTAATTGAGACGAAAAAACTAAATTTCATAGGTACCTATAAATTTAGCCAAGACCACATTGAATTATTTTTTGGCATGGTTCGAAGTAAGCTTGGACATAACAATAACCCATCTGCACAGCAGTTCAAGGCAGCTTATAAGAGTTTATTACTAATTAATGAAGTGAAAAACAAAAGTACTGGAAACTGCGTGGAAATTGATGGCAGGCCTACAAGATTGTTATCATGGAATGGTAGTAACAAGCCACAAATGATTGTATCTAATAATGATCCACAGTGTTTTGAAAATCGGAGGCGATATGATTCTCTTGAACAGCCAACTGTAGACAATATTTACAGCCCCCTCATTCTTACACCATTATCAATGTCAGAATATTCTGAAAATATAATTGTATTGCGCTGGCTTTGTAGTGAAACAAATTAGTAAGAAAATATATTGTGAAACATGTGAAGAATCACTTTATGGTACCATCAGTGAACAAAATCTCACATTTTTCTTACGAAAGAATAATGGGGGTCTTGTCATACCATCATCTGATGTTATAAAAATTTGCCGCTTAAGTGAAGTAGCGATTAGGCAGATGTTGGTAGAGAACAATGGCATACTCCCCAAGGGCCCTGTGTTAGATCGTGTGAAATACAATGTAATCCAACAATTGAACATTTCTAGAATTTTTCCACAACTGCAAGAACATATTCTAGAAAATGAGTTCCCAGAAAATCACATTTTTAGACTTGTTAAACTGGCCATAGATATGTACATAAAGATCAGATGTCACCACACAGCCAAAAGTTACAACATGAGTTTGCACAAGAAAATTGTAAGACAACATTTAACAAAATCCATCTTATTTATGAATCAATAGGTAAGATCTTGTTCTCTGCAATGTAGGCCTAAAATCCATTTTTTTTTTCAAAATTTGTTTGACAGAGTAATTAATGCCTGTAAAGTATATTTTATACGTGAATATGTTAAGAGAAAATCCACAAACGCTTAGGGAAAACGCGGAAATTCTACTTGAAGCAAGTAAAGAGATAGGGTTGGAAGTAAATCCCGAAAAGACTAAGTATATGATTATGTCTCGTGATCAGAATATTGTACGAAATGGAACTATAAAAGTTGGAGATTTATCCTTCGAAGAGGTGGAAAAATTCAAATATCTTGGAGCAACAGTAACAAATATAAATGACACTCGGGAGGAAATTAAACATAGAATAAATATGGGAAATGCTTGTTATTATTCGGTTGGGAAGTTTTTGTCATCTAGTCTGCTGTCAAAAAATCTGAAAGTTAGAATTTATAAAACAGTTATATTACCGGTTGTTCTTTGTGGCTGTGAAACTTGGACTCTCACTTTGAGAGAGGAACAGAGAATGAGGGTTTTTGAGAATAAGGTTCTTAGGAAAATATTTGGGGCTAAGAGGGATGAAGTTACAGGAGAATGGAGAAAGTTACACAACGCAGAGCTGCACGCATTGTATCCTTCACCTGACATAATTAGGAACATTAAATCCAGACGTTTGAGATGGGCAGGGCATGTAGCACGTATGGGCGGATCCAGAAATGCATATAGAGTGTTAGTTGGGAGGCCGGAGGGGAAAAGACCTTTAGGGAGGCCGAGACGTAGATGGGCAGATAATATTAAAATGGATTTGAGGGAGGTGGGATATGATGGTAGAGACTGGATTAATCTTGCTCAGGATAGGGACCAATGGCGGACTTATGTGAGGGCGGCAATGAACCTCTGGGTTCCTTAAAAGCCAGTAAGTAAGTAAGTAAGTAAGTAATAAGTAAGTAAGTAAAGTATATTTTATAGGCCTATTACTGCTATGATAATAAGGTAATGAATGGTACTTACGCCAATATTTTCAAAATAAAACAATAGGCTCACATATTTTTTTTACAGGTATGGAAGCAGAGATATTAATATTTTTAGACGTGTTAAATTGACCATAAATACATAAAGATCAGATGTCACCATACACCTACAAGTTCTAACATGAATTTACATAAATTTGTAAGAAATTTAAGGAAGTCCATCTTATTAATTAAGAATCAATAGGTAAGCTCTTATTCTGTACACTAGGCCTAAAATTCATATAGCCTATAAGTGTTCAAGTACCTATATTTGACGGAGTAATTCCTGCATGTAAAGTTTATTTTATATTACTATGATAATAAGCTAATGAATGGTATTTATATCTTAAAACTAGAACATTAGTGTGCATGTTTTTATTTTACAGATGTATTATACTACACAATATGAAAGCAGATCAAATTGTTCGTTTCTCCTCTACATCAAAGGAAACATATTATGTACATAGTAGGATATATATTGTTTTATGTAATGTACAATATAGGCCTATAGCTGGCAGTGTTTTACGAATAACAGGTAATAGACTACTAATACATAACTTTATTTTCACCTGAACTGGCTTACAATATGCATTTGTATTTTTTATTCGCTCTAAAATGATGTCAAATAACTACAACGTCTTTGATATTATCAAATTGTTTCCGTCATCTTTCGTTTCACGTCATACTAACGGTAACTTGAATTATGTCCACAACGTAGTCGCTTTAAATCTCAACGGGATTTTGTTTCATTTAGTTACTCCGATTGGTTTATAAAATATAAAAAACATATTATTTTAAACTTTGAACATTGGATATGCGGATGTATGTTAGCCGGCGCTCTCCCCAAACATGGTGGCGGGCGCAAACTTCAATTTGTCCCGACTCTAAACTTCTGCGCAGCCTGAGCTGTAGGGGCTCGAGTGGAACTAACCGCTGGCGCACAGAGAAACAAAACACAGGAAAATTCGCTCAGTGTCCATTCTTTATAATCTCTATTCGCTGATGACACCATCAAGGCCAGATCGCATACACCGCTGACTAACTACACATTACACTAATCCGATTCCAGATGCAGTTCTTCCTCTGACACAAATCGTAAAGTGAGATGTACTGTCTGATAATAGATTTACGTATCAGGCAAAACCTCAATCAGAGGTGTTTCCGGTATTCATAACCATTTAGCTTTTTCCGACTATTACTCATTATAATGAATATTAAAATATAATTCACCTAGGTACAAAAAAGTGCACCTTTTCCGTTTCAAATTAAAATGAACTGCCAAGCGTCCAGCTGATACAATGGATGGCGGTATTTTCTTTGAATTTAAGTCTGAATGGGCATTAATGAATGTTGATACTGGCTACTCTTATGACAGAGTTAACGTTGGTTCACAATAAACCGGGAACGGAAACGACAACGAGAACGGAAAAAAATGTTAAAATAAATGTATTTAAATGTGAGCATTTACAATAGTTAATTGTGAATGCTTACATTTAAATAAATTTATTTTAACAATATTTTCGTTCCCGTTCTCGTTCCCTGTTAATTGCGAACCAGCCTTTAGCGGCGTCTCTCATCACAAAGCTTATGATTGCGAGCAACGACATTTGCCTTCCTAACGTATCATAATATAATACCAGTAAATTCTTTAATGTTATTACGTCAGACTCCCACAGTGAGAGGGCATAACATTGAAAAAAAAAAAGGTGCTACGATCGCATTGTGACACAATTATTGAAAAACAGTCCTTTTTTCGTTGGCAAACCGTTGATTAAATTTGAACTGATTGTTCCCAATATTATTCATATCCTTTTCATTGTGCGTTTAAGTTCATGTAGGCTACTCTTTCAAAGAGTTGTGAATAAAATTAAAAATATATAAAAACAATTAACAGTAACAGATTAAAAGTCACCCCCTCAAAACTGCCGCCCTAGGCAGCTGCCTCATCTGCCTAGGCCTAAATACGCCCCTAATAGTTTATGTGGTACTTCAATACAATTGAAAGCAATGACCCCCATGCTTGTCCATCAGAGCTTGTTTTACACTTCACTTCGTGTTTTGGAACGAGTTGTAAAAAACGACAAGCCCTGTTATTTCACCACACTGGTTAGAGGCGGCGCCTGATGTCACCACACATCATCACTCACGAAGCGAGATCAGCATATTATAAATATTTTGTGCGTTAATTTCAGGTTTGCCACGGTAGGGGTTCTTACCTTCGAGGTCATCTAACAACCAACGCATTTCACACATGCCCTCTCCTCTTCTTGCACGCGGTCCGCCTCAATTTCAACGACGCAATCAGTAATTGGGCGTGTTATGCAACCGAAACCCACGTACCAACCATTCAATCCCTTATCAGACTTGTATGTTGTTGGATCTTGTGTCTAATTTGAAAGGCATATTTTTATCGTAATACATCGTAGCCGTGCTTTACACATCATTTCACATTTTAATTGTATCTCATACCGAGATTCAAAGAGCTAAACTTTTTTGCTTTCAAGATACGAGTAATATAGAAAAAAAAAAATATAGTGCGGTTGCATACGATACAGACTGTAACATACAGCGGATTTTCTACAATTCCTACTCAAATTAGAAATGAAACAGCTAATAAATGAACTTGTCACAAAGTTGCAAGATTGACTGTCTTTCATTTATCAAAATTATATTGTTATAAGGGGAAATAATGAAAAGTAGTAAGATTTAAATGCTTATAAAATAAATACATGTAGACTTACTCTGTAATGTCTCTCTATGGAACGTCTTAGTACACCCTATTTCAATTTTTACTGTAACTTCGTCTCACATCTTCATGACAAATGGAGTCTTACTTTTCTTTTCTGGTCGTGACGTCCATTAGCTTACATCGCAGTAAATCACGTAAAATAATTTTTGAAAAATTAATTTCGAGTAGTATCTAAATATTTACTTTTTTGCTACATTTCAAGTATCTTTTCGATCTCCCGTCATATTGATAACTACAATTGTGCTTATTTATTTATTTATTTATTCATTCATTGATTCATTCATTGACATATTTATTTAATGAGACAGGATTAGGGCCATAAGGCCTTCGCTTCCATCCTGCCAGATAGCACACATAAATACAAAAAAATACAAACAGTGATGAAAATAATACAAATTAAATTAAAGCCCTATAGAGGTAAACAGAGTCAAAAGAACACTATAGAGCTCCCATCGAGCTAATACGAAAAAAGAAGAAAGAAAACAAAGATAGCAGTGATGATTGCGATAAATGATGATGATGATGATGATAATAATAATACTTACTTACAAATGGTTTTTTAAGGAACCCGGAGGTTCATTGTCACCCGCACATAAGCTCCCTATCCAGTGCAAGATTAATCCAGTCTCTATCATCATATCCCACCTCCCTCAAATCCATTTTAATATTATCCTCCAATAATAATAATAATACTTACTTACAAATGGCTTTTTAAGGAACTCGGAGGTTCATTGTCACCCGCACATAAGCTCCCTATCCAGTGCAAGATTAATCCAGTCTCTATCATCATATCCCACCTCACTCAAATCCATTTTAATATTATCCTCCAATAATAATAATAATAATAATAATAATAATAATAATAATAATAATAATAATAATAATACTTACTTACAAATGGCTTTTTAAGGAACCCGGAGGTTCATTATCACCCGCACATAAGCTCCCTATCCAGTGCAAGATTAATCCAGTCTCTATCATCATATCCCACCTCACTCAAATCCATTTTAATATTATCCTCCAATAATAATAATAATAATAATAATAATAATAATAATAATAATAATAATAATAATAATAATACTTACTTACAAATGGCTTTTTTAAGGAACCCGGAGGTTCATTGTCACCCGCACATAAGCTCCCTATCCAGTGCAAGATTAATCCAGTCTCTATCATCATATTCCACCTCCCTCAAATTCATTTTAATATTATCCTCCAATAATAATAATAATAATAATAATAATAATAATAATAATAATAATAATACTTACTTACAAATGGCTTTTTAAGGAACCCGGAGGTTCATTGTCACCCGCACATAAGCTCCCTGTCCAGTGCAAGATTAATCCAGTCTCTATCATCATATCCCACCTCCCTCAAATCCATTTTAATATTATCCTCCAATAATAATAATAATAATAATAATAATAATAATAATAATAATAATAATAATAATAATAATAATACTTACTTACAAATGGCTTTTTTAAGGAACCCGGAGGTTCATTGTCACCCGCACATAAGCTCCCTATCCAGTGCAAGATTAATCCAGTCTCTATCGTCATATCCCACCTCCCTCAAATCCATTTTAATATTATCCTCCAATAATAATAATAATAATAATAATAATAATAATAATAATAATAATAATACTTACTTACAAATGGCTTTTTAAGGAACCCGGAGATTCATTGTCACCCGCACATAAGCTCCCTATCCAGTGCAAGATTAATCCAGTCTCTATCATCATATCCCACCTCCCTCAAATCCATTTTAATATTATCCTCCAATAATAATAATAATAATAATAATAATAATAATAATAATAATAATAATAATAATAATAATAGTAATAATAATAATAAATACATACATATTAATGTCAATTTTACAACAGCATGTTTACAATATTTATTATATGACACGGATGAAGCCAAAGTTGCGCAACCTGACAGGTGTTCAACAAGCAATTCTGTAAACTAGAATGTGATTACGGAACCGATTTCATTTCTGCAGCTAATGAACTACATGCCACTGGCATTTATATAGAAAATATCCTTTAGTAAACTTTACATTTCAAAATAACGTTCCGTCAATTATGGATTTAGATTAATGTTCTTGTATAATTTTAATAAAGTATTGCTACAAAAGTAAGCTTAATGTGCAACAAGGTTAATTGGTGTGTCCTATCAACACTCCAGACTCCACTCATTCGTTCTATTCGTCGTAACTAGATTTCGAAGTTCAGGCCCCGATCGGGGAGATACAGGTTAAGTGATAGCGGAGTGTTGGACGGAGGTGGAGGAACAAGCTAGGGCTTGTTTACCTTTTCATGTCTGGAGGTTTCGTACGCGGAGATTCCCCATTCCCTCCCAAATGCGTAGCCCCAATTCCTCCCGAAAAAAGGTAGGCCTACAGGTCTATTCTCTCCCATCTGAAGTCAACATCACGCAGGTTATGGGTCAATTTCCCCCCCCCCCCCCATCTGAAATGGAAACATAACTTCCCGCCCCACTTACAAACTGTGGACTGTCATAAGTTCAAATTAATATCCGTGGCTTTGCGTTTAGCACAGTTCCGAATTATATCTCGGTTCAGGATATCGGAACTAACGCATTTATGACTGTGCTCAATATTTCGTTCAATCATTATTTCAGTATTTGAGTCAGTTTTAATGAAGCACTTACACGTTTTTTAATAGATGTCCATCTTTGTACACCGTCCTTCAATATCTTCTGAAAACTGAGTTTAAATGCATTATATAAAATTAGGTCCTTTTCCCTTCTTTTTTTTTTTTTTTCAATTTTTTATTTATTTATTTTCAATTTTATTTATTTCAAATATACAGAATAAAGAAGTATAATTACAAAACAAACAAAGAGAAATACAAATAAAATAATACAAGCAATATAAAAAGAAGATACAGTAGTATTAACAAAATTTGAGACCGAATGAGCAGCGCTCGTGCTCGGTCGCAGTTCACATATAATATTAAAATAAAAAATAATAATATAAATAAATAAGTAAAATAAAATAGGAACTAAAATATAATTACAGCGGCAATGGAATTATATAATATAATATTAACACTATAGAAGAATAATATCGCACGTGAAAAGTAGGACTAATATATATATTTCAAAATTATAGAATACAAATATAATATAGGTTGATTAATTCATACACATAGGCTATAAATTTATTTAATCAAATTGAAGATATTAACACGTTTCTAATTTTCTTGTTATACTGTATGTTAGTGGGTTACATGTTAGAAGTTCTGGGTGTAATTTAGTTAAAGCATTGTACAACCGAGGGCCAAAATTAATGCTATGCTTTAGACCAGCAGATGTGAGACATTTAGGTTCTACTAATGTTGAATTAATATTTCGTCTTGTGTCATAATTGTGTGTCTGTAATACAAACTTATTACGATTTTTATGATAAAATTTTAACAGCGTATACTTATAAATTTGTTCAATATTAAATACATTAAATTCAGAATAAATTAATTTAGTTGGCTAATCGAAACGTTTCTTCAAACAAATTTTAATTATTCGTTTTTGTAGTAAATTTAACGGATTAAGATTAATTTTTGTATTTCCACCCCAAACAATTATACCATATTGAATGATAGACTGAATAATGGCCAAATAAACATTTCGTAGAACTCTAATAGGTAAGTAGCATCGAAGATTAACGAATTTATAAATTGTTTTACGAAGCCTCTTACAAATATAAGTAATGTGATGAGGCCATTTTAAATTCTGATCAATAATGATACCCAGATATTTGACATACGTGGCTTCTTTCAAAGGTGGACATTTACAACTTTTGGGATCTAAACAATTTTCACTGTGTATTATTAGTCTATATTTATCGCTAAATTTTAAATTTTGAACACTGGCAGCTGTTAACGAAAAAGGAACTAAAGTTGATTTAGATATATTTGAAGAAAGGAAGTTGGAATTAAGCCATTTTTTTAACAATGTTAGCACCTATATTAGCATTTCTATATGCTTCCTGCCAAGAAAAACCACTGAAAATAACTACTGTATCATCCGCATATGAATATATAGATCCATTAATTTTTTTCTAAATTTATATTTAGCAGATCATTAACATATATTAGAAATAAAATAGGTCCCAAAATTGTTCCTTGCGGTACACCTATATCAATATATTTGTATTCACTAAATTGATTTTCAATTTTGGTCATTTGCCTTCTGTTACTAAAATATGATTGGAATAATTTTAAAACTATACCTCTAACTCCAATAGTATGTAGTTTGTCCAAAAGTAAATTATGATTGATAGTGTCAAAAGCTTTCCATAGATCCAAGAAAATACCCAAACATTTGTTTCCGATATCTAGTTCATTGATAATTTTTCCAGTAACATTAATAAGAGCATCATCAGTAGAAATATTATTGCGGAAACCAAATTGATTTTAGAAAGGATTTTATGTTTTTCTAAATAATTTATTAATCTATTCTTTAAACATTTTTCAAGCAATTTGGAAAATGTTGGAAGTAAAGATATAGGTCTATAGTTATTTAAATTATTTTTATCTCCAGATTTGTATATTGGAATTACTATGGCACATTTCAAAACATCTGGGAATATACCTTGCACAAAACATAAGTTAAAAATATGAACCATGGGTTTTAATATATATTTGATAATAATTTTGAAAGTATTATTCTCACTTAAAATTTTCGTTACCTCAGTCACAGTAGTAACTAACCCAATACAACTACATAACAACTGTTACACTCCATGTGAACACTGCTACAAAGAAAGCACAGAAGTACTGCGATAGAAGTGAGCAGCACATGCAGAAACAAAATCAATCACAGTGTGTTCACAAAATAATATTACTCCGTATACAGTAACCAGGAGGGAAAAGAGCCATTTGTATTTCTAAATAAAATTTAGCCGGGAGGAAATGGAAATATTATATTAGGACTTTAATCTACCGGGAGGGAATTGGGCTGTGGAAATTGACCGCAGGAGGAAACTGGCTCACACCCTTCGTACGTACAACTGAAGCTGGGAAAATTGGTACTACCTGCAGTCATTGCGATGTCGAAAATGAAATTCAATTGGAACGAATTTTGAAATATACATTATTAAATTCCTTCCACAAAAATCTTATAGTTCATTCATTTAGTTTTCTACCCAAGGACAGGTCTTTCACTGCAAACCCAGTTCTCTCCAATTATCTTATTAATTTCTAAATTGTAAATGTCACTAAAACCTGTATTTTCTTGGATGTCGCGTAGCTCATAAACGATGCTTCAGAGAACATCGGTTGTTTAACGAAAAATTGTCCTCATTGAGAGATCTATCACTCCTCAGAGTTTGTCACAGAGATCCTGACTCACACTGTATATAACGCATTTCTTGTCAAATGAGAATATTTTCACTGCTCATTACTTACCCAGGAGTATGAGTCTCTTCGACGAGCAATGCACTTGAACTGTAAGTCACTTTCGTCCATGTTAAACAGTAGAAAGTGGACATTTTTCACTTATCCATTCCTACAGTTTCAAGCATTGCTAAGCAAATATTAATATTTCGGATGAATCAACATCCGCAAAAATTATTTGAACTGCTACACTGACACAATGGAAACGATTAGAGCTTAACTTGGCGATTCCTACGTATCAATTGCCGTTGACGAGACAATTAATGAACGCAGAAAAAATGGAAAAATACCAAGACCAACAACGACCAGTTCTGAAGATGACCCATAAATAGGTCGAAACATGTAAACAAGGTACGTTAAAATTTAACACAAGAAAGTTTTATCATACATATTCCGAAGTGATACAGTGTTAAAAGTTGTGTAATCAAGATGTATAATATTTAATTATTAATTGCGCCTCCAAGCAATAATTAAATGAGGTTGAATCACATGTGCACGTATAATTTTTATCAGTGTGCAAAAATACTGTATATCTAATAAAACTTATATTTTAAGTTACATATTTATCTACATATTTTGCCATTTTTAGCTACATATTTTGTCATTTTTAGCTACACATTTCTTATTTTCATATTACATAAAATCCGGGCTTTAGTGATAATTTATAGTGTGTTTTATAGTGTCAGTGAAATGTTTTATATAGTGTGAGTGAAATGTGTCATAGTGCCAGTGCAGTTAGTGAGATGAGAGCGAAGTGAAAGGTTATCAGTATCAATGTGAAACTTATGTAGGGCCTATACTTATGTGGAATGTAATAGAAAATTAGGTTCACTTATTAATTAGGTTATTTTATGTATTATTATTATTAATGTAATTATTGTGTATTATTTGTATTGTGAATTTTAAGTCTATTGTGTATTTCTTTTATTGTGTGTAATTAAGTTACACTGTCACCGGGTGTTTGCCCACTTGCAGTGTAAATAAATACATACAATATAATATAACATTAATGATTAAGGAGGAATGGTGAATGCACACGTAATAACCAGTAAAACATACCCCAAATAACGTTTCTTTCCATCAAAAAATTATAGCTGTATTCGCCAAGATTAGAACCCTGGCTCCGGCGTAGAAAGCTGAAGTCTAGACTTTCAGCAAGTGGTGAACAATAATGTTTCCATCAAAAAGCGTATTTGAAACCAAGACTATTTGACCGTGTTACTGGCAAATGGATTTACCTTTCATTGTGCCGTCCTTTCTCAGTTCATTCAGTCTAATACAGGAGTACTTTTAAATAGAAGTCATACTCATTTATTTTACAAGCTGTAAAACTCACGATTCCTCCAATACCTTGAACATATTATGAAATCACAATGGACTTAACAGATGATGAAGTAATAGGAAAAACAAGCAACAACAAAATGCAAGGACTGCCAACATTCAATGTTCTTGTCTTGTAAATATTACTACATTATGCAAATGATGAACACACAAATTATATTGATATGGAATTCATGTAAAAATGAATAATTAAAGAAGTTATATAATAAAGTGTGTTTATATGGGTTTATCTTTACGTTGCACCTGTATGCAAAAGTTATGATCAACTCTGTACTATGTACAATTTTTGTCAGATGTTCTAACAATATCTTTTTCTTTTTTTTTTCTAAATTTTAACGCCAATTTTTATATACCGAAGAAACCCTTGTCATTGAACTGGGAATAGTGAGTAAGGCAGCCTACATACACGTAAACAGTCCACACCCGTGGAGTAACGGTTAGCACGTCTGGCTGCGAAACCAGATGTCCGGGTTCGATTCCCGTTCGGGGCAAGTTTCCTGGTTGAGGTTTTTTCCAGGGTCTTCCCTCAACCCAATATGAGCAAATGCTGCGTAACTTTCGGTGCTGGACCCCGGACTCATTTCAACGGCATTATCACCTTCATCTCATTGAGACGCTAAATAACCTAAGATGTTGATAAAGCGTCGTAAAATAACCCACTAAAATAAAATTACACGTAAACGTGCGTTGGCTGAGTTGCTTTTCACGCAGGTGGTCCGGGTTCGAGTGTCCATCAGGTCTGGAACTTTTAATTTAAAAATCCATAATTTTTGTGGTGGACAAGACTGCAATTGTGGTTTTTTGGATTCTCCCGTTTCCACATATTAGACATATACATCACTTCGATCTCCATCCTATTTTATTAGAAGAACATTTCAGAACCGAAAGCGAAAATAAGCACTGTAGTGAAATTATTAAAAATAAACACCTAATCCCAGATTAGCCCAGACAGCATCAGTGGTATTATCCTAGCCCAAGACATGACATTTTGGCTTCTCAACTCCACAGAATGTCACTCTCTCCATCACCTTAATTACCACAATGCTCAAATAGGCAAATAGTGAACGAAAAGTTACATTTGTTCGGATCAAATTTCTACACATTTAAAGAACAGGACTAATATTCTCTCAATCGTTTATTATCATAACATACTGCTCTCTTAAATTGACTGAGCATATGGGAATTAAATCAATGGTTTTCTCAAAACACGCTTTGAAATGTTTCTTATAAACAATTTTTATCTCGAAATGCAAAGAAGAAAAGAGCATAATTGTATTAAACTTTTTTGTTTGAAATATCTCAATGAATAAATATCTGAAATTAATGTCATTACTTACGGTTCTCCCTGTATAATCCTTTAACGGAACACGAGTCTACTGAACACTCGTGTTAACTATTTTGACATAAATTGATATATAAATGAGGTAGTAATAAGAAATTATAAAATATTCGGAGTAATAGCTTCCATTCCGTGTAAAATCTCTATGTTGCCATCAGAATAATGAAATTCTTCAGCAGTTTAGCATCTTCCCGACTCATCCGTCAAGTGACAGAGGCATTCACTGACCTTTATCGACATACAACACGGGGAATCGGGGCCAGGCGGCGAGAAGGGCAGGTTGGGTGCGTGAGAACGGTGTAATATACTGCACTAGTACGAGTAGGCAACATAGGCGACTTTCAAATTATTAGTTAAACGCCTTACACTGCACTTGACACTACGTCTAAGTATGAAAAATTAACGAACCGTGTAAGACATTAAATATTATTATTATTATTATTATTATTATTATTATTATTATTATTATTATTATTATTATTATTATTCAATATTCATTTCATGGAAGACACATTTCTTTAATTACTTAATAATTTATTACATATATAACACGTATAAACATTACATCACGAAGTTCCACTCAGTGCTATAACTTATTGATTTAATTTGTTGAAGTGCCAAACGAGGGGCGGTATGAAATACACTGTGTCCACACTAAAAGTATACAGAAATAACAACTTATATCGTAACTTGGATAAGGTTTATCAAATAAATTTCTTCTGCATTGTATAGAGTAACTGAAAAAGTTCTCATTACCACTAGTACACTTCAACATGAGCACCATTTATAGTTCTACAGGTACCAAAACGATACTCAACCTCTCGCCAGGTGTTCACCAACACATCAGGTGCTATAAGTTCAACTGCTTGAATGATACGCTGTCTCAAATCAATCAAATTACGAACTTTTCTGCTGTACACAAAATTTTTAATACATACCCAAACAAAAAAATCCAAAGGAGTTAAATCTGGGGATCTAGGCGGCCAGGAAGTTGGCCCAACCCTACCAATCCAATTTCTTGGAGAGGTTATATCCAAAAACGTTTTAACATTTCGACGGAAGTGTGGTGGAGCACCATCCTGCTGAAATGTTAAACCTGGCGGAAACTGTGGAATATCAAAGTTCTCCAGCATATCAAGGTACGTGATTTATGTGGGCTTGTAGCAAATGATTCACGCACCTGATCCACAATCATTTCGGCTTGCTTTTTAGGATGTTTCCCTGTCTTTGAAATCAAGCTTCCATTATCTCGTAGAGTTCTATCCCACTCGTAAATGGATTTGCGTGTAGGAGGATCCACATTCCATTCCCTCCGTATGCGCCGCTGAACACGCGTAACTGAATTAAATTCTGGAAACCAGAGCACGTATTGAACATTTTGCTGTACCGTCCACATCTCTACTGACAAGAAACTAGACTGATAAACACAAATTTTCATTCACGCAACAATAAGCTTGAAACGAAACATTTCACACAACAATAGCCATCTAACAATAAGCTTGAAACAAAACATTGCACACAACAATGGTCATGGAAAAGGTATGAAACGAAATCTTGGAGAGTTTTTCTATAGATTGAGCTTTAGCTTAAAGAATTACAATATACGGTTGTAAAATTATAAGCTATTATTTGTGTGGACACGGTATATTATCACCATTAAATCGAGAAAAATTCGTTCCGGCACCGGGAATCGAACCCGGGACCTCTCAGCTCTGCTCTGAGAGATCCCAGGTTCGATTCCCAGTGCCGGAACGAATTTTTCTACATTTAATGGTGATAATACACATTGACTACTTCATAGTAGTCGTGTTAATATTCAATGAGGATGGCGAGACCTCATATATAATGAATATTTAACGGTGTATTATGTTAATGTGAGAATATATCTAACCTATCATATATATAAGTGATGGATAAAGATGATTTGCACTGGTGAATGACAGGTGATGACTGATGGCGAATTATGGATATGATCATTAATGATTATTAATAATGCTGATTGATGACAAGTGTGTGGTGAATTACGGATGATGTGATGACTAATGATGAATTTATTTATTTTATTGGGTTATTTTAAGACGCTGTATCAACATCTAGGTTATTTAGAGTCTGAATGATATGAAGGTGATAAATGCCGGTGAAATGAGTCCCAGTTACCCAGCATTTGCTCGTATTGGGTTGAGGGAAAACCCCGGAAAAAAACCTCAACCAGGTAACTTGCCCCGACCGGGATTCGAACCCGGGCCACCTGGTTTCGCAGCCAGACGCGCTGACCGTTACTCCACAGGTGTGGACCTAATGATGAATGATAGATAATGCTGATTATGGTGAATGATGGTAAATTTATATTGAATTATGGATGATGTGACGACTGATGATGAGTGATGGATATTGATTATGGTAATTGAAGATAAATATATGGTGAGTTTTGAATGATGTAATGGTTAATGATGATCGATGATGCTGATTAGGGTGATTGATAGTAAATGTATGTTGAAATATTCATGATGTCATGACTGATGGAAAATGGTGGACAACGGCGACTACGATAATGATAATGATTGCTAATAATGAATGATTGTTGATGACAAGTTTGCATGATGATAATGGTCGATGGTGAATGGTGTGTGATAATGATGAACGATAATGATTAATGATGGTAGATATTTGATTTCGGATCTTGATTATTGTGAATGATGGTGATGAACATAGGTAGGAAGTTCGTACGAAAGCAGTAGGTTAGGGATCATATCCATCCTCTATAACAGGGCTACCTCCATCTGTAGTAAAGAATCCGACCTTCAAGATGAAGTACGTCTCTCACCAACACTTTTGTATCCAATGGTTACCCCTACAAATTAATTCATCAAATCAACAATAACCGAAAAAACAAGGACATTATTTCTTCTTCCCCTGAATCCCTGAGTACCATTGTAATACCATATTTATGTCAAGAGCACTTCCGAAAAATTTAAGAAAATTTCTAAGAAATATAATATCAGAGGGGTCTTCAAATCAGAGATTACACTCCGCCAAATCCTGTCCTACAACAAACCGAAGTCGGATCCTGCGGACACCAGAGACTGCATTCACAACATTCCTTGAGAATAGCAGACCCCTGTCCACAAGAATCAAAGAACATAAATACAACTTCAAACAATGCCTCATAGACAAATCCATATTAGCCCAGCATAGCTTTGAATATGGTCACAGAATAAAGTGGGAAAACACTTCCATTTTACAAACCGAGCGTTCTGTGGTTCAGAGGAAGTACAAGGAAGCCGCACATATGAGTTTTTCGGATAACGCTATTAGCCAACCCAGTCTCATTCTTCCGAACATATGGCTGGTGGAACAGGATATGAAGAGAATTCAAGAAAAATGCACGAAGTAAATAATCATACATTTCGTTGTAATTCCTCTCCTCTATCATTCATCACTAGAGCTATATAGGAAGTTGGTACCAAAACTGTTAAGGTGTGTGAGTTGAATTATATCCGAATGAAAAGTAATAGAGCATCTCTCAATGTCAGTGAACAGAACGACTAACATATACAGACCGATTATTTAGCCGTAACAACTCAGCGATGAGAAAGGGGAGAAGTAATAGGAGTAGTGGGAAGAGTTCCGGAGTATAGATAAGGGCGAGAGGTCGGTCAAGAAATGCAGTACAGCTTAACTGTACTGGAAACACAACGCTATACCGCATGCGTGACATCCGATCGCTCTGACTGCAGGCGACAGACTAACCTGAACATCCCTTGGCGTAACTTAATGGACTCGCCTGACCCAGGCGCACATTACCAGTGACTGTCAGGACTAAATAATCGTATTGTACAGAGGACATTATACATTTTAAGGAGGCATAAAATATTTTAGCAATAAATTTAAATTAGTTCAAAATAACTCACATTTTTACTTCTTAGTTGACACTTTTTGACTTATAAAATACTTTTTTCTTTTTTTTTTTTTTTTTTAGATTAACTATCTTTTCTCAAACCCTGCATAACAAAACTGTTCCAGCGATTGAAAACACATGGGCACCAAATTCACTAACGTAAGCATGAAGTTTACTTTTCAATGGTTTAGGCCTACTGAATTCATAGGATTCTAGCTAACCGATCTTATACCTTCTGTCACCCGACAATAACTGACTGTTCCTCACTCAGATTTCTTTATCCTACAATAATAAACACGTGTAGCACAAACTTGTAGCAGTAAGATTTAAAAATATGAAATCAAAGAATTGAAAATGCTACGTGACAATTTCTATGAGGATGAGCTTAATATAGGTTGCTCATAAAGTCCCTATATATTTCACTGAAAGTGTAAATGTGGATCATTTCTGTTGTAGATCCAGTGAAGACACATCTAAATGTTTACAGTTACTGAACGAATCACAGTGGTGGAAAAAGCTATGCTAAACTCCAGAGGGTATTTCAAAGAAAGTACCACAAAGAAGTGTCTACGGGACTTCCTGTTCAGCAGATTGTGAACAAATTCAGTCGTACAGGATCTGTTGTGATTAGAAGTGCAGTAGACGATCTGTGGTCAGCCACAACGGGTATAGAGGATAAGGGATAGCATAGCCAGAAGTCCAAAGACATCCACTTGCAGGCTGTCAGGAGCTGAATTTTCCAAAGTCCACAGTGTGGAAAGTGCTGGGTTATACACTTAAGAAGGTTTACCACATCCAGATGGCTCACAGGCTGGAGGATGAGGACTATGCGGCACGCCAAGCCATGTGTTGTGATCTGCGTCAAGCTGTAACCGAGGAGGATCTGATGGATCATATCCTGTTCAGTGACATTTCATCTGTGCGGCGTCGTTAATCGACACAATTGTCGGATCTGGGCAGATGAGCAACCCGGTTAAGTCACTGAGTGGCAAAGAAACTCTACTAAAGTTGATATCTGGCTTGGTCTCATGAAGGACAGAATTTTTGGCCCTTTCATGTTTGCTGAGTGCTGGTTGAGTGTAAGAGAAGACCCTACAGTCTTAACTCTGCCAGGTTAAATAAAACCATTATTATTATTTTTAGTTGGTTATTTAACGTCGCTATATCAGCTACGAGATTATTTAGCGTCGATGAGATTGGTGATAACGAGACGGTATTTGGCGAGATGAGGCCGAGGATTCGCTATAGATTATCTGACATTCACCTTACGGTTGGGGAAAACCTCGGAAGAACCCAACCAGGTAATCAGCCCAAGCGGGGATCGGACCCACGCCCGAGCGCAACTTCAGACCGGAGGGCAAGCGCTTTAACCGATTGAGCCACTCCGGTAGCCCATTATTATTATTATTATTATTATTATTATTATTATTATTATTATTATAACTTGACAATCTCTGAACGCAAATCGAAAGTAATGGCATTCAACGGAAAAGATCATATGAGATGTAAAATCAGCATTAATGACAACATAATAGAACAGGTGAACAATTTTAATTATTTGGGATGCAACGTATCATACTGCCAGAAAGAAGATATTAATATTAAATTAAATAAATTCTACAGAATGTGCGGCACTATAAAAAGAACACTGAAAAATAAAACACTACAGAGTACACAATTAAAATTTTATAAAGTGATGGCGGTACCTACCTTAACATATGCAAGTGAGAACTGGACTCTTAATCGTGCAGACAGAAGAAAAATAGAAACTGCAGAAATGAAGTTCTTGCGTTCAATAGCAGGTGTGACAATATTAGACAGGAAACGAAATGAAGATATTAGAAAAGACTTAAATATTTTTAATTTAACAAATAGAATCGAAAGCATGAGAAATGGCTGGTATGAGCACGTTCGAAGAATGCCTACAGACAATTCCCCAACAGTTACTACAATACAAACCAAGAGGACGTAGAAGTGTTGGACGCCCAATCAATAGATGGGAGGACTCATTAAATTTCGCTTGATGTGAAAACAGGTCAAAAGGCCTAATTTCATGACGCAGAAGAAGAAGAAGAAGAAGAAGAAGAAGAAGAAGAAGAAGAAGATTATTATAACTGGGGGAAGCTACTCAGCTATGCTAACACAGTTCCTGCAGCCACAGTTTCAGCAGGATGGTATCCTCCACTGAGTGGGGCACCACTCCACTTTGCAATCATTGTGGTTCTCTTCGAACCTGAACGACATCTTTCCTGGCCGGTGGATCGGAAGAGATTCGAATCACATGTGGACTACCCTCTTCCCCGCCTGACACCCTCGACTAGTCACATGGGACTTCATCAAGAGCGTAGTTTACAAAACCAAGGTATCTGATAAGAATGAGCTACAGTGGCACATAAGAGGTATGCCTGCTGGTAACACCGGCTACGTTACAACGTATGTTCCCTGCAACCATAAGGCGATCGGAGCGGTGTGTTGAGAAGGAAGGAGGACATGTGGAACTCTACTAGCCTGGTTTCTTGTTAGATTCTACTATGTTTATTGTGCCGCTGTATGTTAGTATCACGGAAATGTATAGGAACTTTATGGACACCTATATTTAAAATTATAAAACTGATTATTGGTATCGTGAGGACATGACATATTTGTAATTGTGGATTGTCGATCATTATTCATATTACATCAACAGTATTAAAGCACAATTATTATTAGCGATTAAGCAGCGAAATATATTACTTTTATTTACAATTGTTACTAAAGTGAGTCATTGTTTCATATATTTAAATTTCATACACATTACATTACAATTAATTATAGAATTGCAAATAAACAAGAAATATTGCTTTAAAATATCAAAACAATAATGTATTATTAAATTAATAAAAACATCTTAAAAGACAAAATAAACAAAATAAAATTTGGCCCTATCACTTTGATTTACCCCAAATCACATTTATATATATATATATATATATATATATATATATATATATATATATATATATATAATGATTTACTTCCACCCACTAAAAAAGGCATTTTACCAACATCCGGGCTCTATTGATCACATTGTTGGTGGTGAATGATGTAGAGCTACTTCACATAGTCCTTCCACTTTAATATGTTAAGAATTTATAATGTTGTAAATGTTAAATTTGATTACAATGTTGAAAAATATGTAGAAAGTAAATCTCATACTTCTTAAACACATTTCTACTGTAATCTGTAAAAGTGCATCGTTGAATGGAAAAATAATTTTTATCTGTTCATCTCATTTTTAATGTGCAAAAGCTCACTGTTGTGAAGTATTTTTTTCTTCAGAATGTAAATTTATTCAAGTACCAGGTTGCAAAAATGGATCCCTGCAAGCGCAGCGTTGTGAACTAAATAAAACAACGGAATGAGTCATGTAACCCCTACGAGATGGCAGCACTAAATGAATAGATTGGAGTGTAATCTGTTGATAGTTCCCTGAATTATGACATTAACAGTTTTCACCGAGCCATCGGAGCCATGGTGTTTGTAGAAATGCTACATAGATGGCAGAAGATAACACAAAATGTGAAAATCTGTAAATCATCATGGTTTTCATTCTCGCTTACTTCTTTGTGAAAATACATGCCGACATACAACTGTAATATGAAGATGATAATTATTATGATCCTAAGCTCCCCAGATATAATATCAGATGTCTATGAAAATGTTTGTATGTGTCTAAATTTAAAATAAAAAACTATTGAAAATAAATAAAACTATTTTTTTTTTTCACCAAAGCAAGACCTCTTACAATATTTAATGGAAATATTATATCTCATTCTACAAACACTAAATGCTTGAAATTTAGTTGGATAATAGACTTATATGGAAGAAACGCAAGCAATATACAAGAGCAAAATCAATTAGCTTCTTCCCGTTCTAGTTGACAATATGCAATGGAAGGGTAAAGGAACTGGCTATCCTACCGCATTATTTCCTGGACTAGTTGTCTCATGAGTGATATCTTGTTGGTGTCAACTGTGGGATCCAGACCTGTCTTCGGACAGTTGACTGAACAACAATCATGGAGAAGAAAATGCACCTGTACAAAGTCCTAAGTTTATCGTAATACTTAATGATGCACCAGTTTCGCGAACAACTTGAAAATTTAATTAAAATATGTCTAAGTCATCCAAAACAAAGCTATCGAATATGGAATATTAGGGACTGAGTACAGTAAAAGAATACAGCAACTTCTCAATATCTGGAACTAAGACAAATGTAAATTATCTCATTAAAGAAGCTTCTACCAGATTGTATTTCTTTATCAAAGAAAACAGAAATCCTATGATTATCAATCAGTAAACTCATTATATCAGGAATGAGTGTAAATAATATGTAAAGAAAAATAGTGCATGTGTACCACCCCTAAGGGAACGTGCAAGACGGAGCCTGGTTCGTTACCGAGTTGGTCGCTCGTAACCTAGTTGGTCGTTGGGCAGAAAGTCGGGGTGTACAAGATGGAGCCAGGCTGGTTAACGTGTTGGTCGCTCGTAAGCTAGCTGGTGGCTGGGCAGAAGGTCGGGGTGATGAGAACGAAACTTGTTTGCGCCTGCCAGTCAGTGTAGCTGAACTTACTCTGCTTTTTCAAAATTGTCTTTAAGAAACAATAACAATTTAGAAAAGTGTCAGGATGGATTGTATTGGTCTTCAGATTCTCCTAAACGTACCTTAGATATTTGGGTATTTTCAGTACGCAAATAACAACGTAAATAATTCCACTTTGCTGGAAAGCGTCATAATAAAACCCTTTCATTAAATCCCGTAAGTTATAGTTCATTCTGATACACATAGAGCATTGATAAAATAACATGTATTAATTGCCAAAAGGTCAGTACCGGTAATTATATTGTTTCTAAAATCGTCACTTTCTGTAAAATATCAATTATTAATTTACAAAGTTACTTATTATTGGTATCCATTTCACACTACCTCATTCTAGTGCCGAGATCAAGAAAGCTTGGAGCTCTACCTCCATGCCTTTATGGCATGTGAAGGAGTTACCTTTACCTTCATTAGCATCATTTCAACTCCTACTTCATCTCACAATTTCACAATAAGATATGGGCTTTGATGGTCGGATTGAGCCTTATTTAAAAATTTGTAAACATTGATTATCCTACAGAAAAATTGTTTTTAGAATTTAAAGTCTTGAAAATACATCAAATTTATATCAATGCATTATCAAATGTTATATATAAAAATCACACATAGAGTATTTCAGATCATATACTCACACACAAATCCAAAAGCATGAATACAATACGTTTGTTGGAACCCAAGTGTTTAACGAGCACTGCTTTCAACCAAAGTACTAATATCTGCCCTAGAATTTATAACAAATTAATAAAGAAATACGCAAATTTATTTACCTCCAATAGTTTAAAATTTAAAAATGTATGTAAGCAATTTGTTATGAGTAATGATTAATTTTTAGATGTTATTATGTTGTAATTTATGCGTCTATATTTATTATGTCTCGAATCATCCCCTGAGCATGAGAACACTCTCTTTTAGGGGAGTGCTAGAATGTTGTATATTTACAATTTCTTTGTATTGCATTTTTCTGGCAATAAACATTATTATTATTATTATTATTATTATTATTATTATTATTATTATTTGAAATTGATTCTTGCCCATCCATTATACGCGTCGAAATGACGAGCAGTAAGCGTTTAGCACATGGGGAAGTTCTACGGACGCATGCGCAGTAAAGACGTTCAGATGGCTGGTAGCTGGAAAAATGAGGTGATTCATTCAACGAGCTACCAACGGGCTAACAGGCTACGTAGCAGTCTACCGACCAGGCCTCATCTTGCACGTCTCCATTGCTTAACGTTCGGGCATTCCTTTCACCGCTAGTTGCTACTCTAGCATACACAATGGGACAACTGCACTGTGTCATTCCCCACTGACTTCATAATACAAACTGACATTCCTTAATTTAATTAATTGTTAGTTGAAAATATTGTAAGAACGACACTAAAATATACTCAAACATGTAATTGTCAAACATCTGTGTCATTGTATTTTAGGTAACCAGTCAGGCTACCAACTACCAAACAGACTGCGTCATGCACGTACCCATACTCATTCTCATTTGGAAAAGAAATGAGGATACTCCTCCGGTGAATCACTAAATGATTTGGACAATTCCAATTTATTACTAAATAATACGGTCACATATAAAAAGTGTTAATAAAGAATTTTAAGTGAACTGTTTGGAAAGTTTACTTTTCAAAGATTATACACAATGGGTTTAATGTATATTTATACTTTGATTAGGAAGGAGTAGTGGGTTCGAACTCATACAAGTAATAATGTGACGTCAACATAATTTTTCGGACACCAATCAGAGACCACAGGTAGGTTGTCTGCACTATAGAATAATGTAGTCAGATACACGAACAGTCAGTAACAGTGGGTGCCTTCAGTAATTCAGTATTCTGTAGTGGATATAAACAAATGGGGCGTAGAGGAAAAGACAGTACGTTCGAGCAAGGTCAGTAGTGGTCTTCCTACCGACACATAGCTGATATACTACAGATGAAGAGCACAGTGACAGATATTGTTAAACTGTTCAGAGATGAAGACAGACTTGAATCGTATCCTCACTCAGGATGTCCAAGGATATTTTCCATGCGAGGAGAAGCGATAATAGTACGGAAGGCATTAGATTTCTAGAAAAAATTATACACGGATCAAATTTATTTTAGAGTTAAAAGTTCCCGAAAAAATAAAAATAAAAATTGAGATAGCAATATGAAATCTTGATAGGTTTGAAGTGGAATGACTCTTATGCTAGGGCAGGAAAACTAAACAACAAAGCTTCAGTCCATATAATAATAATAATAATAATAATAATAATAATAATAATAATAATAATAATAATAATAATCCGTGGCGCCACAGCTCTTGAAGGGCCGAGACCGACCAGCCGTCTGCTGGCCTCACGTTCACATGCCGAAGCAGAGGGTACGATCATCCAGCCAGAATGGAGGTATCGCGTGGTTAGCACAATGATCCCCCCCCCCCCCAGCCGTTATAGCTGGCTTTCGCAACCGGATTTCGCTACCTATCGTAGCTCCCAAACTGCATCACGATGCTGGGTGGGCACAGGTCCCATCTACTGGCCGTAATTTCATGAAAAATTTTCTTCCTCCATGAGGACTCGAACCAGCGCGCATTCCGTAACGCGAGTTCTAGGCAGGATGCCTTAGACCACGACGCCACGGCGCGGGACACAATGTATGTCATACTAATGTTTAATCAGCATAAATGTTATTTATGTAATAGAACTAAGCTTATTTTTATCAAATTTCAAAACTCACGATTAACTCGAAAACTTTAAGCAACTGAAACATTTCGAAAACAAATTTGAATTCACCCGGGGCTAGCGTCCCTTACCCGCGGAAAACGCAGTGTACCATGGTGCACTCGTTGCTGCTAGCGGGTATGCTCTCTATCTCTTCCTGCTGCACGACGGTGCACACGGGATGGCACTGCTTACCCATTGCACATTTCAGCGAGTGCTGACGACCACTGGGTGTAAACCAAGCTTTCTCCAATCTTTCCTATTTTCTCCCTTCGTCTTAATCTCCGCATATGATCCGCATTTTAATCGGAGTTTACTAGTTCGGTCCCATGGTCAAAAATATATACTAGTTCGGTCCGGAGGCAGGAAGTAAACAATATTGGTTTGGTCCCGAGTAATTAAGTTAACAGTACTAGTTCAATCCCAGATCGAAAATAGAGCAGTACTGGTTAGAAATCAATATTTTCCTTCCCATTCTATACAGGCTTAGGACTGTCATAAGGCAGGGACTGGTAAATTCGTGACTCGAGACAAGAAACTACAAAATTGCCAGCTCCTTCCTTAGGCATGGTTAAAAATGTGATTATCATGTATATTGTACAGAATAAATAAATAAATAAATAAATAAATAAATAAATAAATAAATAAATAAATAAATAAATAAATAAATAAGTAAATAAATAAATATATAAATAAACAAATAAACAAACAAATAAATATATAAACAAATATATAAATAAATATAAGTAAATAAATAAATACATACATATATAAATCAATACATAAATAAGTAAACACATTAATAAATAAATAATAAATATATATAAATAAATAAATATATAAATCAATATATAAATAAATATATATAAACATATGTAAATCAATATATAAATAAATAAATACATAAATAAAAGTATATAAATAAATATATATAAATATGTAAACTTGGAGGAAGCTGAATAAATTAAAAAAAATATATATATAAATACATAAATAAATATATATAACTAAATATATAAATAAATATACAAATAAATATATATATATACATATATATCTATAAATATGTAAATAAATATGTACATAAATAAATATATAACTAAATAAATAAATATAAAAATAAATATATAAATAAATAGCCTATATAAATAAATAAATAAATAAATAAATAAATAAATAATGCTGCTACCGCCACTGCTGCCACCGTCACCGTCAATACTGCTACTGCTACAACTACCACTACTACTACTACTACCACCACTGGCACTACTGCTAATGCTACTACTAGTTAAAAATGTGATTATCATGTATATTGTACAGAAAAAATAAATAAGTAAATAAACAAATAAACAAACAAATAAATATATAAATAAATATAAGTAAATAAGTACATATATAAATCAATACATAAATAACTAAATACATAAATAAATAAATAAATAAATATATAAATATATGTAAATAAATATATATAAATCAATATATACATAAATAAAAATATATAAACAAATATATATATATATATAAATACATATATAAATACATAAATATATATAAATATATAAACTTGGAGGAAGCTGAATAAAATTTAAAAAAATAAATAAATATATATAAATACATAAATAAATATATAATATAACTAAATATATAAATACATAAATAAATATAAATAAATACATAAAAATAAATATATGAATAAATAGCCTATATAAATATATATAAGAATAAATATATAAATAAATAAATATATAAATAATACTGCTACCACCACCGCCGCTGCTGCTGCCACCATGGCCACTACTGCTACTACTACTACTACTACTGCTACCACCACCACTGGCACTACTGCTACCACTACTACTACTACTACTACTACTACTACTACTACTACTACTACTACTACTACTGCTACCACCATCACTGGCACTACTGCTACCAATACTACTACTACTACTACTACTACTACTGCTACCACCACCACTGGCACTACTGCTACTACCACCACCACCACCACTGGCACTACTACTACTACCACCACCACCACTGGCACTACTACTACTACTACCACCACCACCACCACTGGCACTACTGCTACTGCTACTACTACTACTACTATCACCACCACTACTACTACCACTACCACTACCACTACCACTACCACTACTACTACCACTACCACTACTACTACTACTGTTGCTGCTGCCACTATATTATTCAATCAAATAAAACTCCTGTATCTCTTCATGAGGAGTATAGGGCATTCACAAAGTGCCTCCATCGGACCCTACTTGTAGCCAACTTCTTCACTTCGCTCCATGTTTTCCCCTCCCTAGCAATTTCCTCCAAAACTGTTCTCTTCCATGTATTTTTTGGCCTTCCTCTCCCAGACATGTTCAAACATTTTTAACAAGAGCCAGAACAGGTCACATTGTCACTCAATTGTACCTACACCGATTTCACATTTTTGATAATCCTACTTGTCTGCGGTGTAATAATCATGATGAAGACTTTATTTTATTGGGTTATTTTACGACGCTGTATCAACATCTAGGTTATTTAGCGTCTGAATGAAATGAAGGTGACAATGCCGGTGAAATGAGTCCGGGGTCCAGCACCGAAAATTATCCAGCATTTGCTCGTATTGGGTTGAGGGAAAACCCCGGAAAAAACCTCAACCAGGTAACTTGCCCCGACCGGGATTTGAACCCGGGCCACGTTTCGTGGCCAGACGCTCTGACCGTTACTCCACAGGTGTGGACTCATGATGAAGATCTGGAACACATTCTTCTATACTGTCCATCCATAAACCACAAAAGAAGTAAATTAAACTCATCAATACCTGGTTGCAAAAGGCACAGCCCTGCAGTATATATTGACTACACCTCAACTCTGGCTACTAGCAACAGGCATCTATAATGAACACTGATCAAAATACCCCTCATTTCTCGTGAAAAACAACAACTGAATAGACTACAGTGGACTATAGTGGACTTTATGTTGTCAGCAAACAGCTGAATACATTAAGAAGATTGATTACAATGAAATGTCTTAGGAGCCATAATCAGATAGTTCACCCCTTTCAATTTCTCAAAATAAAAATAAAATAATTTTTATTAAAAATACATTTTCCTGTACTCATCCTAAAGTTTAAGTGCACTGTGATTTCAGAAAACGTTTCCACAGCTACCAACCATCTGTGTGCAATATAATCTTTTAATTTCCACTTTTGAGTAGTGACTCTCATCTCCATCCCCCTCTAGAACAGAATTGATATTCTCACAGAATCAGTTATACTGGCCTAAATATTTAATAGTTTAATTCATTTATGGAACGAGATTTCTTTATAATCTTCACATGAACCGATACACATCCACCTCCACCCATACACACGACATAATATCAAAGCTGTCAGTGACCTGCACAGACTATTTCCGATACATGTAAATCTTATTTTAAGGAAAGGGGTTGTAAAATTTGAATTTTTTCCTATTTGATGGTCATTTTTCTTTTTTTTTTTTTTTTCTATGTGGAAATATCATTGCTGCAACAACTTAAATTCGAGATTAGTGAAAAAAATTGAAGCAGAAATCATTAAAAAAAGTACCAGGTGCTGTAGTTCATCATGGTGAATATAACATATTCCAAACATTTTGTCATTTTACTCCTAAAATCACATTCTTTAAAATATCTGTAGCATAATTTTGATATACGTTTTCAAAATGTTAAAATAAAGAATACATCTTAAGAATCAATTTCAGAGATACTTCTATAGAAACACAGGAGGATATTTTTTAAATGCAACAAAATAACAAATTTGGTACTTGAAATGTTACAAGTCTCTAGATATAGAATAGGAGGAGTAAAATTAGTAGCAAAAGAACTAGCTAAAATAGAATAGAGTTTGTGGGAGTACAGGAAGGTTAGGTTAGATGGGAACAGCATGTCACAAATAAGAGAGTAGGTACTTGTTGTATTATGGGGAACAAAACAATAATCACCAATTAGGAACAGGATTCTTTATCCATAAAAGAATAAAATCAGCAGTAAAAAGGTCGAATTTATCAATGACAGATTACCATATTTAGTACTTAAGAATAGATGGTGTGATATCGTAGTTATAAATGCTGATGCCCCTACAGAAGAGAAAGATGACCATATAAAGGATAGTTTCTATGAGGAATTGGAACACACTTTCGATCACTTACATAGATAATTACATGAAAATTTTATTGGAGAATTTCAGAGCTAAAGTAGGCCGGGAGGATATTTTTAAACTATTGGAAAGGAGAGCCCACACGTAACTAGTGATGATAATGGAGTTAGGTTAGTCAACTCTGGCACCCAAAAAATTTAATTGTCAAAAGTACAACATTATCCCATAAGGATATACATAAATATACTTGGACTTCTCCAGATGGATTGACACACAACAAGACAGATCACATCTTGAGAGATAAACGGAGACATACTAGTATAGTAGACATTCGAACCTTCAGGGTGGGCAGACTGTAATTCTCACCATTATTTGGTAGAATAACTCTTCTAGGCTTCTCAGTCAGGTGAGTTGGATAGTTGCTTCCAAGCTTTCGATGACTAGCTCTGCCATCTTCTTCAGGGAATGAAGTGTCATGGGACCATGTCTAGCCAGTATATAAAAGTCAGTAGGACTTTCCACTGTGGGCCAATCAGAAGCTAGTTCCTAGTCCTGACTGCCTGCCACGTTCTGATTGGCCGAAGCATGTGACCAATCACAAGTTAATTAGTGGTCTCGATCACCTGCCATGTGCTGGTGGTCGAAGTGTGTTGATGGCAGGTTTCCATGCTGTGCTCAGCTGTAGGCTCCTATCTCTGTTGAAATTATTGCCATCCAGGTGGATTTCGATGGCTTCCGTGATGACCAAGTCCCAATAACCTGATGTCTTGTCCAAGATGGTTGTGGCGCCGAAATCTATCTTGTGGCCTGTTTTCAAGGCTGTTGCACTACTGCCGACTTATCGAGATAATATAGTCTTGTGCTGCATTGATGTTCCTTGCAGCATTTCATAATGGTGCGTCCTGTCTGCCCAATGTAGCATTTCCCACACTCACCAGGTGTCGTAAGATGTACTAATATCCAGGTCGTTCTTAATTGGTCTCAGCAAGTTCTGAATCTTTGTGGGCGGCTTATGGATGGTCTTAATCACGTGTTTTCTTACCAGTCTACTAATCTTGCCCGAAATGGGACAACAGAACGGGATATATGCCATGCCATTCATCTCCTCTTGTTCCTCGGTGGGTGGTTTGTCAGAGAAGGCCTTTCTGAGGGCCGAAATGATTTCCCTGTTGCCAAAGTTCTGTTGGAACGTCTGGTATAGGTGACGGATCTCAGAAGGAAGACTCTCTTAGTCCGAAATTCCCCTCGTCCTGTGCAGAAGAATCGACAGGACTGTTCGTTTTTATGCCAGGTGATGGTGACTGCATCCACTCAGGTATAGATCGGTATGTGTTGGTTTTCTGTATATGCTGTCATCCAGTGTGCCATTCGACTTCCTGGAGATGAGAAGGGGAGACATTAAGACCATCCATAAGCCGCCAACAAAGATACAGGACTTGCTGAAACCAGCAGTTAAGGACGACCGTGGTCTTAGGACATCTGGGTCTACAAAATCCCTTGTGAGTGTGGGAAATGCTACATTGGAAAGACAGGACGCACATTATGGAATGCTGCAAGGAACATCAATGCAGCATAAGACTATATTACCCTGATAAGTCAGAAGTAGTGCAACACAGCCAGGAAACAGGCCACAAGATAGATATCGGCACCACCACCATCTTGAACAAGACATCAGGTTATTGGGATTGGGTCATCAAAGAAGTCATCGAAATGCAGCTAGATGGCAATAATTTTAACAGAAACGGGGGCCTACAGCTGAGTACAGGATGAAAATCTGCCATCAACACACTTCGACCACCAGCACACGGCAGGTGATCGAGACCAGGAACTAACTCCTGATTGGTCACACCCTTCGACCAACCAGAACATGGCAGGCGGTCAGGACTAGGAAGTAGCTCCTAATAGGCCCACAGCGAGAAGCCCTACTGATGTTTGTATACCACCTAGACATGGTCCCACAACACTTCATTCCCTGAAGAAGATGGCAGAGCTAGTCATCGAAAGCTTGGAAGCAACTATCCAACTCATCTGGCTGAGAACCCGAGAAGAATTGAATCGGTCATTGCAGAAAGGGGATAAGTCATAAAATCTTACTTTTGAGATAATCAATAAAAACTGTTTTCCTCTTCCAATACCGGAGCAATCCTCATAAATATTTTTTCTTACCTTGTTTATGAGTAGTGAAGTATAATACATCATGTTAGACATCTGACATCTCAAACACTTTTGTTTAAAATTGTTTTATCGAACCATGACTTATCCCCTTTCTGCAAGGAATTGTTCAACATAAAGGAAAAAATAATAATTTGCAAATTTGGGCTAATGTAATATTTGAAAACAAACTAAATGGTAATAATTACAATGATAACAATGCTTTTGTGTGTAATTACTACATTACTGTCACCATTTAAATAATTATTTTTGCATTTTAATCATTAATCCTACTATAGAAATGTACCAATACGTGATTTTATATTACACTTTTAAATTAAAACTGTACTTTTAAACTAATACTCAAAAACTGCATATAGCAGAGCACAATAATATATACACAAATTAAAAATACAACAAATTACTACACAAAATCATTTGTTTCAATTTTTACAGAGTGTATTGTTGGATGTTGGAAGCCACGTCTTCTGTAGATTCTTTGTCACAAGATGGCCAGTTCAGGATCTCTTCGTAAAAGAAAGAGTGTTCCAATGGAATGTATTGCCTCACTTTCGATACGTCTCCAAGTTTTTTCGTATTAATGGGAATTTTCCCATTGTATGCCTTTTGTGTAGGCATTACCATGCGTCCAGTACCTGTTTTTGTCATACAGAATCTGTGTTTGCTCATTTCACTACCAATGACCACACTGGCAGTTACACATCCAGGATCATCTTTAGAGTAAACAAATTCACTAAATTGTGTTGGAGAAAACATTTTCTTATTTTTCCCTTTCTTCCCCAGTGTGTCTAATGAGCAGGTGGTTTTCTTGTAATGCTCTGGCCACCAGCATTTAAAATTCAAAATATCATCAGTAGTAACTGATTCTACAGAAAATCTGTTGTTTGTGTTTGTCTGGTGGATCAAGGTATTGTACTGTTCTGGCACATATACCCTGTCTGTCTTCCTTAGTTTGCGCTTCACTACACCAAAGTCGCGGTCACAGGGAAGAAATGAATGGCCTCGTTGTGGAAAATAATGAATGATTTTGTTGAATCTCCCCATTTGAGTCAGTGCAAGCAGCAATCGAATTACGGTATGGTTTTTATTTTGCCCTCCACAGTTATCAGAGAAAAGATAAAATTCCTTGACTGAAGAAGGGACATAATTTTCAATGTAGTTCAGAAAAAGAGAACACACTTCATTTGGAGATTTGTGGCCTATACCTTCATGATAGGAATAGAAGTGCGCCGTATGGTCTTTCAAGTTGTGAATATTGAAATTGATGACCCAAAGTTGTCTGTAATAGAACATTTCTTGTACCGGAATGTTGGGCAAAGGAAGGTTCTGCATATAGTCAAAGCAGATTCCAAGAACATCATTTCTTTCTTTACATATTTCCTCCACTTCTTTGATTTTATTGTAGAATTTCTTACTACGTCGTTTATGGACCATCATTTCCACAACAGCTACTCTCTTGAGAGAATCACATAAGTTTGAGGATTTTATCTTAACTCCAAGCTCCTCACACTTGCTGCATACGTCTACTTGTGGTCGCCCAAAGCGCAATGAAAAGTTTTCATGAAAATATTGAAGGTAAAATTTATATTTTACCCCACTGTCAGGGTGTTTGGTAATAAACAGGTCATACATTAGTTTGACATTGAGACGAGCATCCAAATATTTCTCCCCTTTGCCACAATAATGTGTTTCTTTAGTTGGAAATGACTCAATGTGTTCCTAAATTAGATGTAATATTTCTCCTGGTATGGTGTTTGCTTTTTCGTTTGAACCCCTTCTGTCTTTTGGAGACTTCCCTTCATAAAGCAAATTACATAGTCGCTCCACCTGCTTCTTTCCAATGCCATACAAACTAACAAAGGCTTTCTTACACACTTCCGTCTTACTACTATCACTCTTAATAAAATAGTATTTGTATGAACCTTTCCTTAGAATTCCATTCTCAGACCTAGGACGCCTTGATTTTATTTTTTGAAGTTCTATCAATCTTTGTAAATGAAGATCTTGTTCATCTTTGGTATCGAAGGAGTTCATTGTTGTAATCGCATGATTAAAATCTTCATTGCTAAGATTCTCAAAACATTTTTTCTTGCATCTGTAATTTACATTAAAAACATGATAGTACGTAACTACGTAATGTATTAATGTGATTATTTCAGTATACCGTTTCACATCAGAGTCATGAAGTAATTTCAATCCATGTACAAGCTAAATAAATATTTTAATTTATCCTTCTTGGACAGTAAAAATCGCATACCACAGGAGAAGTACTGCATCATATCTAATAGCTAAAAAAATCTTTGACTGAAAGTGAAATAATCGAAATCGTAGCCTTCTTTCCACATTTTATCTGAACATCTGACTAACAATACGATAGAAACGGTAATACCATCTACTCAATCAAATGTGTTCAGAGTTAGCTAATACATAGTGTCTAATAAACAATGAGTTGCTTCTTACCCACACTGTTCTCCTGTCGTACGAGCTGCTACAGTCTTCCCAATCCAATTGACATGTTCCACTCCCTTCAGTTTATTTTTCTTAATTACATTTCTGCGGTAGTTGATTTCATTGCGTTTACGTTTACCACTAATAACACAGTTTTCTTCCCCTGGGTCACTCACTACTTCCAGCTTATCTGCCATTTTCCTTATCAGCTGATGGGCGCGTAACTTACTAGGCGCGCGGCACTCAGTTGCGTCACGTCCAGTCAGTCAGTGCAGAAAGAAGATAAGTCGCTGACTTGTCCCCTTTCTGCAATGACTGCGCTGCGTATGGTACTCTGCTCTGCGTTGAGAATGTGTAAATTTGTCCCATTTCTGTATAGAAATGTGTGTCTAGGTCTGGAGAAAGCAATGGCACTCTTAACTCATTTTCGCTTTTTTCATGACTTATCCCCTTTCTGCAATGACCGATTCAATTATTCCACATCAAAGGCCGGGAAAGCTTCAAGTCATACATTACCTGGTAATTGGAGAACTAAGAGAAAGACTATCAGTAGCCAAGCGAGTAGAGCAACAAGGTAATACAAGAAGATTCAATATTCAGAAATTAAAGAATAAATATGGGAAGGTGAGAAGCTTTTGTTATTCAGTATGCTCTCAAAAAAGCTGAAAGTTAGAATTTATAGAAGTGTTATATTACCGGTTGTTTGTATGGTTGTGAAACTTGGACTCTCACTGTGAGAGAGGAACAGAGGTTAAGGTTATTTGAAAATAAAGTGCTTAGGAAAATATTTGGGGCTAAGAGGAATGAAGTTACAGGAGAATGTAGAAGATTACACAATACAGAACTGCACACCTTGAATTCTTCACATGACATAATTAGAAACATTGAATCCAAACGTTTGAGATGGACAGGGCATGTAGCACTATAGGCGAATCCAGAAATGTATATAGAGTGTTAGTTGAAAGGCCAGAGGGAAAAAGACCTTTGGGGAGGCCGCAACATAGATGGGAAGATACCGGTAATATTAAAATGGATTTGAGGGAGGTGGGATATGATGGTAGAGACTGGATAGGGACTGGTAGTGGGCTTATGTAAGAGTGGCAGTGAACCTCAGGATTCCTTAAAAGCCAAAAATAAATAAGTAAGTAACAAAATAAGAAATCTCCGTTACACAGAAAAGTTTCCTAATAGCTTAAGAATGTGTGTTTTAAATATCATGCATGTAGCATTAATAGTTCCGAAGATACAAAGAAAAACAAAGCAAATGCATGAGCTTAGCTTGCAATAAGTCTGTTGCATTCACACATTAATTTAAGTGCATTCTAGTGGAACCAAAAGAAAAGAGATTTCTTGGGATGAAGTGTGAAAAAAATAAGAACTAAGAAAAATGTACACTCCTTTCCCATTGCATGACCACAAAAATTTGATGAAATCATAATATACCTACAGCTCCAAACATTTCTAAGCATGATCTACCTATTGGAAAACGAAAGAATTAAAAAATGGAAAATGCGACCACATGTGCTTAATCATCGCAACATTGAGTGGAATCATGGGACGGAGTGTGAGTTTCAGACATTTTTATCACGTAAAGAAAAAAATCGCCAAACAAAATAAAAGATTTAATGGTTGGTAACATTAAGGAGTGCGAATAATTTACTACTACTGTAATAGAAGTGCTCAACTTTGAACAAGTAGGGTGGGAAACATAGGAAAACATTGAGGGAAATCTATCTAAAAATGGTTTTTAGACATAGAATTTATAGCTACCTACGCCTAAAAAGTCTACAAAGGCCACAAAATATATATCTCAAACATGAAAAGCAGCAACTCTTCGTTGTTTCCTCTTCATCATCTTCATCTTCTTCTTCTTCTGCTGCTGGTGCTGGTATTGGAGCTGGTATGGGAGCTGGCACGTCAGCTGGTGGGATAACATACAAGGGATCGAACGGTGCTGGGTAGCCTGCAAGAAGCAAAATAAACTACATTCACAGGCTTTCATTGAATGGCATATTAATAGGGCGAGGATTCATATGCATCTGCATATTTTACTGTCCATTTACAAGGGATGTAAAATCATTTTATACATGTTTTGAACGACTGTAATGACGAATGTTCAAAATTAATTCTACATATTTTCGCATATTTTAGGCGTTCCTGTATATAATAGACTATTGAGCATGTAATGTAGCATATTTTCAGGACTTAGTGGCATAAAGCCCAAAATTAGCATATTTTGTAAAAACAATAATATTCTCAATTGCTTGTCAGCACATAATATTTTTCTCTTAACTGTACTCAATGACGGTAAATTGGATACTTTAAAGTAGAAAGGTGCAAAGTGCCAAAATCATAGAAAACGAAATTATTATGCAGAAAAGTGCAATGTGGCTAGGGGGATGATGTATGAAAGAGGCTACATCCACTTGTGTTTCTTAAGTGAGATATTTAGATCTTACGTTGCCAGCACCATGCAGTTTCAGACGGTAAGCGCCCTATTGAGCTGCATCATAGAATGCAATGGATCTTTAACAGGTCATGTTTGTGCCCAAACTTACACACAGCGAAATGTTTTACAGATGTCAGCTTTCACGTTATAACTTTGGAGTTTGTGTTTGTGATACAATGCAGTCTTATATGTGTATTTGGGATGAAAGCATCGCGAGTAGAGGTGCCAATGAAATTTCCTCGTGTGTACTAAAACTGATGAATATGGACATAACAAACAAGAAGAATCTGATAACTGTGCAGTTGAAAACAAAAATCGCGTAATGGTTTTCATGTGTCTCTTTTTAGTTGACATTGGTTTATTTGAGGACATAGAACAAGTGGCCACAGTTTCTTGCAATGCGATTCTGATTTCGTTTTGATTGAAAAACGACAGAAAGTGACAAAAGCCTTCATTCCTAGTGACCTGCTTAAAATCGTACAAGACTCTAAAGTTGTAAAACCATTTCAAACCATTTCAATGCTAGAGTCATATTTCCTTAATATGCAAGATGTTGCTGATCAACTAATTTCCATCAAGAACTTGAATATTTCTAAGGCATGTTGCATTCAGTATGATGTTAGTAAAGCAGGTAGTGTTTATGTGAAATAGTCCCATGATAATGAAGCAGTGCATACCATTAAAGTGCTTAAAAAAAAAAAAAAACATGAAAGATGTGCAGTCAGCATTGTTTCAAGTTAAAACATAAAATAGGGAAATTACTGAAGAAAAGAAGGGGTATCTACTAGTAATGACTCCCTATCTTCCAAATGAGGAGCATAGGCAGTTCTACAGGCAGATCTGTGAGTAAAAATTGCTCCAGAATAGGAAAAAATAGGTATTGGACTTTGCACCATTCTACTGCAACTGTACCCATTACTTAACCCTTTTCACAATCTGTGTTATATAAGTAAATATGGAGAAATAATGTCTTTACATACCACTATTATTAATGAGTAAACACTGTACTATTGCTGTCTTCTATCAGTAAAAAAAACATGACACAAATATGTGTACAATTATTCTTATAGCTACATTTTTTTATCTTATCTCCAATGTTTCATTTTGGCACTTTGCACCCTTCCACTTTAAAGTATCCAATTCCTTGCATATGCAGTGTGGGTGTGGAAAAACCAAAACAACCACACTATGTTTTTGTTCCATTGTGCTATGTACTGCACAACAAGAAGCACTCCCAAACACCTCTGCCTACCTGACTTCATCATCATCATCATCATCATCTTCATCATCATCATCATCATCATCATTCATACAAGTAGCCTATTAGGCCATGTGGCCTATTATGATCTTATAATAAAGAGGAATTTTCTCCCCAGCTCTTCTTGGGATATACCAGAGATCTCTTCCAATGGGGTTACAGTGAAGCATAGCTTTTAGGATTCTATGGGATCTCATTCATCGCAAATAGCTCATCCAGTTGTTCTCATATTTCTGTGTGAAATGGAGTACTGATTCCAGACCGAATTCTACCATTACTTTGTCGTTGCATTTATAGTCCCATTTGTATATCATGCTGTTCTTCGCATAAATCTCATTTAATTAGCTGTTATTCTGCGTTCATCCATCTACCTTAATGTCCATGCCTCACTACCATAACAGAGTACAGGTCTTGCCAAGGTTTGTTAAAGGTGTATTCTAGTGCTTTTCTGTACCAGGAACACTGTTGATTCTTCCCATAGTTCTGCAGTATTTTACAATTTTACTCATTATATCCCGTTCATTATCAAATGTTAATTTGTAGCCAAGATATAAAACATCATTTACTCTTTCTAAAATGTTGCCTTCTAAACATATTTTACTAGGGACAGGGTAGTTTCCCCACAAGGTTATAATTTTTATTTTTTATGTATTTATTTCCATGTTATATTTTTTTGCAATGATATTTAAATCATGTACTGAGTACTGTAGATCATTTTCTGTTGGTGCTATTGAAACTAGATCATCTGCAAATATCAATGAATCTATTTTTAATTTTCTGTTTATCTGCAACTAACCATGTCGCATTTGTCTCCAATCCTGAATAATTTTATTCATATGCATTATAAACAGAAGGAGGGAGAGACCGCAACCCTGTTTTATTCCTGTGTCAATTTCGAGCCATTCTGAGACCCTATTATTAATTTTGACTGAAATTAAATTTGTCTTACATGACTTTAAAATCCCATACCCACCTTTTCTCTGTTTCACTTATTCTCAGTTGGGATTTTATGTTTGTTAAGTTTATTTATACACACTTTAACATCACGTGTGTAGGATCTTTGGATATATCAGTAGGCCGTGGACTTTTGATCTGATTCTGTTTTTATTGTAGTGTGTTACAGATGGCTTATGTTGTTTTTATTGTCGTGTGTTATAGATGTTTATATTCATGTAACTGATTTAGATTTTGTTTTAATGTTTATGATATTGGTAATCAAGGGGTCATGAATCATGGTATGTAAATTTCCAATCCGGCATGTGCCTTTGTGACTGAGGGAAATCATAAAAACCTGTCAGATTGGCTGGCCACGAGGTTTGAATCCAGGACAAGTCTCATACACTACCATCTGAGCTAAGTCGCCCGGTTTGTTAATTGCTTATCCATTTCTTGTACTTTTATTGTTTGTTAGTTACAATAATAAACAATAAACGTTACACTACATAAACTACTAAGACATGCTGAATTGTGGAGTTGTACAATTAAAGGTTCTTTAGAGAAACTTTTGTCATTAACTCTTTCATCCAGAATTCACACAATGTACACCGTGCGAAAATTTCGAGACACTGTACTGGAATGTGACGATTTTTAGATTGTAATAATGGGGGGGGGGGGGGTGTAAATGTAAAGGTGTCGCCCTTACATGCATTAAGGTGTTTGGGGACAAGGAGGTAGAACTCCATGCCAAAGTTACCTCACATACCTTGTGAGAAGAAAGTAATTAGGGGATTGTAAATAGACATAATAATTAAATAACATTAGGCCTATTTCATGATATGAATACTTGACTTGAGGTTGTTCCGCATTAATTTATATAAAGTCAGCTCTTCTCTCTTTCTGCGTTGCATAGTGGCCTGTATTATATAAAATTTATAATAATAAGTATGTATTATGATAACTTGAAATTACAACATTAAAAGTTACGCTTATGGACATGCTTGTTCAGCTTCGTAGTCAATGGTGAAATCCCTAGTCGTAAGGTTAACACGTCGCAACTCCAGTAATGCCAGTGTTTTACACTATTTTCTATAGATTTACGGTTCCTGTCCAACAATATAAAAGAAAAAGATAAGTGTGGACTAGGATGGTTCATGGTAGTAAGGTAAAAATGAAGTTGTTCCAATCTTAGCTCCATATGCTTTGCTTTTGTCCTCTAGGACAGTCAAACTGCTGTGTTAAATTTTAAGTTAATGAAATGGTGTCTAGAGGTCGCTTCATTCTATTAATTTATGTCAGTTTCATCAGGTACGAGTAAATGAATATGTCTAATACTTTGAGATCTTCTCCTGTAAACGGGCTCCCTGGGAAGCAAATCTCTGAATTGTCCACAACAAGATTACCACCTGGATTACACATTACCTGATGTGTACAATTTCGTCACTTGGACGAAGACAAACCCCTCCCAGATAGTTACAGATTGGCCTAAGGGAGCATGCAAGGATTCCAACCCTCTGAATAGATTCATGTGTTATGAAACTTTCTAAACTATATGATAAATATCTGGATCTAAAATAAAAATTAGACAGCGAGAAAGTGATATAGGTAATGAAACAAAACACATTAAAGAGATCTGAACAAGTTGTTTGATATTGCTACGAAACACGCAATGACAGAGATTAGAAATGAGGAGGACCAGATATTTCTTGAAAAGCAAAGAGAAGACATATTTTGAAATAGCATGGAAGGTGCTGATCTAAAGACAACTGCACAAGAAAAGTTGACTACGAAGCTGAGCAAGCATGTCCATAAACGTTGAAACCTCTGATCATAATGTTAACACATCACAACTCCAGTAATCGCAAATCTGTTGATAAATCCGGTGGTGTCATTCTAATTTTTCAAACCTAAACACACATAGAATTATTCCAATTCAGAAACAACTAAGTAAACTAAAAAAACTCCTAAAGGAAATAACATTTCAATGGATACCTAGTCATTGTTGTGTACCTGGAAACGAGAAAGTAGATAATATTGCAGAACAGGCAACATATTTGCAACCAAGACCTCTTCAAGTGATATCTCTATCCAGTGCTTTTGCTTCAGTAAAGTCTCGTTTTATAACCTATGGATCAACAATTGGCTCTATTCTGACAAAAGAAAAATTTTACAGTCTGTACAAAAGAAACCAAATGACCTGGAAATGTATAAAAAACTTGCCCAGACATGTTCAAACATTTTTAACAAGAGCCAGAACAGGTCACATTATCACACAATTGTATCTACACCGATTTCACATTTCTGATAATCCTACTTGTCTGTGGTGTAATAATCATGATGAAGTTCTGGAACACATTCTTCTATACTGTCCATCCATAAACCAAAAGAAGTAAATTAAAATCATCAGTACCAGTTGCAGAAGACACATCCCATAGTATATATATATATATATATATATATATATATATATATATAGACTACTCCCCAACTCTGGCTACTAGCAACAGGCATCTATAATGAACACCGATCAAAATATTCCGCATTTCTCATGAAAAACAACAAGTGAAGAGACTACAGTGGACTATAGTGGACTTTACAGTATGTTGTCACCAAACAGCTGGATACATTAAGATTGATTGATTCTAATTTTTTAACAACTGCTTCTCTCTGCTAATGAACTCAAATTTCATAATTTCAATAAAAATATTAAATGACGTAATAATAAGCAGCTACAAATAAAGGAAAACTGCAATTCAACTTGTTCTTGCATTTGTAACTTGTTTTAGAATCACTCTACCTACTAATTTCTCAGACCGCCAAAGATGAACTAGATATTAGCCTTGTGGGGATATGAATTTTTGAAAGTTCAGTTTTTTGGACCACACTACCATATCAAGGCATTGGAAGAACCTTGTTACCTACTAGAAAACACATTTGATTTTTAAATAGAGTTCTCTTTTTTTTAGATCTTTTATGTCAGATTATAGAATCTTGACGAAACTAAGTACTTAATTGACGGTATCGAATGTATTTTGCGTGTTTAATCTGTTTCTTGTTGGACTGCGAGAGATTCAGTATCGTGCATCTCTGTTAGACTTAGTGTTCTCTCAGGAGATAAAATTTTCTTCGTAGGCAATCTGTTGCAGACTGGGTCCTGTTGTTCTTTCAGCAGGGGTAGGTCGGTTGGAACATGATGTCAAGTGCCACGAACTTGTGCACTGTCACCCCTCTATAATATTCCTGATGATAAACATTTTTTGCATGGAAAGATGGAGAATCCACCTGACGTAAAAGTCTCATACTGACCATTGCCGAATTTGAGACAGTCAAGGTGGAAACGCAAGCCACAGGAACTCAATTCACTTCAGACCGCTCACCTCTTAGCTTTACAAACCACTCACTATTGCTTGTGTAGTGTAGATTTGTACAAAACTGGCCTCGCACCTCGCATCCATCTATTCTTAAAAAAGAAGCCTTAAAAGACTTGATGGAACGCTTTCACGTTTCATTGCACTACACTGATTGCTGTCTGGGATTTAGATTCCAATCTTCAACAGAGGAAATTCTCTTCAAAATATGTGACTGGTTCTCAGCCAATAAATTAGTATTAAATTGTAACAAAACTAACATAATTCAATTTAAATCCTGTCCAAATTAAACGTCGCAAATTTCTAGCGCAATAATTAATAATAGATCCCTATTAGAAACAACAACAACCAAATTTCTTGGCTTAAAAATCGATAATGTGTTAAATTGGAAAAATCATATTAAAGAAATTACCCCCAAACTAAATTCAGCTTGTTTTGCTATTAGATCTATGCAAAAGATAGTAAATATCAATACCTTAAAAACAATATACTTTGCATACTTCCACTCGGTAATGAGTTTTGGAATAATATTCTGGGGGAATTCCACAGATAGTAACAATATATTTCTATTACAAAAAAGAGTAATTAGAATAATAGTAGGTGGCAAATCTAGGGAATCGTGTAGGACTATTTTAAAAAAACTACAAATAATGCCCATGGCTTGTCAGTATATATTTTCATTAATAATCTTCCTCGTATGTAATCGTGAAAACTTTGTAACTTATTCAACAGTTCATAGCATAAATACACGTCAAAAAATGACTTTCATACTCCATCAGCAAGTCTATCGTGCAATCAAAAAGGAGTGCGTTATATGGCAGTAAAAATTTTTAATAGCCTCCCTATCGATATAAAAAATGAAACTCAAAACATAAAATTATTTAAGGCCAAATTAAAGAAGTATCTAATTTCTCACGCCTTCTATTCTGTAGCTGAATTCATGACATTCAATAACACTTCATGAAATTGATACTAAAACTATGTGTTGTACTAGTAGACTATATTGTAAATCTCGTCTGCATATATATTTCATGTAGACTGTGACTATAAATTAAGATTTTATAATAGTATTAAGTTTTTTGACTTGTTCCCTATTCTAGCTGTAAGCATGTATGAATATCATGGAATGTTAATAAATACAATACAATACAATACAAGATTAAAACATAAGCACAGTTCAAATGATTCTGACAACTACCGACCCAGTGACAATAAAGCATTCTGAATTGTCAATACTTTCAATAAAACAAGTAATTTATGTCATTCAAATGGAGCAAAAAATTGTAGGAGGAGTGTTAAAAGAGGAAAACGAAGTACCTTATTAATATGCTAAATAGTGCATTTTGTAGTTATTGTATATTTATTTTTTTAAATGATGTTTTTTAATAATAAACTATGGTTCATTGTTGTGTATGCAGTATTAGCACTCAAAGGGAAAGGGTTATTGGTAGACGACTGTCAAAGTAATTGAAGCGATGTCATGCAGAACAGCACAAATCCACTTTTTGACACTATATGACTTATGGGTATCAATGAATTCGTCTCACTCAGAGCTATATATTGAGTGTCAAAACAAAAACAAAAACCAGCTTTTTAGTGGATGTTTTAGTGGCAATGATATTCATAACATCACAAGTTCCATAATACACTGGTCAAAAAAAGTTAAGCATAATTAGGCATATAACGGTTTTTATTAATTAAAATAAAATAGATAAATTATAATTGGGTTTCTTGGTTCCACAGAATAAACTTGAAAGTAGAAATACACTATTTGTTAACAATGGACTCAATATGAAATGAAAAAGTTGCATTGTTTGGAAACAACGGAAAAGATAAGGGAAGTTGAAATTCGTACATCATCAAAGAAAAGGAAATGGTGCTTTCAGTACCCTGTTTAATAACGTGTTGGTCCTCCACGAACCCTGAGGCACTCTTGCATGCAACGGGGCATACTCAGTACCAACGCATCTAAGCTCTCCTGAGGCAAATTGTCCCATTCTTCCAAGGCAGCATTCCTGAGTTCTTGAATCGTTAATGGGTGATGTGGACGATTGGAAATGGCTCTCCTGAGAAAGCTCCATGCATGCTCTATTCAGTTCATATCCGGTGAGCATGCTGGCCAATCCATTCTTCGGATCCCATGTTCTACAAGATACTGCTGCACACTATGAGCACGATGAGCCGAGCATTATCGTCCTGTAGAGTGAACCCTTCTCCTACAGTCTCTGCAAAACCACTTACTATGGGTTGGAGGATGTTGTTCTCATACACGGCAGCAGTCATGTTTCCCTCTATTGGAACCAGTGGTGTGCGGCGGCCAAACATGACACCTGCCCAAAACAAGATTGAACCACCAAACTGTTGGTGACGTTCCATGGTCATTGAGGGATGATTTCATTCCCCTGTTCGTCTCCATACGCGAATAGAGTTGTTGTCAGGGTGTAGGCCCATTCTCACTTCGTCTGAGAATAAAGTTCTGGTCCATTGGTCTCGTGTCCAATTCTCATGTGCTCTAGCCCATCTTGCACGAGCACCCCTGTGATGTGGACGGAGTGCTGGAGTCTTGAGTGGTCTTCGAGCATACAACCCTATGTCATGAAGTCTATTGCGCACAGTTTGGTTACTTACAACACCAGTGGCTTCGCGCAGGTCATGGCGCAGAGTTGTAGCTGAGGCTATAGGGTTCCTACGTGCAGATAACCTTACATACCGGTCCTGACCTGGTGTTGTTTTGCGTGGACGGCCCTCGCGAGGTCGATCTGCTATTGACTGGGTTTCCTGGAACTTTCTCCACAGTCTGGAGACAATACTCTGATTCACATGAAGGATGTTAGCAACATCAACTTGTCTCATGTTTTGTTCCATCAAAGTGATGATTTTGATGCGGTCTGCCATTGTAAGGGTGTTCCGAGCCATTGTACTGCACTATGAAGCACTATGAAGCAAAACGACACTGATTGAACTTTGCTCGAATTACAGACTTTGTTTACTGCACTATGAAGCACTATGAAGCAAAACGACACTGATTGAACTTTGCTCGAATTACAGGCTTTGTTTACTAGCTGTGATTTGGACGTTACCTAGTGATGCAGAATAAAACAAATGAAAGAGTTTGAATTGGTAAACATAATACGTGCCACATAAAACCAAAAGAAACATAAATATCAGGTATTATTGGGTAAACTGGAAATATGCTTAACTTTTTTTGACCAGTGTATAAGTTATTCTGGATGTCACTGACATTAGTGTAAGTTTCTGGAAGTTGATATTCAGAACAGCACAAGTTCCATAATCTAAATTGTTCTGAATATAACTGACACTACTGTAAGTTTCTGGAAGTTGATATTCAGAACAGCACAAGTTCCATAATCTAAATTGTTCTGAATGTCACTGACACTACTGTAAGTTTCTGGAAGTTGATATTCAGAACAGCACAAGTTCCATAATCTAAATTGTTCTGAATGTCACTGACACTACTATAAGTTTCTGGAAGTTGATATTCAGAACAGCACAAGTTCCATAATCTAAATTGTTCTGAATGTCACTGACACTACTATAAGTTTCTGGAAGTTGATATTCAGAACAGCACAAGTTCATAGTCGGATTATCTCCCATGTGGCAGCCTTGGTGTTTAATGGTGTATTTTTTGGGAGATTGTATGTTGCTTTCGCATCTTAATGTGTTAATAAATGGTATAAATAATCAATATGAATTAGTATGGTATATATAGTAACGATGATAATGTCCCAGTTCCACAGTTGAAATCACAGCCATCATCATGAAAAAGAATTACTGTTAAAAATAATCGTATAAGTGACAAACCATATGTAAATACTGCTGAGACTAATGTTCTATGCTAGGTATCTGTGACTGTAGGTTTTTGGTATACACAGAGTGTCTGATAACAAAGGATTTATGTATCCTTATACAGAATTGGTGGATAAAAAAGACACCAAATGAGACTGTATCATTTTTAGACGATTTTATTGGGCACAATATTAGTGAAACCGTACAAAAGCTGTATGTATGCAGTGATACGTGCAGCTCTCAAAACAGGAACAATACTGTTGTCAAATATTTTCATGACGTTCTGAGTATATCAGACACACATTTCCAACAAAGGGACACTCATACTTCCCACGTGACCGAGATTTTAGTCGAAATGAATTGAAAAATAAGAAAGATAGGTACTGTATATATCTCAGAAGAGTGTACAGATGTCATGAAAGCAGCTTCCAATAATATTACTTTTATTAATGTTGATCAGTCTATGTTGAAAGATCTTAAAACATTATTTTCAAAGATCAACACACCAGTGCCACTTTTACAAAGTCAGGGAAAATGGAAGATCATATATTATGAAATAACAGAATACAGATCCAATAGCTTGATTGTAAGCACAACATTAGGTCAGTGGCGATTCCTCCATGAAGGATATGGGATGATCCTACAGTTTAATTACGTGCCTCTGACGATAGAAAACATTTTAATTGCAGATTTTGATTTTCAATGCGTCCCGACATAATAATTTTCTTTAAGCTTCCACTTTCTGTTGTGAGTTGTCGCCACTGCACAGCTCAGAAATAATTTCCGAGGAACCGTCCAAATATCTTACAGAAAACGGTTTCTTCTAGCAGTGAAGATAGTGGACAGGGGAGGGTGCGGGGGGTGGGGCATGGCTTGAGTTTAAACACGTTTAAGGATATGACCATGGATCCTACTACGACCCATCTTTCTGGGTGGTGGAGACCCTTCAGAGACTACAATAAGAATTTTCAAGTATCCTTATAGGCTTCTTAAATGCAATTCATTGGTCATTTTAAAAGAACAGAATAAACGAAATAATAAATAATTTAAAATGATATAATATAAAATGAATAAAAAGTAAAATTACATAAAAGTAAATAAAATAAGCTATAATAAATACAAGAATTAATAAGACTTTCAGATGACAGGACAGCCGAAAGAATATTTTAAGTTGTATTTGATCATTTAGAAGAATTTAACTAGAGCAAAAAATTAATTACGCAAACGTACGACGGAGCATCGGTAAATATTGATCTGTACATTGGCTTAGGAGCCATCTGCGAACTAAAAAGGGGAGGACAACTGAACTTCACTACTAATAAATTGCCAGTTCCAGAATAATGAGTCAAAGACTAACATAGGCCTACTTGTATTGATTTTGCATGCTCTATTATTATTATTATTATTATTATTATTATTATTATTATTATTATTATTATTATTATTATTATTATTATTATTGTTAGTGTATTATTGATGTTAGTTTCTGTCTTAGTCATCAGTCATCAACCTCATATCCTACATACATAAAATATCACAAGTCGCCACTGCATCAAGTGGCTTTGTAACCGAGAACTTTCAATTTAAAGAGAAGTGGAATGTTGATCTCGCTTCACTTAAAAGGGCATATGAAGGTGAAATTAAACTGAAACCTGCATGACAGTGAAGTGTGGGATTCTGATTAATGCGAAGTACTCTAACTGAACAAAATGAAATAATATTTTATATAATTTGAAATACTATTGATAAATTAAGAATGCATTTCCAATATTAAATACAAATATTTAACCTTCATTACTCGGTATTTTCCCCCAATAAATTGAGACAATGACATTCAAAACAGTACAAAAACATGATTTTCAATTGAGTAAAAATATGGGAAATTTGACTTTATATAACTTGCTGACATTGTTTCTGGTTTAAAATATTCCTGATATAAAGTTATGTGAAAAAAAAATAGTTTAGTAGCTGTAGTAAGTTCAGAGATAAACAAAAAAAAAATTATCTCAAAACTTTAGTCAGTGGACTTATGTCGTTCTGCATGTCATGGCTTCAATTGCAGATCGGTTTCAAGCCTGCAAACATAATATCAACGTGCCAGTTCAAAAGTGAAACAACTCAAAATTTAAAATTTCGAGAAAATTGAATTTTAAAGCTTCATGTTTGCTGTGAAAAATCCAATTAATATATTCTAATTTGAAACTTAAAGCCTACATAAAACATGATTTGAATTTGGATTAAGTTCTAGATCCTTTTATTTTTCACAGCAACATAAAGCTTCAAAATGCAGGTTTCTGAAAACTCTAAATTTTGAGTTGTTTTCCTTTCGAACTAGACCATCGATATTGTATTCCTGTTCTGACTGCCTGCACACTTGGATAAAAAACAATGATTTAATAATATGATATGATTATATTTACTGCCATATTAAAAAGCTAGCGAATTTCGTGTTAAAATGTTAAATTAATGTTCTTTCTTTCTGTCAAGAACCTAATTTGTTTTAACTTCAAACTTTTAAGAACAGGTTCCACGAACTGCGACAAATTTAACAAGTAGATCAGGCGACTGGTGTCAAGTCTCCTGAACTTATGCACAGAGTCCGTGGATATCCAGAGTATGACAATCCTTTGCGCCGGAAATGCCGACAAATCAGCCATTGTTATTCCAGCACACGCTATTTGCCATATACAGTTGTGTAGGGAATGAATGTACTTAAATAAGAGTCAAATATTTTTAATTTTAAGGTCCACGGACACTGGCCTAAATTTTATCGAGTTTTACTTTAAATGTTCCTAGCCCAAGCATGTGGAAATGGAATAACAATGGCAGCTGACTGATTGCGCTAGTCTGAGTATCCACGGACTCTGTTTGTGCATAGATGAAAGCACCACTACATCAGGATGTAAACAATTACCGGTACTGTATCTTGGTAGTTTTCGAATTGGAAGCAATACAATGCATATCCTAGCTGTTTTATCCTTCGACAACCCTCCTTATTGGCTCTTGCCTCCCAATCAGCATACCGGGTCTCCCAGTCCACCATCAGCTTGCCTTGTCGAGCTAAAAGGCAGAAAATTCTGAGTTGAAATCTTCGTAACACACTGATTGCTAACTATGAAGAGGATAAATAGGTACTGTCCAGCCAAATAGTTATGCCGCATCCCGGTTTCCCCCACTCGTTTCTCCTGTCCTCTCTGTAAGAGCTAGTAGCTGAGGTGTTTGGCTCTTTTCAGCAAATATTTGCTGTACGGAATTGGAAGTTTACGTAATATTATAAAACTGTTTAAAATAATTTAAAGAAAAAGACTCCGTTAAGTAACTGTCATGTGATTTTCCCCGTTTTGACGACCCTGCTACATAACCACTTGGACGGACAGTAGCATGACAACATGTACGTCACCAAACTATTAACAGTAAGTGAATCATAAAAGTAAAGTCTGAAAGGGAATCAAAAGATGAAGTACGTAATAATGGTTACTTCTAATAGCTTATAGGTATAACCTCAAAGAAAAATAAATTCAGGGAAATGAAATAAAGGAAGCTTTGACTTTTATTTAAAAAATGAAATTAATTTATCCATATTCTTTTATTTACACACGGCTCCCAAATGTTGTGTGCCTGTGTGTACCAGCAATTACCAGAGTGCTATAAGTGAGAGTTACAGTTCTCAAATTTTCAACTGAAAAGGATAAGTTATCTGACTAGGAGCTACTCGTATAGCACGAAATGTCTTTACGCCAACAAAGCATTCAGTTGTGTGTATTAAACACTTTGAAGTAAACGATTTGTATCTAGTACATGTTTCTAGAGACAGAGAAGGAAATGTGCAAGAAAACCCCCGAAATAAATGTCTCTTAAAACAAGGATATTTCCAAGCTTACTGGAACGATTAGATAATCTTATTCCTCAACAAGAATGGACCCTGCTAATAGGTGGCAGAAGTACGTTCAGAGATTTGAGCAGCAACAAATTAAGTGGTTGAAAATGGACAAAATTAATTCCTTTGATGAACATAGATACTTTAAAAAAGATAGCAGGTGGATTGTTATCAATGCAATGTTTGTGTACATTTTGTTGGTTAATTTTGAGGGTGTGTCACAAACTGATGTGCATATTAAAGTATATGAAAATTTATCTGTGCAATTGTAAGTAATCAAAATGTTAGTAACTGCATCACAGAGTCGGTAAGTGGAAACACGAAATTAGAAATGTGGTCCCAATTGTAGAGCATTCTTCTGAAGTATGTAAATTATTCCATAATAATTATTAAAGTGTAATGATGCTATTGCTAACATTGAAAGCATATTGGTTACGTATGTACTGTATGTTTACTTAAGCATAATGCTTTATTGGAGGAAGTATTCAAAAGATGCTTGTTATGTTTACTGGAACAAATTTCAAACACATTAAGTAAAATGCCAAAATACTTATGTGATGCATTTATAAGTGCATTTTTGTTTTACGAACAGTCATCTTCCTCCTACAGTGTTATTAGAAATTGTCAATTTTATAGACTAATATAATATTAAAATCTTCTAACAAATGTAGTAATTAAATAATAATGAAGTAAATTTTCATTTTTGAACCTATGTGCTAGTAATATTTTCTCGTGGATTATTTTACGACGCTTTATCAACTGCTATTATCATCTAGTCAGACCAAGCATTTGCTCTCTATAGGTTGAGGGAAAACCGCGGAGAAAACCTCAACCAATTACGCCGTAATAAAAGAAGGAAAGGGCAATAAGGCAACAAAAAGTAGAGCATTTCCTAAAACATGATCAGTAAACAATAAAAAAGACCGAAAAATGCAAATAAAAGCAAAATAAAAGGTAGATTGTATTGGCTCGCATTGAAGTGAAACAAGTTTATATTGCATTCTACATTGTCTGTGATGTCTCAGAAAAAATATGATATTTCATCAACTTAAGACCCTATTCATCACGCAACATCTTACCACTATTTTCCCACCTCACTTCTTATATTCCCAACACATTCATTCTGTTTCTTCTCATTGTGTCCTTCATGTTTTCCAACTTACCTGGTAGCATTGGAGTCTCTAAAATCCATGTTGCAGTCGTCGGTCTTCTTTTCTTCTCTCCATTGGTTTCTGTCATGATGTGTCCTTCCCCAGTATCCCCCTCCCGGACATCCGAAGGGGGGGATAGTTTACGTCCGGAATCTTTTACCAAGGAAAGACTCATCATGCCATTTTTTATCATATCTTCTTCTTGGGATAGATAAATGCGGTAGCTTCCCATTGCTTTCCGCACACCACTCTCTCTTTCGCATCTTAAAAGATCCCAGGGGGCCCCAGCGTGGAGGTGAGGAGAATGGATTTGACTAATTAGGCCCTCCGGACTTCACCGAAATTCACCGCAAGGGTTAAATATCAGTTCCATCAGGGTTTTTGACCCCATCAGAGACAGGGAAATCCCAATTAGCCTTTGCCCCCCTTATTGAGTCGAAAGCATTATAAAGGTCATCAATATGAAAAGACTAACTAAGATCCTTATAGAACATGACACCAAGAAAGTTAATATTCAAGGATGATTTAAGATTAAAGGTATGCCATTGAAATACTAGATATGTTAAATTAATATTTACTTACTTACTTACAAATGGCTTTTAAGGAACCCGCAGATTCATTGCCCCCTCATATAAGCCCGCCATTGGTCCCTATCCTGTACAAGATTAATCCAGTCTCTATCATCATATCCCACCTCCCTCAAATCCATTTTAATATTATCCTCCCATCTACGTCTCGGCCTCCCCAAAGGTCTTTTTCTCCGGTCTCCCAACTAACAGTCTATATGCACTTCTGTATTCGCTCATACGTGCTACATGCAATATTATTACTAAAAAATAAACATGATGCTCTGTTTACAGTAAGATTATTAGAACAACACCATTTTTAAATTCACAAATACCATTACTTAATTTTCAGTTTGCGCAATACCTAGATGCGAAACAGGAACGAGATGAAGTTAGACTTCTATCTATCAATCTTCTTAATGTATCCAGCTGTTTGCTGACAACATAAAGTCCACTACAGTCCACTGTAGTCTATTCAGTTTTTGTTTTTCACGAGAAATGAGGTGTACCGGTATTTTGATCGGTGTTCATTATAGATGCCTGTTGCTAGTAGCCAGAGTCGGGGTGTAGTCAATATATACTGCAGAGCTGTGTCTTCTGCAAGTGGTACTGATGATTTTAATTTACTTCTTTTGTGGTTTATGGATGGACAGTATAGGAGAATGTGTTCCAAATCTTCATCATGATTATTACACCACAGACAAATAGGATTATCAGAAATGTGAAATCGGTGTAGGTACAATTGTGTGACAATATAACCTGTTCTGGCTCCTGTTAAAAATCTTTGAACATGTCTGGGAAAGTTTTTGTACACTTCCAGGTCATTTGGTTTCTTTTGTATGGACTGTAAAATTTTTCCTTTGTCAGAAGAGATACAATTGTTGATCCATAGGTTTATAAAATGAGACTTTACTGCAAAAGCACAGGATAGAGATATCACTTGAAGAGGTCTTGGTTGCAGATATGTTGCCTGCTCTATGAGGATTAAACAAACTGACACTTTAATATTATTATTTTATGCAGTGATAAGAGATGATGTTAAACAAATGCTAAGGAAAAATCGTCAAATGAATATAATTTATTAAAGTAATAATTATAGGATTGATAGAATTCTGAAAAAAAAAAAAAAAAAACTTCATTTTTTATATTCGTGTGGAGTGGGTGGCAATAGGTAGGTATGGGTTAATTTTGATTGTGCTACGAAAGCTCCTTGAGTCTTGGTGTCCTTGAGTGAAAATATGTCTAGCAGAGCTCACATTTGACGTGGACGATAAATTGCGTGTGAAGATTATTTTATGTGCTGTGTACTTATCTTTGGACTGAAACTAAAGACAGGTAGACCTACACATTGGAAGTCTCCATGATGGTCAGCACAACACACAACTACCGCTCAGATAACACTTGCCACAGGCTATGGTTTGCAGATTTGCTCAGTATTAGTATTCACTGACTCAAAAATTTTACAATTTCAAATTAAGGATACAGAACCTGCGGATAAAATAGGAAATTTTGTAATATAGTATTATCAGCAGCAAGTCATAATATCCCAAGATGGAAGATTTTTTAAATATAAACCCTTCTGAAATAGAAAACTCTCAGAATACAAAATACTTCGGGAAAACCCAAGGGAAAAAACTGAGAAGATTAAAAACAATGGAGGAAAGCAGCAGCAAATCTTAGGAAAGGAAATAATGTACGCAAAAATCAGTCTTTAGAAACATTTTTGGATAGCATTGATCAGAACAGATAGTGGAAAAGTACACAATTTCATTGCTTCATTAAATAAAAAAAGAAAAGCATAAGAAATAACCTATTATATACAAAGGGAGAGCTTTAATACAGTGGTCGTCAGCACTCGCTGAAATGGGTAAAGAGTAAGCGGAGCTGTCCTGTATACCCTGTCGTGTAGCAGGAAGAGGTAGAGAGCATACCCACTAGCAGCTACGATTGCACCATAGTGCAGTGTGTTCTCCGCGGGTAAGAGACGCTAACCCCAGGGTATTCTGTACTGATGACCACTGCTTTAATAGATGATAAATACATAGCACATGCCTTTAATAAATTTTTTGCTTCCTCCTTCAAGTCAAGATCAAATAACAAGAAGTTCCTTAAGAGAAATGTTAAGGATAAATTCAAAAGTAAAACAAATGATATATTACACATCATATACATGAAAATATTGTAAGAAAGAAAGATTAACCTACATATGGAATGTACCGATTCAGCTATTTCAGGTTCATGACTTACAGTATGTCGACATCTGATCATCTAATTGGAATAATAAATTATTATGTAAAATAAGACCTAAATATTACAATTAGATTTTTGAAAAGGAGCAAATAATTAAGGTTTAAAGTCTTAAGAGTTATCACGATTGGTTTAAACATGCACTAAAACAAGACGTAAGTGCAAGTTTGAACCAATAAATTATTGAGATTTGCGATAAATTAGTTTAGGAAATTGTATATTTATTATGTAGAACTACATTTGTATATAGATCTTTTGTTAAATTATTAAGTTTTGTACTTTTGTGAACAATATCAATAAAGCTATCTATCTATCTATTACACATCATATTTAATATGAATGAGCTTCAAAAAGCCATTGCTGACTTACAATCCAAGAAGAGTCCAGATCCAGATAATATCTGGAGAAGTGATTAAACATTTTGGCACAGTAACTCTTAGGAAACGTTTAGACATCTTCAACTTAATATGGAATACATTCATAATACCAGTAATGTGGAAAAAAGCTATTATTATTCCTATTCTTAAAAGAAATAAACCACCAAAACAAATTGAAAGCTTCCGACATATGTCACTTACCTGTACACTAGCTAAAATAATGGTTTGAAATCGTCTCATCTGGTATTTGGAAACTGAAAACATAATAACCAAAGAGCAGGCAGGCAGGATTTATAAAATATCAATCAACTTCACAACAAATGAGTAGGATTAGCCAAGAAATTAAAGACTGTTTGGACGAGCAACAAACAATATAGGCTGTTTATGTCGATTTCAAAAGTTGTTTATGATTCTGTACTTAGACTCAAACTATTGGGAAAAATGTCTAACATTGGAATGCATAATAAAATGCTAAACTGGTTTTACAATTTTTTTAATCAAAGATTTTGTGCAACAAAATTCAATATATACCTATCAAAATATAGTCAATCTCACAAAGACCTTCCACAAGGGGCAATATCTAGCCCTACAATTTTTAATATATTCATTCATCAATGATTTACCATCAGAGTTAAACAAAATAAAAAATGTTAAATGTGCACTGTATGCCGATGATCTCATAATGTGGACATCTGCACCATAAAAGAAACATATGCCTCTATCAACAGAAACGAACAAAGCCCTACTGAAATTACAAGGTTGGTGCTTTGAGAATGAAATGGAAATCAACTTGTCTAAAACCAAATACCAAGTTTTTACCCTTTGCCACACAAAACCCAGAGTCTTACTCACATTTAATAACAAATCCATAGAAGACACAGAAGCTGACACTTACCTTGGTGTAACAATGGACTCAAAAACTTAATACCGTATTGAAAATGTTACAAAGAAAGCGAAAAATAGACTGACAGTGATGAAAAGACTAGCTGGAAGTAAATGGGGTTGCTCAGTACATACTCTAAATACAACATATACCGGTAAGACATTCTAAACGAAGACAAGAGCAAACTCGCAGACAACTTCATATACTGGCCTAGGTACGTAGACGATATACTAAATCTATACAAAAGAAACAAAAGACAAATTGAAAACCTACACAAACACATAAACAAAATACACCCAAAACTACACTATACACTAGAAACAGAAAACAACAAATCTATAAATTTCTGAGACATCACAATAACAAAATACAGACAACAAACACATGTTCAAAATATACAGGAAACCCACTATCACAGTAACACACATGCACAACACCTCCAATCACCCCACACAACACAAACACGCAGCATTCCGATCCATGATACACAGACTCATCAACATTTCTATGAACCCACAAGACTGTAATGAAGAAATACACACTATCAAATACATAGCACAGGAAAATGGATACAACCACAACATAATAGACACCATCATAAAAACAAGAAAACGCCACACAAACACAGGAAAGAAACAAATACATCACACTGACATACGAAAACAAGAACACTTTCAAGATTGCATCATTATTAAAGAAACTAAAATACAACATTGCATACAGAACACACTACAAAAACACCTTAACACACAGACAAGACACCCAGGGGCGGCTTTTGGGGTAGTGCCAGTGTGCTATGGCACCACCAATGATAGAAACAAAAAATAATATCCTAGAAAGCAGTTGTAATAGTTTATTTCTAACATTTTATTCGCATTTTTTTTGGATGAACGTGCGCACAGATCCGGACGCACTCTTGCAGTGTTTTTCCGAACGTTGGAGCCACTTCAGTGTGGCACTGCCTACGTCCATATAACACTGTACTAAAGGCTACTGATTCTAGTTTATATGCGTTTCTTATGGCAGACTTTGAGCCGAATTCAATTTGACTCAGTAGTTAATATTCCGCCTGCTAGAGCACAGTAATGCAGAAATTTCGCTAGATGGCAGGGTTGTTGTAGACGTTAGGAAGGAAACCATCAACCGCAGACTTGCACGAAAACACAAGTTAAAGTTCCGCGCCAAATGTTAATGTAATGTTGCCAATTCAAAACTAATGCACATAACTTGGATTTGAATGTGTAAATTATTATCCATTTAACTATATTGAACGCAGAGACAGTCATGGTTCTTTTTAGAAAGATAAATATTTTTTCATATCATGTAAAACTGTTTGTTAATGTTGTGTAATATTTGCTTTATTTTGCGACAACTAAATATCGCTACACTGTTGCTATAGTATTGATGCTTCTGTTAACGATACACGAGATCTGTGTAGGACATGAACATGTGTTATTCAGGCCGCTGCCTTGGATTTATCGGCCTGTTAAATAAAGTGCAAACGTGTTTGTTTATTATCTATATCACTGTTTATCTCGTGTGTTTTTGCCAGTAATTTTACTAGTTATAAAAGTTATTTGTATTTGACTAACAATACTGTGAAAGTTTTGATTATCTGTATCTGTAAATTTCGTTATAGTTTCGGAAATGTTATTGTAACTGTTACTAGATGTATTGTTAACTGTACACCTGGCAAAATAGCTGGTTTAATTAATGTTTTATTTAACATAATGCAAACGTGAACTGCGATTATCAATTTCACTAGGGTAATTTGCGTACAACCTTTTTTCATTTTTGGCACCACCACCAGAACGCCTCACCAGCCGCCACTGAAGACACCACAAATAAATACAACTTAACAGGAATTTACAAACTATCATGCAACGACTTCTACATTGGATAGACTGGATGATCATTTTAAACACGTTACAAAGAACATATTACAGCCATTACCAAACTATACAACAATTCAATCTACGCAGAACACATCACAAACTCCAACCACAGCTACAGCAACATAGACAAAGACATGAAAATACTACACATACAGCCAAAAAACAAGAAACTTGACACCCTAGAACAATATGAACTTTATGAAGATACAAAAAGACGCTCACAGCACTTCCTGAACACTCAACTCAATTTCAAAACACACCCTTTTCGACACAATCATGAACACATCCCACCACAATAGGAAACTAGAAGGTAGACTTTGGACAATGAAGCACAAGATTTCGAAACTAGTTAAGCAAGGTAAATTCTAAAGATTAACACCAGTAAGGAAGTTGAAAATTTAATCAATGACCTATAAGATTTATGTGAAACTAGTTATGAGCAAATCCTGGGTAACTTTCTGTGCTGGACCCCCCCCCCCTCCCGACTCATTTCACCGGCATTATCACCTTTATTTCATTCAGATGCTAAATAACCTAAGATGTTGATAAAGCGTCGTAAAATAACCTACTAAAATAAAATAAATATAGTGAAACCAGTTTTAATGTATGGCAGTGAAGTTCTTATATCTATGACACCAAGACGACTTAATGAAATAGAAATGGTCCAGAATCAAGCTAAGAGGATAATTACATGTGGTATTAAATCTACCCCCATCACAGCCATGCAAATAAAGACTAACAATATACGTACAATAAGGTTCAAAAAGAATGGGCCGGCGACATATGGCCAAGTTCCAGAAACAGGACAGTCCGCATGCCAGCCTTCTTTAAGCTTCAGTTCACAAGATGACATAATTAAACCATATAAATGTGCTGTATTTTGTTCTAAAATATGTTATAAGATAAAACGAAGATTGATTTTAGCTGCATTAGGGCTTCTGAAGAATAAAAATAGCAATAAAATTGATAAATACTAAATCTATTGAAACGGGATACAAAATTTATCGAAACAAAGATGAACGAGAAAGCTACGAAACACACCAGATTAAAGTATGAGCCATTATAGCGTAAGTGGCTTAAACATGGGTCTAAACCAGATAGAATTGGTTGTAGAAGGTTTGAATCTCGGTTAGTCTTAATTTTTTACATTACAAAATTATCGTGTAATTGAATGTTTAGTAAATAACACAACCCGTCCCCCAGGCAAGACTACTGTCTGTTAATAAAACCGTCTGCATTTATATCTGATCTACAGCTTTTCAAAATATGTTTAAGTACAACATTAAAACATGTTACCATTGTAAACAATACTTTAGTTCAATTTGTTTTAATAATGGCAATACTGAAGTGATACTGTTTACCATTCTTCAGTTCATAATGAAGTTCAGCTTTCTGTTTATTTTGTTTACTAAATGAGACGTTGAGGTGCAAAACTTGTCTTATACATTACAAGCGATTCTGAGAAAAATACGAAAAACCTATTACTCTTTACAAAATTAATATTTCAGAAAGATTTTTTTTTACTTTTAAATAAAGTAGTTTGTGCTTGACTTATTGAAATACTTAAACCATTTTAAACCTAGTACCCAAAATAACTGAGATATATCACAAAAAAAGCTCTGGATAAGATAAGTTTTGCAGCCAAATTAAGCTTATAGAAAGTTTTGCAAAAATACACTTGGGATAAAGGAAGTTTTGATTCATAAATAAGTGTACCGGTATTGAACATATAAAAATTTTTAGCATTATTATTGAATTTTGCAGTTTATTAACTTTGTTTCTAAATTTAATACAAAAGTAATGTACAAAATGTACACATGCATTAAATTGTCTTCAAAACTTTTTTTTTACAGATAATCAGTTTTAATGTGAACAAAATGCACTTTATACAATGTAATCTTCAATATCAGTATGATAAACAATGTTCTTCCTCATGATAATAAGTTGTTTCACCTCCTAAATTACATTGAAAATTCATTACTTTCTGTAATATTGCAATTCGTCTCGCATTTGCCACTCATTGCCAAAATGTTTACTTAGCAACGCATACACATCCTTCAGTTCGCCTTTTTTAACTGGTACAAAATGCTCAGGTGGTGTTGATTTTATGTTAGAAAAACTTTCCCCCTTCTTTGAAATGAACATGCTATTGGAAATGTCTGAACGATAATGAGGCTCACCTCTTACTAGTATATTCTACCCTGAGTTGGATTTTGTGATAATTAGTCTCTTTGACTGGGACAATTCAAAATGTCACTGTCCAGCGGGCTTAACAACTTCACTTATTGCAGCCTTCTAATCAAGGACTGATGCTTCATCACAGAGATGCTTAACAGTTCCATACAGACTAAAAGTAGAATCATAATGTTCGGGCTTAATTATTTCTTCTTTCCTTCTAACACCTTTTTAATCCTCCCAAATACTCTAATTAGGGGGGATGAAAGAATGTCCTACGACAGGAAAGATATATTACAATATTATATATTCTGAGGTACCTCTGAATGTAACCATTAAGCCAACATACCTATTACAGTGCAATTTTTTATTTTGCTCAGGGCATCCGTCAGAAAATAGCTGTATACAGCTCTTACCATCTAGACTGGCGTGGTTTAAGTGATAATTAAGAACAAAGGAAATCTCATTTGAAGCTTCATATCGTTCATTCTCCAACCAAATAGATGGTCACGGTCTTAGTATTTTGGGGGGCTGAGAATGACCCCTGATATATTGTAAAATTTTATTTTAACAACTGTCGGCTATAATATGCATCCTGATCAGATACCTAGGGCAACAGTAAATTTTTCTCACAATCAATACTTAAAACTAGAGTTGATTCAATATTTCCTTGTAACATGTTGTAAAAAGTCTTGGCCCCTTAACTTGTGCACCCGAAGGTTTGTCATATTATCTATGTTACCTTTTTCTGGAACTGCAGAAATATTTGTTTACATTCAGAGCATACATCAGTACTAGGGGATTTGAAACTTATATTGAATTTGTAAATAAAAATATTCCTAAATAAGTTATACTTCACTTTCATCACTGGATCATAATTTTCACGGTTATATAAACGTCATAATTTTCTTATACTCAAATCGTTTGGCAGATACTGTCACGAACCCTTGTTTCGAGTATAGTGCGATTTAGTGGATTTAGTCTCGGTATGAATTCTATTACAGCCTCCCTTATGTTTGAATATAATTTAGTGCGCCTATCACCACCATTTTCCCAAGGACTTTGTCCAGAGGCAAGGTGAGCTCTACATACTCGCTGCACTCGATCACGTGAAATGCCTAAGGTAGAGAAAAATGTAGTTGAGCAAACCTGGATGATTCCTGTCTTTGTTGGAACGTGATAGTTAATAGTTACAGATTTCCTGGAACTATAGATCAACTTAGCCCTTGATCGCTTAGGTGCTGACTGGTTGTGTACTTAAGTAAGTAACAATCTTGCATGGCTTTTCTTGTAGATGAATAGAACCCCTCATGAAATCTTCTGATATCTTGCATTTTCAGGGTTGAACAGTTGTATGTTTTTGTAGATGCATGATACACTGGGGAGCTCTGGGAAGCGATTTAGATTTATATCTGTAATATACAAAAAGTAGAATTAGATTTCAGTGAGTATAAAAACATTACAAATCATGTTATAATCAGAAGTTACAAAACAGTATCTTCCCTGGACATTTTGTCTTTTTCCCTTCTCCAATTTTTACTATATTTCTTTTCTTTTTCGGCCACGTTCCTGTGATTCCATAATAAATTAATCCTCACCCATCATATACAACTTAAAAATAAACAATCTGAGACTTACAATCACTTTTAAAGAGGCAAAAAAGCTGGATGTTGCACTAGTTAACAATTCACTCTTTACAGAGCCAAAATTGAGTAAAATGGAAGGAGCTGGGTGTTTGTTATGCATTATTTTGACGCCTTGTAACCTATATTCAATAATTCCAGAAAAAAAAAAAAAAAAGCACAGAATTTTCGACCGCCGGTTTTACGTTATTTTTCATCAGTTTTCCCTCCTCAACACTGAACATTAACGTGATTCTGTCTTTGGATTGCAAGAGTATTGGAAACTAACATTCATTATATGAATTGAATGTGCGTGAGATGTAACAAGTTTTGTTGCATAAAAATGTATATGAATCACACAAGTTTTGAAACAAACTATTCAGTGGATTGCGCAAGTTTTGAATAAGCAGAGTATTTTCAGTGGCTATTTTATTAAGGATTATATGCGTTTAGCTCAATCTTTCCTATATAGAACTGTTAAGGGATTAGTCCAGATATCTGAACATGTACTAACTCAATTTTTTTAATTTTTAGGTAAGACAAGTTTTGCATCTCAACGCCTCTTATATTTTTCACAGGGAGCATTGACAACGTTTGAAAGCCAATTTTCATAAATAATAAAACAATATTAGAAATACCTAATAATAAAAAGTAGAGCGATATGTTACATTTATATATAACATATTATATTGATATTTCATATTCTTAGTCAGTCATAAGTCCGATACTTGCAGCTTTTTAGGTTTTTGAAGCCCCTTTTTGGATCAGTCATGATATTGTCTACATATCGAATTAAACTGCTACATATTAAAATGATTTTACTTTGATATGTGTTTTTAATATTAACTCCAGAAATAAATTGTATTTTCGTCCAAAAACACCTGTGACACATACGAATTTTTCACAACTCTTATAATGTAGGATCATTCACGTCTTAAAATGTGTTATAACAAGGTAAGAGAATTCTATTATAATGAGACAGTCTTCACTCAGGGCAGCGATTATGTGGCTTGGTTTGGGACATTAGTCAACAAACAAACAGAAATAATATCATCATCAACATCATCATATTTTACGACACGGATTAAGTCAAGATTGTTCTGGTTTCAGAGTGGTTTAATATTTGTCTGATCAGCGTTTTCTTGGGCGTCCTATGTTTCTCCTTTCAACTGGTTTGTAATAAAGCAGTTCACTGTATATAGTAATCCAGGTATTCTGTTCATTCTACGTGTTGTCTCCATTTATTATTGCAGTCTTCTGTTTATTGAGATATTTAATTGTAATTTCCCTGTGTAGCATGGCTGTACTTATATTTTTAGTAGGTTATTTTACGACGCTTTATCATCATCTTAGGTTATTTAGTGTCTGAATGGGATGAAGATAATAATGCCAGTGAAATGAGTCCGGAGCCCAGCACTGATAGTTACCCAGCATTTGCTCATATTGGATTGAGGTGAAACCCCGGAAAAAATCTCAACCAGGTAACTTATCCCGACCGGGAAAAGAACCTGAGCCACCTAGTTTCGCGGCCAGATCCACAGTGGATCTGTACCTATATAAATGATACCACATACAATTATTAAATTCTGCGAAGTAGGCTATAAGAGTCTGGGAACATTATTATTATTATTATTATTATTATTATTATTATTATTATTATAGTAGATGGGAGGATAATATTAAAATGGATCTGAGGGAGGTGGGATATGATGATAGAGACTGGATTAATCTTGCACAGGATAGGGACCAATGGCGGGTTTATGTGAGGGTGGTAATGAAGTTGCGGGTTCCTTAAAAGCCATTGTAAGTATGTATTATTATTATTATTATTATTATTATTATTATTAAGATGATATGGTGAACACATGAAACTGACTATAAATATGGTTAGTCATATTTGATGTGCTTCTGATTTTCAAGAAAGCAAGTAAATTTTGTATACAGCCCTGGTCGTGCCTTAATAATAGCCCATGAATGATACTTGCATAACTAAGTTTATTAACAAATTCCACTAACACTTATCATTAAAAATATAAAATAATAAAATAAAAAAATCAACTCTACCAGGAAGCGAAATTACAACCTCTGGTTTCGAAATCAGAAACCTTACCCCTACGCTACATCACCTCATTGCAATAGCTGCATTGCAGATAGAATTATTATCAAAGTATCAACTGGAACAAACATCACAGCATTGTCTTCGAACACAATGAGTTTACTCGTGTGAACCTGACTTAAAAACGTTACATTTAAACTGCCAAGAGTTGACCCATTCTTTTTGAACCCAATAGCACCTATTAAAAACGAAATTGAGAAACGAAGTCTTATTTTGTTTGAGAAATTAAAATGAATTCCAAGGAATGCTTATTGGAGGAACTACAAAAAGTCTAAAGGAAATTCAAAACACATTCTGGCTTCTTCCAGGATATTTACGAATTACAAAGTAAATACAATGAATAAACAACTGATAATATAGAAAACTTCTACTCCCAGTACACCCACTTTCTCAGCCTGAAATTAAATGTGAAAATGAACTGAAACAATACATCACTGTAAGACCAATCGGTATTAAAATCATCAGCTATTGAAATCAAGATGTCCAAAATTTGAATGGCTTCATATTTATACAGATAGATCTCTTCTTGACAAACACAGTAATGCTGGAGAAGGAATCTACGGTGACATTTTTAGCTTTTACATATGTCTTGGAATACTATCTACTCGTTATGATGGTGAATTAGAAGAAATCAATACAGCCCTGAAACAGCTTTTCCATCACATACATAAATGTAACAAAGTGGTTATACTTAGTGATTGTAAATCTGGACTCCAAGCACAAACATCAAGTCCTCCAGAAAACAGACGAGTAAAAGAAATTCTTTCTGCTCTTAAACTGCTACAAGGGCTTCGTAAAGATGTAGTATTGGAATAGTAGGCAATGAGAAGGCTGACTTCCTGGCCAAAAAAGGAACAAACATCAGATAAACTTGAAATAATATGAGTACACTCTCCTTTCATACCTCAAAAGTCAGGGTCAAACACATAGTCCAGTTCTTTTGTAAAACAGGGATCCCCGAAGAAAAGCGAAGGAAAACCTTGGAATATTCTGCTAGACAGTAATAACAACCCAGATTTGCCACGAAAAAGGGCTGTCGTTATATTTCGCTTAATCATCGGGCATGAATGTCTAGCATTTCATTTGCATTGGATTAATATTTACCACCATCCACAGTGCACACTGCACCCTCTGTAGAAATCAAAACTCCATCATGGAATAAAGAACATTTGCTACAATGCCCAGCAATAAAGAAAATGAATGCTGATTTAGCAACACAGCTCACCAAATATTATTGGGTCGCCAGCAGAAGAATGGGAGAAATCCAAGATCCTTAGCATTGGTCAACAATAACAACAGTATTCATTATTCATATTGTAAATTTGTATACGTTACACTGTTTAATATGAATGCTGGAATAAACTTACTCTTGCCTTTCTATATTTGTTTACACTCCAGAAAAAGCATAGTTAAAGTTACAGCACTTTTTATTTCCAAGACTGGTCCATTAAAGTTACACGAAAATGCTAAGCAGACTGAACAGACACTACAAAGAGTGAACAGCCCATCTCAACAATATCGTAATAAAAAAACGCGCATTCTCATAAGCACTGAATACTTATTCATCTCGAAATTATTTCTTGGAGCGAGTCTTGTTGGGAGACCACCTGTATGTAGCCAAAATTTCTCACGACTGTCCACAAGTACAGGTAACATATACACAGGAGCTCTTGTTTACTGCACATGCGCAGTGTGCTGTAAGCAAAACTTATACAACAAGGGAGCTCCAAATTTGTTTTCCATATTTGTATATACTCGTAGATCTGTGGTTGACACTTTTGTACGTGGTTTGTAACACCTGGGGCTATTCCACAAAGGTATTGCGTTGTACATTACAAATTACTGATGAAAGATGTTGTAAAGTATGGAGTTGTATCTTTCTGTTCCACGAAAGAATTAAAGTGTGTTGTAAATTACCAATGAATCGCTACTAGTGACGTCATATCAAGAAACATATAGCGTATTCCGAATCTCACCGGACCAGTGGACAACAATGACGTCACGCTACATCGAAATAGGAACAAAACTGTTGGAAGGATCGATGGCTGTCATGGTGACTGTATAAGATGTTGCCTTTGCTACGCTAGCAAAATTTTGCGAAATTTCCGTAATGCCATCTCGTTCAAAGAAAAGAGAGCATAAACAATTCATTTCTTGAACCAGTAGTAATAACTGGTCCGTTGACATGTTCGCTCATAAGCCATTAACATATTGTTTTTACGTTGTGCTCATTACAAACAATACAGCAGAACTAAAGCAAAACACACCGCCATGACACAACAGTGCAGGATGTCATTCGTCTGCTAATTCCCTCCCTATACAAGAACTAATCAGATTCACTGATGGCGGCTGATGGAGACTGCCACCACCTGTGCAAGCTGATGGCACTGGTGCGACACCGGTGGAGCATCAGTGACTCCATCGGTGAAATTCGGAACACCGTGATGCCATCAGATTGCTCAGCGCTGAGATTCGGAATATGCTCATACCGTGCTATGTCATAACATGAAGCAGCTGGTTATCTTCGTATTGCATTAAATGAATTGGGTTATGTTTGTCTCTTTAATCGTAATGTATTTTAAGGTTGGTTATAAAGCAAAGATTTGTAGATTCTATGAATTTCGTAACACTGCAATGTTATTTATTAGGCCTATAGTTTACTTCTTTAACAATGAAAAACTTACTTTCTTATTAATTATCATCATGATCATCCGTGATCCCCACATAATGCTCCTTGATACTTCGATAGTTTCCCATATTAGCCACTAATAACGATCTTCACCTCCAAACTTAATTGTTACGAAATTACAAACACTACAAAATTACTGAAAACCAGAATGGTGTCAAAGGAGATGAAATTGTTTCTTTTGAAGGAAATAGAAGCAAGGGGTACTCTATAGCACATATTTATCAAAATATATCTTAATATTATGAAATAAATATATTTAAAATGCATTAGTACATGTATGTATTAGTCCCTTTTTTTGGTAGAGAAGACCGGTACTTGACAATTCACTAGTAAGTTATAAAATAATTATACAGGCACTTTTGTGGAATACAATCATGAAACTTCATTGGTAATTTGTAAGTATGAAATGGTAAAATATTACTGTAGAAAAGTCTTTTGTGGAATAGAAACTCTAGCATTTTCACTACTTACTAGAGAATTTATTTGTAATGTACAACGCCATAGCCTACCTATGTGGAATAGGCCCCTGGTGTTGCCGAAACTCCAAAAGACACAAAACCCTATAAGGAAGAACATACTGTTTTATCGTCATTAAAAGCTACATATTTTCACACATTCGAACATGCAAGCTATCAAAAAAATCTCTACAAACTAACTTCAAGAATTAAGGAGAACAGTCTGTTCAAGACGTTATGAAAATGCAACAATTTAACATGAATATTTCTCAAAGCAAAAGCCTTACGGTATAGTTCTAGAGGTAAATAATCTTAAACCCTCAGTTTCCTGCTACTGCAATGCGGACCAGGAATATTCCTGTCGGAGTAATAGTTCATGCTAATTCAATTATTTTACCTAATAAAGAAGATGAAAGCCGCCCTTACCTTTGGCGAAATGTATAGCCCACCATCATTACTTCCGTTGAGTACCGGTATCCCATTCCTTGCCTGGTATTCTGAAGTAGCCAGATGTTCGGCTGGGTTAGTCATGGGGTTCAACTCCATGGGCTGCATGTCATTCTTGGTGTCAATGGTGAAGTTTTAAGAGCTATAAATGCTGCAATTTGGCTCACTTTCCAACAAAAATAAAGATTTACGCATTACATTAGTCTTATTCCTGAATGAGCGGATTCTATGTTACATTTAGAGTTCACTTTCTCTGTCGCAGATAGATCTTCCTATAGAGCTACAATACTGCAAGAAACTTCGACGATCGACTCAGTGCACAGTGCACATTCGCTACTATGAACTTTGGTGACATCTTTAAAAGAATAGAAAAACAAAATAATCATTACGATGCAAATGTTAATATATTTTAATAGTATTTGATAATTTATTAAAACACGCAATTATATAAAATCTAGTAGGCCCTACTTAATTGCTCTGTTGGGTGGGATATGTTTCTTTTTAAAGGCTACAAATGTTTTGTATAATTATTTGGTTTTAGGAAGGGAAAATGTAGCCTCATTTCTTCTTTTGTATTTAGCGTATTTCGATAATTTGTTTTCATGGATAAATGCGCAGAGAATCCAGATATGAAACTGATAAATATTATATTTTTTTAGATCTTTAATAGTATTAACGATATTAATATTTATTTTGTAATATTATGATTATATTATAACAGTAATTACTGGTGATATTTAATGTTTTTATTGATTCGTATTTTCATGACTTAATGTTCATTTTTCAGTATTATCTAAATTTAAATACAATTTACAATTCACAGAATTCCTAGCTTTCAGAAGCGCTGCATTATACGATTTATTTCGTTTGTATTTATTGATAAGAAAGGATGGTTATAAAATAATATAATGTATTAAAACCATAAAACCTCACTGTCTCAATTATTTTTAAATTGCGTCGTGTGTTCGGTGGTGATTTTAAATGTGCCTGTCCGATCGAGGCTTAATTATCAGTCTCCAATAATATACAAATTTATTCCTAGAATCGTCATTGACGCTACAAAACGTAAATGTTTTTATTCCCTACTTACTGTTGCAGTTCTCAAGAAGGAACCGTAATATAACTTAGAAAGCTTACCTCGGTGGGAAGAGGATTATCCTAGTTGTCCCATGGGAATCGAATCGAGCTCCTCAATACACACACTCTCCATAAAACGCTATCTTTGCTTGCTTTATATGACATCAAAACTCATAATGGCGGTCCCATATGTCATTTGCATTGTTGAAGATGGCATTGTTACGCGTTGAAAAATGAACGCGAATTTTCCATAGAGAATAAAGAAATGGAACTAACGTCAATGAGTAAAAGCTGTAGATAAGAAAATTGACAGTACTTGGGTTGAGAACTTTCAAGCTGATTTTAATGTAGTCGATTGGCCACAAGGAAATTAAATTTGTCGTTTTCATATTTTATATTAAAACGTATTTTTAAATTAAGTTTTCTGAAGAAATTGATATAACGTACATTTTATGATGCAGTTATGTATTGCATTCATATAAAAATCACATATCTTTAATTTAATTTGAAAACTCTTTGGCTTAGAGATCTTCTTCCTCTTCTTTTATTATGAAACTTCATTCTACAGGCCTACTATGTTGACTGTGTTTTCAAGATAGGAGATGAACCGTAATGTTGCGACTGTGCAGTTAAGCAAATATAGTTCTTCCCTCGTGTTCATCTGTGCTTTTGGTTTTTTAAAAATTACATTTCTTTGCATGTGTCCCTATTTTCTCTGTAACAAGTGAAAGTACAGAGTTGAAATTTCACCGTTTTCTATCATACTAATATGATATTACACTACGTCAGTCACGTGGTAATTAACATACTGATAGAAGATATACAGTAGATTAGAAACTTCTCTAGGAGTCAAACTTTTTCAAATAATAATGCAATAGAAATAGGTTAATTCGACATTCGATAATTGAAATAAATGTCTGTTTCCCTAGTAATTACTTTTAAAATGAATGTTGATAATGAACACTGCATTCCAAGTTTCGAAGCTTACATTTTTGGAAAATTTAATATTTTCAACGAAAATAGTCTTCATTCTGGAATCCTAGAGGATGTTGATGAAATGCTATTATTTTTTCTTTTAGCTATAAAACACTGTCCTTTAGTACAATTCATTTTATTTTATAAGAAAACAAAATAATATAATTTTTATGTTCTTATGTTGTACTAGATGAAAGCATCTTTCTGCTTCTATTTTTAATTAAATTGGTTAGACTTTTCAGAAATCTCGGAAACTCAGATATAAATAAACAAATCGAATTGCCTTTACTAAGCTTTTCTCTTCAATAAAGAAGAACCTTTATATACCTTCACTTATATGAATTTATAACCTCGTAGCCAAATGCCTGTCAGGATTAACTCAATTTAAAATAGTTGTACATCAGGCACTGAAAAGAAAACATTTCATCATGTGTCTTACGTCCAACTGGTTTTTAATTATTTTATATATGTTTATTCAGTTTTATTTATTTATTCTGTTGTAGTTAAGGTCATCAGGCATTCTCTTCCACACCACCACAAATACAAATAAAATGATAGAAAAAATCAAACCATAAACAAAATAAAACCAAAGGAAATATATATACAGGGTGTTTAAAAATACGGGGCATAATTTCAGGTATGTATTTCCCACATGTAGACAATCAAAATAGTTCATTACAACATGTGTCCGGAAATGCTTCATTTCCTAGTTATGGCCTTCACAACATTGAAATTCACCGGAACGTTTTTCTTTCCTCAGGTCGTTGTCATTACAGAAGATGTTCAAAATGTCCACCTCCTGCTTGAATACAGACCTCACATCGATGTCTCATTGACCTGCGAACACGATCCCAAACTCCAGGAGTATTGCGTATGTCCTCAGAATATGCCACAATTCGATTCCGAAGGGATTCTAAATCAGGCACCGGAGATGAATAAATCAATGATTTTAAATGGCCCCACAAGTAGAAATCGAGAGGGTTCAGATCAGGTGAGCGTGGAGGCCAAGCAATTGGGCCACCTCTACCTATCCATCGATCAGGAAACCTTCGATCCAAGTACCGGCGAGCCGTACGACTGAAGTGTGCAGGAGCGCCATCATGTAAGAAGTGAATGTGTTGACGATTGATCAGTGGAGTGTCTTCTAAAACATGAGGTATGGTGTTTTCCAGGAAGTTTGTGTACGCCAGCCCCGTAAGTCTGTTTACAAGTACATGGGGTCCAACTAATCGATCACCAATGATACCGGCCCACATGTTGAGGGAGAACCGCACCTGGTGATGAGATGGAACAGTTGCACGTGGGTTTTCATACGCCCATACATGCTAATTGTGAAAATTTGTTATGCCATCTTGTGTGAACTGTGCTTCATCTGTAAATAATACTAAGGCAGGAAAGTTCGGATTTACACCACACTGCTCCAAGAACCACTGACAGAACCTAACTCGTGCAGGTTAATCTGCTGGTGACAGGGCCTGTACACGTTGCAAATGATAAGGATACAATTGATACTCTTTCAACAGTCTCCAGACAGTCGTATGAGGAACATTGACTTGCAACGCTACCCTTCGTGTGCTGATAGAAGGGGTCATGTTCATAGCCTCCAGAATCTCCTCCTGTATTTCTGGAGTTGTAGATCTTGGTCGTCCCCTTCCCAAACCAGGAGAGTTAAATTTTCCATACTCGCACAGACGGTAATGGAGACGTACAAATGTCTTCCGATCTGGACATTGTCGCTGTGGGTATCTCTCCTGGTACAAACGACGAGCCAGCGCAGCCGTACATGAAGTGTATCTCTGCCAGCTCTTGATTTGAATACATGTCGCACAGTCTAACGCCTACATAACACTGAATGTAACCTTCGCCTCGGAATGAACTGTCAGAGTGCCATCTTAATGTCTCCTTTGACGGCAACGACCTGCGGAAAGAAAAACGTTCCGGTGAATTTCAATGTTGTGAAGGCCATAACTCGGAAATAAAGCATTTCCGGACACATGTTGTAATGAACTATTTTGATTGTCTACATGTGGGAAATACACACCTGAAATTATGCCCCGTATTTTTTTAAACACCCTGTATATATATATAATATATATATATATATATATGTGACTGAAGCCTATATAATAAATAAATAAATAAATATATATATATATATATATATATATATATATATATATATATATAGGCTTCAGTCACACAAACTTTAAATAAGCTATATATTATTTTAATGTACCGAAGTACATATGATATTTCCATGCAAATATTCTGCGTCATCATACGATGAAAGAGTGATGGAACGGAGAAAAATTCTCTCCGGCACCGGGATTTGAACCCGGGTTTTCAGCTCTACGTGCTGATGGTTTATCCACTAAGCCACACCGGATACCCACCCCGGCGTCGGACAGAATCGTCTCAGTTTAAGTTCCAACTCTTGGGTTCCCTCTAGTGGCCGCCCTCTGCACTACGTCATAGATGTCTATGAATATAGGACTGAAGTCCACACATGTGCTGAGGTGCACTCGTTATGAGTGACTAGTTGGTCGGGATCCGACGGAATAAGCGCTGTCTTAAATCACGAATCATATATATTATTTTAATGTACCGAAGTACATATGATAGCCTATTTCCATGCAGATATTCTGTGTCATCATACGATGAAAGAGTGATGGAACGGAGAAAAATTCTCTCCGGCACCGGGATTTGAACCCGGGTTTTCAGCTCTACGTGCTGATGCTTTATCCACTAAGCCACACCGGATACCCACCCCGGCGTCGGACAGAATCGTCTCAGTTTAAGTTCCAACTCTTGGGTTCCCTCTAGTGGCCACCTTCTGCACTACGTCATAGATGTCTATGAACGTTGGACTGAAGTCTACACATGTGCTGAGGTGCGCTCGTTATGAGTGACTAGTTGGCCGGGATCCGACGGAATAAGAGCAGTCTTAAATCACGAAGTGATTTACGTATATCATATACGTCATACGATGACGGGATGGGTATCCGGTGTGGCTTAGTGGATAAAGCATCAGCACGTAGAGCTGAAAACCCGGGTTCAAATCCCGGTGCCGGGGAGTATTTTTCTCCGTTCCATCACTCTTTCATCGTATGATGACGCAGAATATCTGCATGGAAATATCATATGTACTTCGGTACATTAAAATAATATATATGATATGCGTAAATCACTTCGTGATTTAAGACGGCGCTTAATCCGTCGGATCCCGGCGAACTAGTCATTCATAACGAGTGCACCTCAGCACATGTGTGGACTTCAGTGGTACGTTCATAGACATCTGTCTAGAGTCTGTCCGACGCATGGAAATATCATATGTACTTCGGTACATGAAAATAATATATATGACATGCGTAGATCACTTCGTGATTTAAGACGGCGCTCAATCCGTCGGATCCCGGCGAACTAGTCACTCATAACGAGTGCACCTCAGCACATGTGTGGACTTCAGTCCTACGTTCATAGACATCTGTCTGGATTCTGTCCAACGCCAGGGTGGGTATCCGGTGTGGTTTAGTGGATAAAGCATCAGCACGTAGAGCTGAAAACCCGGGTTCAAATCCCGGTGCCGGAGAGAATTTTTCTCCGTTTCATCACTCTTTCATCGTATGATGACGCAGAATATCTGCATGGAAATATCATATGTACTTCGGTACATTAAAATTATATATATGATAGGCGTAAATCACTTCGTGATTTAAGACGGCGCTTATTCCGTCGGATCCCGGCCAACTAGTCACTCATAACGAGTGCACCTCAGCACATGTGTGTACTTCAGTCCTACGTTCATAGACATCTATGTCGTAGTGCAGAGGGCGGCCACTAGAGGGAACCCAAGAGTTGGAACTTAAACTGAGACGATTCTGTCCGACGCCGGGGTGGGTATCCGGTGTGGCTTAGTGGATAAAGTATCAGCACGTAGAGCTGAAAACCCGGGTTCAAATCCCGGTGCCGGAGAGAATTTTTCTCCGTTCCATCACTCTTTCATCGTTTAAATAAGCTAGCATTGTCTTGAAGTTCAGCATAACAAAAACATACCCCTCGGTACCTATACTTCGCTGAGCATTGACTCAATGTTCTGCAGATCTTACATTTTGTTTATGCCTGACAGTGACCGTTAAATTTCAAGTACCTTATCTTATTCGTGGGCGTCAGCGTATTAAAAAGCATTACAACCTTTCTGCCTTCTCCTTTCCTCCCCACCGCAAATGTGATGTTATACAGAAGCAGATATGAAATAATTATGAGATCTGTATATTAATCTGAAGCTGGCTTACATAAGTTTCAGGTGATTTTATGTCTATGTGTGCTTTCACTTGAACTTCAGAAACAGCTGACGATAAATAAGGCATGACCTTGTTTCCAGTCTGAACCCATTGGGCTGTCATCGTGAGCCAAAATATATCTCTCTATCGGTCGTACCAAGAATCAATATACTATATTGTAGGTTAACTTAAAAAGGATTATAAATAAAGCACAGCTTCCACAAATATTTTTTTTTTTTAAGTATTACAAAATTAGTATTAAGGAAATATGTCATGCAGCGGAGTTATAAAACACAGAAAAATTGAATGTAAGCACAAGCGCGTCGCCAAATGCGGAACCAAAATCACATCCCTCGCACATGTATAAGTAACGTTCTTCCACTCAACTGTTGCCCGTTTTCATATAGCTCCACTGATTTGAGGCTTATAATCACATTTTGTCACGCAGGCGCAGTACGGTTATGCATAATCTACATAGCATCCTCTGCACACTGGTATAACTGACGTTCTTCCACTCAGCAGTTGAACATTGCCTCGCACTGAAATACTCCTACAGATGTGACATACAGTCACATTTCTTGGGAGTAAGAACTCTCCGTTAGTAAATTGGCTTGGGCGCGTGCCTTTGTCACGTCGTGTAATATATTTCCATTGCTGTAGCAACGACATTTAACATTTTAAAGCAATCTTCAAATAATAATAATTACCGGTATTATGTGTAACAGGTATAACACGATACACACAAAATAAAGTGCCGGTAAATAACGATAAATGTGACTAGTTGCAGGAAATGGGATCTAAATCGTTTGTTTGTTTGTTTTTTTTTGTATTTTTTTTTTTTTTTGAGATTTCAAAACATGGATGACATACTGCGCAATTTAAAAAATCATGGTTCTAGGTGCTATAGTTTTTAATATATTACTGTACTTATTGAATGTTGATATTACATTATGTACTTTTCCAGAAAACTGCAATTAAAAGTTTTCACTTGTTTTCTTAGCAACTATAAGAAAGATGTAGGTATTTAAGAAGCACTGTGTAAAACTACGTCCTAGTTTAGTATGTAAAAAAAGCCTACAGATAGCGCAAGAAGTCAAAACATAGAAATGCAGTTTTTACACCGCAAATTCGTTATTTTGTTCTCCTGTAAAATTTCCTTTCGCGACTTTAGGTTCCTTTCGCGCAACGGGCCACAAATATATTTTTTGTTCAGAAAAATTCAGGGGATGCGACACATCACCCGCATCCATGCACGCTACGCCCCTGCATACTGCATATAGAGTAAGCATTTATATTGGATTGTTGCGAACGTTCTTAGGGTTTCTTCGCTGTGGCAAAAGTTTTTATTTGACATGTACAGAAGACATAAACAAATCAGTAATATATTTTCCTACACTATCTATGACCAGTGTCGGCCTGGATGAGGCAGTCGATAGAATGCCTTCTGTGCCCGAGTTTGCGGGTTCGATTCCGGCCGAGATCGATGGCATTTAAATGGGCTTAAATGCGACAGGCTCAAGTCAGTAGATTTACTGGCATGTGAAAGAACTCTTGAGGGACGAAATTCTGGCACACCGGCGACACTGATACAACCTCGGCAGTTGCGAGAGCCATGAAATAAATCATAATTTACAATTTAATTTGTGCGAGATCGTGCGTATTTGCTTGGTTTCCGCACAAAACCAATCCGCGGAAAGTCTAAAATTCCACATTCAGTATTCCCAACCTAACACACATAATAATTTCCCTCTTCTTACAGCTTAAGTGACATATTGATTTTACTGCTTTAGGCTTTCAACATGTTATTTTTAGAGACGTTCAATATAGTAATAATTATAAATTGGAAATTTACCACTGCAATTTCACCTAAATTCCACTGTTAATTATCGTTTTTAAATATTTGCAAAAATTAAGTAAACTCTACAACTCCACTAAAGTTACTGCATTCGTGACAGTAACATTAAGGAAGCCGTGAAAAAATCAACAAGATTCCAGATGCCGATGTTATTACTGCAATATGTTATATAAATAATATTGTTAAAATATTAAAATGAAAAATAAATCATTACATAACCTTATCGTTTGTTTTAAGTTCGCATTTATAGACTGGGGGAAAAAATACAGACTTATATCACGGCCTGCTGGAGTATAGTAAACACAGAAAAAATTTTAAAGCAACAATGTTGAAGATAGATATTTTTGTTTTCCAAATTTGCCGTCATTGAACAGAAACCAAGATGGAGATTTCATTGCAACTAATTAGAAATTCCTCTTTCAGGTATGTAATAAACGATCTTCGCACAAAATAATGTACGATACACGAGCGGTATGTTTTCTTTCAATTCTCGGAAATTAAAAAAGCTCAACTACGTTTCGCTTTTTCAAACTTTTCCTCGAACATGAAAACTTCAACATACCGCTCTTGTAACGCATATTACTATTTCTATGAGCAGAGCTGGGGGATTCTCACACACACGTACGTAAGACAAGCAAAAAGATCCCTGCAGTGGCTAAGTTGTCAGACCTTCAGCATGTCACGCAGATGATCCGGGTTCGAGTCCCGGTCAGGTCTGGGATTTTTCATAGTGACACTTGTGGCGGGCAAAATCATAGTCGGGGTTTTTCTCGGAGTCATTTGTTTCTACATATTAGGCATCTACATCATCCGTCAACATCTCTCCATTCCGTAATCATTCCATAGCAATCCCTGAATGCTGGCTGGTGACGCACGGAGGGGGCTGGCCTAGGGACGAGGGAGGTTGTCTGCTCGAAACCTGGGTACGCAGCAAACAGTGTAGTCAGCCGGTGTAGGTTTGAGAATGCGCCTAGCTTGAAGGTTAGCACAATAGACTGTAAAAGATAGCAGAACTGAGTCATAGTGTCCCCTCCCTAAAATTCAATTCCAAGACAAATAAGAATGCCAGGAGAACGCACGCAGAGAGGGAGAGAGATAGAGGGGGGGGGAGCGAGGGAGTTTCTTTCTCTCCCTCATGTTAAGCTCTTCTCCAATTATATAGCCTATATATTATATTTCTATAAAGAGAAACACTGATTTTAATATTTGTGAAGGTAAACAAAATCGCTAATTATTGTAAGTTTACTAGTTTGATACAATATTTAAATGAACTACTGTGTTCTGTTGTAGCTCATTTTAAGTTTAATCATTTATAGTACATAATACCTTCATCTACATTTCGATGGCTGAGAACCAAACTGTCCTAAGTCCAACTTTTTATAAGAAAGAACTTTGTGTTTCATTGTGTTCCAGTTCTTGTCTGCATGTATCAGCCATCGTCAACTGGCCTGCATACTAGTTCGGAGCGCCGAGAAACTGGCTGAGGAGGTAGTACCACAGTCTAGTATATACAGTCACGAAGCTCAATATGTAATAAATATGCATCCATAGATAGTTGCTAACCACTACGATCGCTACTATCGCCTCATTACAGACAATGCGAAATAGTACCTGCAAAGTCTATTGTTCCTAGCAACCTCATCAACTCAAGCTTCGTGGCTTTATATACTAGGCTGTGGTAGTACCTTGCAATGTGCAGTGTGTCGAGCCAAGCCATCATAGAAGCCAACTTTCTGACCATACAATGTCTTCTTCGATTGTGTTTTACACCTAACATTGACCAGTTAGTGAGGGAAAAACGAATTAAAAAATCCAGGAAAACCAATGCTAATGATCAGCGAAAATAATTTTTATAATTTGTTATTTACATTGTAATAAAATAATTTAGGCTTCCTTCTGTCTTGTAACAGAAACGACAATATGTTTCATATGTTATAACAAATAATTGGTTTTGTGATTTATAGTGTCAGATAAAAAACGGATAATTTTATTTTATTGACGACACTTGAACAAAGGAATAGGATGACATGACTTAAATATTACTAATGGATTCGATTTGTTTAATATTTTGTAACAGTGAAAATGTATTATAGGTCTGTATGTTCTCAATTACTTTAATATGAAAAAAGAACCATTTACTTTCAAAACCGTTACAATACATAACGGAAAAATACAACTTGTTTCTTGTCTTAAACTGAAAAGTGATTTACTTATTACACAGTTCCTCTTAAAATAAATTAAGTACATGCTTCTTCCGTCTTTATTTTCATTATAATTATTAGAGATTGATTAAAAGGCTTGAACAAGTGAACAGACGCCATCCTTCCCCCCCAACTCCTGCTGCACAGTTGACAGAACTGAGCTAGCGAGAAAACTGTGCCTGCACCATAGTGCACTGAGATGACGACTCCTGGCGGATATGGATCGAACAAAATTGTGAATATCCCTCTCCATAAGGTTGCTATGAAGCTATTCCAAATTGTTTCATTATGCTTTGAATGTCAGTAGCTTAAAATAGCTCTCCTGGATGGACTTGGAACAGTCTGGTTCTGAGCCATCGATTTCCTGTTCTACAGCAAAAGAAAAGGAGATTTGAATCTGAGGATCACATTATTACAGTTTTGTCTACTGAAACTCCTTATTATAAACAACTTATTTATTCTGTATATATACTTGTGTACAGGGGCGCTAACTTTGAAATATCATTGGGGAGCAAAAATATATATATCTATAGGTTAGTTAAGAGTGAGAACTAATAAAAAAAACTACATGCATTTGAAGACGCTTACCTTAAATTTTGTCAGGAAATTCTCTCCCGCACAGTCATCACCAGATGGAGGATTTTCGGTCCCTACACAGCGACAAGACGTCATATCCCTTGACATATGGAGAGAGCATCACAATGAGTTCAATAACATACGTACAGTCATAGACAAATAAATACAGATATAGTCCCTGATCATATTATTAGACGCATGTTCATTTTCCACAAATATTTGTCTCCTAAGGTCCAAATTTATAACACACCCCATTTATCATTGTAGCGAAGAAACACGTTTTATAACATGTCATTGTTGTGATAATAATTAAAATGTCTTTGAACAAGCACTGAGTTGCTTCTGTGATGATAATAATCGGAGCTCACTTGCTTCCAGTGTGTGCTAGTGCCTGGGAACATCTGCTCGCTTGGAAAAAGAGACATACATATTTCTCCCATTACAATAATTCATACAGAAAAAAATCAAATCGACATAAACCAGTGTAAGTTGTCAATAAATTATCAAAAAAAGGTTTGTGGAAACTGACATGTCACTTTTCCCAGGCACTGCAGAATTTTATCTGTTTATTTGAGAACTGATACTTATAATTTATTATACATTTCCTGTAATCAAACAGTTGTTTAGAGAGTAAAATTTTCATTTTGTAATAAACGTGATGAGTTGATGAGTAAAACAAATTACATGACACCTCGAAAATTGAAGAGATAAAAGCCCTGCTTGGTACCAAATTTTATTCTAATTATTGAGGGATTTTTCGAAGATTGACCTGTTTCAATTTTCTGTGAGACGAATCAAAAGAAAAATTAACTTAGTTCAGGAATTAGCCTCTCAAATGGAGAAAGCCTGGTCGAGAACCAATATTTACACTAAGGTTAGAACGTTACTTAAGATATTTTCTGGGAAAATCGCTTTGCTACTACAAAACAAATGAATTTAAAGGTCTAAAGCAGCGGTCATCAAAACACTGGACGCTCGGGTTAGCGTCTCTTACCCGCGGACAAGACACTGCCCTAGCGTGCAGTCGTCGCTGCTGGCGGGTATGCTGTCTATTCCTTTTAGGGCTGGGGACGGAGCGGTTCGATTCGGAGCAGTTATTGTGACGACATTACTCGGTTGAACCGAGCACAGTACCGAGTACAAATTTGTGGCGGCAGATTTAAAATTTAGATAGATTGAGTCGATTTTAGTACGTTCTTTGAAAGTGAAACTAAGCGTGTTTTAAAAGCATTGAAGTAAAGCGCTTTCGCTTTGCCAATTGACGAGAAAAAAGTGCTTCTCTTCATTGTAAAATGGCGGTTGCAAATTTCATTTGCGTGATTACAACTATTTGCGGAGTTATTTTGTATGAAAGGCCTATTTAACTTTCAGTGTTGTTATATATGACAGACGAAATAAAATTGATAAAATAATTTATAACACTAACAGCTAATAAATGAACATGTGAGGTAAACCTTAAACACTGCAGCTAAGTAAAAAAATAAGACAGAAAGAAACGGGCTCCATGAAGCGCTGCCTAAAACACTTAAAAATAACACACAGAATTATTTGCTATTACGGAAAGTGAATAAAATAATCAATAAAACGTGGAATCTTAAACTGAAGAACATAATGTTTATTTATTTTATAATATTACAAGCTTTCAATAAAATTATGTTATCTTTGGTGAAGAGTAATATTATTGATAAATTAAAGTAGTTAGGTAACATAATTCGTAGAAATAAATACAAATAAAATTATGACTGATGAGGTAACACAAATCCAATAAACACAAATAGGAGAAAAATATAATGCACTTCCTTTTTTAACATATTTTAATATTAATCAAGCACTCTAATATGATGATGATGATAACACTAATAATAATAATAATAATAATAATAATAATAATAATAATACTTATGGTTTTTAAGGAACCCGGATGTTCATTGCCGCCCTCAAATAAACCCGCCATTGGTCCCTATCCTAGCTCTTGTGTTTGTAAATGAAATGGTTAATGTTATGTTTTATTTAACGACGCTCGCAACTGCAGAGGTTATATCAGCGTCGCCGGATGTGCCGGAATTTTGTCCCGCAGGAGTTCTTTTACATGCCAGTAAATCTACTGACATGAGCCTGTCGCATTTAAGCACACTTAAATGCCATCGACCTGGCCCGGGATCGAACCCGCAACCTTGGGCATAGAAGGCCAGCGCTATACCAACTTGCCAACCAGGTCGAAAAAAAATGAAATGGTACTTTGCATGCTGGAGCCATACTGTACTAGAGCAATAATAATATTTATTTCGTCAACCTAGAAGTTCACTTTCTTACTGCCAGATGTCATAAATTATGCATTGTTCTTTCAAAGATTTCTTTTATTAAAAGATCATACATATGGATTTATAAGCACAATAAAATTCGTTCAGGACACTAGAAAATTCGTAATTCGTACAAATAATTTATCAGCATATCAATAACAACCTCATAAAATTACTTACAAAAACACTCCCAAAAATATGAGAAAAAGAAATATTTGATTAACAATATTTTCACCGTTACAATTACACATATATAAAAACTAAATATAAACATTTACATAGAGATAATAAATTTTACAGGAGAAAAAGTTCGTCCAAAGGGCTGGACTCTGAAAGAGTACCGAAAATGCTCATTGCATCTCCGCGTTGAATAGCAATACTTAAGCGTTGACGCAAATAAGTAGTGCAACGACGATCACCAGTAATGGAGATCAAAATTTGGCCGATTTGAGATACCAAAACTTTAGCGTCATGACTCCAAGGAACCGAAGGTCTCCACAGCAAATGGGACAAAGATATAATTGTCTAAAAGATGAGCATATTTATTGACTTTCTTCTTCACGGCTAAATCAGCAGCAGATGCTGCGCGTCTGGAGGTATTCGGTAAGTGAGATGGAGCTAGAGTGTCAACGCAAGTGGAGTCCCAAATTAAAGATTTTCCTCTAGACCATGGAATTAAGGTGAGACCATCGGGTCGTTTACCATCTGCGCGACTAATATCTGGTGGTTCCAAAAGAGACGGGATGCCACAAGAAGTCAGAGCTGAGTGCATGATGGCCGTAAATATCAGCAATTCCTCCGCAAATACATTGGTGTGGCTGGCAGAGTTTACAACCAAGACGTAAAGCCATTGCGATTTTAAAGGATGTACCATCTATTAGGGTGCCGATGTGAGGAGAAGGTAATGCGTGTAACCAAGCTCCAGACTCACTCTCTTCAAGAGCTAGGAGACGTGCAATGTCTTGTTCGGATTTGAAAGAAGAAAGGAGTTTATCCAAATTTTTTTGGGAAAAGATAACGTCCCACTGTTTTTGAAATTCAGGATGGGCAGGAGGATGAGTGGTTTGTGAGGAAGTATACCAACTTGTCAGAGCATCACGCACATGACAGATTTCAGCTGCATCACTGTATAAAGAAAAGAGCGATTTGATGCAACGGAAAACTCCAAAGGCAGAAGAAAGAAAAGCAGGTATACAAATGTCAGAAAGTTTCTGAATGCCCACACCACCAAATTTAATTGAGAGAGAGGTTCGAGTCCAACTAGTATCGGTAAAACTTATATTTAGCATCATTTCCAAACTGGATCGAAAAAGAGCATCAGCTTTATGTAGGAAAGATGGAAGAAGCCATAAAGGAGTAGTACGCATAAAGTAAGTATTTCTTAGGGATTAGAAAACAATTTTTAAGGAGATAATAAGAAATATGAGGATGTATTAGTTTTAAACGATCGATGAAATATTGCAAAGAAATTATTTTTTCTTCAGCGATGTGATCAGCAGCTTCCAAAAAGATGGGAGATCCAAGAATCGTTATTTAAAGTGAAATATATAGGTCTTTAAACATTCGTTTGTCAGTTGATAGCGTGTATGGATTCATTTTAGATTATCTCTATTGACATTAGTAAAATACCCGGAGAAAGTTTTTGAAAAGAAGAGAAAACAGTTTGATTAAACTTAGAACAAAAATAAATTTCACATTTATCAGGATTAAGTTCTAACCCTATAGTTGAACCGAATTGAATGATTTTATTAAGATCTTGCAAAACATCTAAAGGGGCTCCACTTCAGCAACCATCATCTAAGTAAAAAAGGTTGAGTTCACTAATAAGTTCTTTAATAAGGGGATGAATTGTTAGACTAAAAAGTAAAGGGCCAGCCGGATCCCCTTGTTGGCAACCTGATTGAGACATAATTGTATCAGAACCAAAAAATAAAGTAGAAGGGTGTCTGTATGATTGTCAGAAATAGGGGAAAAGTTGTGGAATTTTAAGTTCGACAGCTTGCAACATGGTACCTCTTTCAATATAATTGAAGGCATTTCTGAAACCTAACTTAAGAACGATTTTATCAGAGTGAGAATTGGCAGAAATGAATGAGCGCAATGAGTGAATAATACTTTCACAGCCCTGAGGTGAACTGAAGCCAAATTGATTCGGTCTAAAATATGCACTAATTTCTTCTTTGACACTAACACAAGCTATTTTGGATACCAATCTTCGGAAAGTGTTTCCAATGGCAATAGGTCTGATGCCACCATCCTTCTTATTGATCGCAATAAGGAAAGCTCCGTAAAATACAGGACAAATCCCAGGATCTAAGTCGCCATGTAACAGAAAATTACAAAGGTGGGTTGACGAAGAAAGAAGCCGTTTACCGGAATCTCACCTGCAGATACAGAAACCAGATCCTTAAGGTGTTGAGGTCGTAAACCATCGATACCAGCTGCGGAACCTTGTGGAAAGCTCTGTAGAGATTTCAAGACGTCTTCATTGGTGACTGATAGACAGGGTGTTGTAGGATCAGGAAGGTCAGGGAAGGAGGAAGGTCTAGAAGGAGATGGATGTTTAGATTTTAAAACATCATATGTAGCATTTGTTGGATCTGCAACTCCCATATCCGGAGATAAGAAGTGAATAGCGCCACGGATATCTCCTTGCGAAACTTTCTGTTCTACACGACGGATTTGATTAGAAGGAGAATCACCTTTATATGAACGATTCCTGACATGAGGAGGATTGGATGGGAAGTTTGTCACATTGTTTTTAATTTTAGATATTAGAGATTTATTACCAGAACGATCAGGAACTCGGAGAGCTAAATATGCGAATAGAAATAAATCATGCCAGGAGCAGCCTTTAGGTATTCGGCGTAATACATTAACATTTTTCTTGTAGGTACTTAGTTTAGAGAAAAAATCATCTATAGAATTAGGTGTAGAAGAATCTGGAATAAAAGATTGAGAATGAACTCGAGAACAATGAATCTTTAATCCTCTAGCAGATTTGAAAATCTTGGAATCTGTAGAAGGACAAATAGGGCATGAAAAGAATCCTTCCGTAATATTATTGGAAAAAGGATTCGATCAAAACATGAGCATTATTGACAGAAATATCAGACGATACTGTTGGATTATGATTAAAAGATTCATGACATCGGGCAATGTGAAGATTGATACCCCGTTGAGAAAAAGTTTTGCCACATGCCTTACATAGAGCTGTTGAAACCAGGCAAGGAGTTGAAGTGGTAGAGGAAGAGCAAATATCATTCATATTCATATTCATATGGTGTTGAATTATATTGGGTATTGAAGATTCGTTATTATCAGTATCGCCCATAAGGTGATTAATTTTTTTTCTATATTAGAGCTATAATTAATATGTGAAGTCACTGGGTCTTCGTTCTTCTGATCTGGATCGTATAATATGTCTTCATTAATATTATTTAGCGATTCTTGCATAGAATCGTGACTGCGGGCCAAGTGAATATTAATGCCTCTAGTAGTAAAAGTTTTTCCACATAATTGACTTTCAACAAATATAGGCGAATAAGCAATACGTTATTCCTTGATAGTAAAAGCTCCTCTTCGTATGCATGTAACATGTACAAAACTTGAATTGTTTACCTTAGTTAACGGAAAGACTGAATATCTGGACGAAATTATATACACATATGCCATCACTTCATAGAATTTACATGAAACAAGCAAAGCAGTACTTGACTGGTAGTGAAGATCACACAAAATAATAAGTAGTAAGACATTAAAAAAAATTAGAGCTTTGTATAATCGATAAGAAAGTTCATGTTGTTAAATCCCAAAAAATTTTCTTCAAACCAAGAACGAGAAGATGAAATCAAGGATTTCATAGGAAATAGGCAAAAGTCCACCTTACTAACATAATCATAGAAGAAGCAGCCACTAATTCACAATAATATAACACTTCAATATCCGAAAGTCCAGCAGTTGAAGAGTAATGAACTAATATTTCGGATAATCACACAGATAAGCATAAACATCAGTCATGGCCTTCATTGACTTTCCAAAGTAGTTTCAAAGATGTCCATAGGTGGCTCAAGTAAAAAGCAAACGAGATAGTTCATGCAACGTACAATAGATGGTACTTCATGTAGAGACAGGAAATCTTACTTAAAACAGGTCAACGTGAAGAGAACTCGATACAGTTTAAATCAAATATATATCGAAGGTCTGGTTTGTTACCATAGTTACCAATAAGACTATAACAAAAACATATAATTACAAAACAATTAGATGTAATCAGACCTTCACGTAATTGTTCCTTATAACCTATAACCGTGACCTTCGAAATAATAACCGTTAATAAAGTTACTTAACGTACGTCAGAATGGAACTCACTACCGTATCGAGTTTTATAAGTATATTGCAATTGCACTTGTAGATGATAAGCACATTACGTAAGAGGAAAAGTCGCATGTTAGCTCAATGTCCTACACGCTCATGTGCATGTGGGACAAACAACAAAATGACATTCGACATTTCTATTATATTCAGTATGCCTCTTTTTTTTTCCATTCAAAAATATTCTATACAAATAGACTACGTTCTGACGCAATAAGGCTAATAGAAACAGATGACTAAGAGTGAACTCCTTTTGTTTCAAAGATGACGGATTGAGGCTAATGACGCAGTCGCTTCGGAAGATTTATGAATTAACATATAGGTTACATCATTTAATTTTTTTTTTCGAAGAGCATTTTTATATAGAAGGTGACGTCCTTGAATATATAGGTCTTTAAACATTCGTTTGTCAGTTGGTAGCGTGTATGAATTCATTTTAGATTATCTCTATCTGAAAAACATTGTTAGAATGTTATCACCACTTCCAGCAGTATCACAACAGCAATAATAATAATAATAATAATAATAATAATAATAATAATAATAATAATAATAATAATAATAATAGATAGATAGATAGATAGATAGATAGATAGATAGATAGATAGATAGATAGATAGATAGATAGATAGATAGATAGATAGATAGATAGATAGATAGATAGATAGATAGATAGATAGATAGATAGATAGATAGATAGAATTAGAAATGAAGATATTAGGCAGGAACTAGGAGTATAATCACTTATTGATAAAATAGACAATTACAGGCAAGATTAGAAAATACATGTAGAGAGAATTGACGACTACAGACTTCCTAAGAAAGCAATAAATTATAAACCAAAAGGACGAGGAGATCAGGGACGACCGATGAAAAGATGGAGCGACTTTTGAAGCCGGAGCGGGCAATTGCCCATATCATGAATTGAAGAAAAAAAATAACAATAATAATAATAATAATAATAATAATAATAATAATAATAATAATAACAACAGTTAGTTATTTTACGGTGCTTTATCAACTGCTATGGTTATCTAGCGTTTGAATAAGGTAAAGGTGATAATGGCAGCGAAATGAGTCCAGGGTCCAACAGCGAAGGTTACCCAGAATTTGCTCTTAAGGGGACACTCAACTATATTTTGGAACTTTTTTCCTATTTGACCAATCTTTTTCAAATTTGGAGAAAAAGTTTAATATACACATGGAAAGTAACATGCAAAATCTCAGCTCATTAGATCCAATACTTTTAAAAATAAAAAAAATATTTCAATTTTTAATCAATCATTAATTGAAATATCACTTTTAATTATCATTTTTTATTTTTTGGCTTTGTGCATTTGACTGTGACTTCTCAATAAATAGGGGAAGAATTCTGCGTATTGATTTAGTTCTGTCACGTAAATTAGTGTAGAAATTTAATTTTTCATTTCTATGACACTTTTTCTCAAATTTTTAAGTTGAGTGTCCCCTTAATTGGTTGAGGGAAAATCCCGGAAAAACTCAAGCAGATAACTTGTCCCAACCAGGATTTGAACCCGAGCACGCATGTTAACCGTTACTCCACAGCGGTATTATTATTATTATTATTATTATTATTATTATTATTATTATTATTATTATTAATTGTATTCATTAGGACAACTTATCACTTAGCCTAAGGAAGGCCACAGGTTCTGTTGGGGAGCCCATATAACGTGCACATAGCAGGTCTATTTCAATATATAGAGTGAGTCGTAATTATGTACTATAAAACAAGGAAAATAGAATGGAAGGCAGTGGCCAACAGACCCCTCCGCTCTGCTCGTGACATCTGCCGTCAAGGCTGGGCCTTTAGTATGCCTCGTGCTATGGAAAGCAATGCACCTAAGATATTTATGGCACTCATAACATGACCATTGTGATCACAAACAATTTTTCAATTATTGTGGACTCTTTAGACATTGTTAAAACACTTATTTCTTTACAACGAGGATATGAAAATAATACAGAATAACTCTCTAAGAAGAATATTATGTTATTGTGCTCACATTACATAGCTGACGATTTTTTTAATATTCTTCCCTGTTTTACGGCTAGTTGTAGACGATTTAATTTTCTGTCCTTGTCGGCGTTTGTTCAGAGCTTTCATAATGATCGAGTTCTAGAGTATCTTTCAATAACGAATGGATCTATAGGTCTACTAGAGATCTTTTCGTTCAGTGTATTAGCAAATGTTTGTGCTACGTTTTTTGAACTTGTTTAATGTAGTCCCATGCTACTCCTCAAAACACTTTTCAAATTTGTAAACAACACGAAGCCAGTCAACAGAAGGACGAATATTTCTCCGTGAAACACACTGTAACCAATCGGATTTCTTACTTTCACAGTTTTTTTCTTCACTCTAGATGTGTTTGCAGTATACACACAGATAGATATTTCTTCTTCAATCGGTACGAAAGATAAACGGCTAGCATTTCAATCAATTCACTTTTTATAATAATTATTTAATTTACTTTAAGACTTCGATTTGACTGCCATTGTTAACTCCGCCCGTGTGTTTTAAATCTATGTTTATGTGTGGAATCTCGGCCACCAAGTCACTCAATTGAGTGCGCTCCTTGTATAATGGCAGTTGACTTAATAAATGTCAACACATATGTCGAACTTGGAGTCAGGTCACAAAAGGGAAAATACTAGAGGAGAGGGATTCGATCCAGTGCTGCGGATTGAACTTCGGTGTAGTTCAGTGGTTAGAGCGCTTGGTACGTAGAACTAAGAACCCGGGTTCAATCCCAGGACCCGGGTTCGATCCCCGGCTTCGGAGCGAATTTTTCTCCTCTACCATATCAGATATATTCTGTAGGACCAAAATATAATCTTTACGTAGCATATAGAGTGTTAGTTGGTAGGCCGGAGGGAAAAAGATCTTTGGGAAAGGCCGAGACGTAGATGGGAACATAATATTAGGGGAGAGTTGGGTAGTATCGGACATCGGGTAATATCGGACAGTGCGTTTCTTTCATCTACTACCAGATAGTAGTACCAGAATGACATGGTTAAGTTTCTGTATGCGACATCACAGAAACGTAGCCATGTCATTCAGGTACTATCATCTGGTGGTAGATGAAAGTCACTGTCCGATATTACCCGATGTCCGATACTACCCAACTCTCCCCTAACATGGATTTGAGAGAGGTGGGATATAATGATAGAGACTGGATTAATTTTGCACAGGATATAGACCGATGGCGGGCTTATGTGAGGACGGCAATGAACCTGCGGGTCTCTTAAAAGCCGTTTGTAAGAATTAGTTTGGTGAAATGTAAACGAATTAAATATGATTTAGCCTTAGTATTCAAGTTGGATTACAATTAGTTATTGTGCATTAGTAACATGTTGGTAAAATTGCAGGGTTCAGAACCATAGTGGGCCAAGAGCCATTTACTAAAACCGTAGAAAACAAGGGTTAAAACGAAGTCATTACCATAATTCAATGGAAACTTATAGTAAGTAATATAAAGTATACACATTAAAACTAAATGATATATCAATCTTCATTAAACTATAGTATTCACTTAACTTTAACCCTTTCTCTGTTTTTAATAAATGGTGCTTGGTGCACTATGGTTCTGAACCCTTCAATTGGCCCTAATACCAGTACGCTTATGTTTGCAATATGACAAAAATTTCGTGTACAACTTGTTTCCTCTCTCAAAAAAGAAATTATATTCGTTTCCTCTCTAGAGTGTAGTGAAGTAAATCTTGGCCTCCATTGTCGACTCGCTCTTAACGTATGCAAACAGAACGGAGATTGAGCGGCGTGTGTACATGTGTGTGCCAGTGTTACGACACCCTTAGTGTGTCTCCGGAAGGTGCGGTGTGCAGGTGTGTCACACCAAGCCCTCTCGCGGCCTCAATAGCCGCCTGTCAACACAGCTTCTTCCTGGTCGCTCTTCCGAAATGTATTCCGTCACAATCGGAATGGCACCCGCTTTCGTCTCGTTTGAGAGGACAGCAGACACGGTACAACTTTATGACAAACTGCGCTACTAGGCCAATCAATAACGCAAACTTAAAGAGTTAGGGAGGAGGAAAGTTAGGCCAAACGTAACTATTAAAAAATGCATCTCACAACAATTCAGGATACTCGTAATAGAGTTAGCAGTTCACTTTATTGAACTTCTTTTAAGAATATAAATAAATAAATAAATAAATAAATAAATATATATATATATATATATATATATATATATATATATATATATATATGAAATCAGTTAATATGCACCCAAAATAGAACATGACCTTTCTTTTTTAGGATTGTATATTTCACTTCTAATTGTACCAGAACAAAGGAAGGAGTCCATAATCGTACCTATCTTTAAGAAGGGGGACATGACTGACTATAGTAACTTTCGAGGAATATCACTTTTGTTGACGAAGTCAAAAATTTTGTCCAATATTCTTTTGAGAAGATTAACTCCATATGTAGATTGAAATTATTGGAGATCATCAGTGTGGTTTTAGGCGTAATAGATCAACTATTAATCAGATATTTTCTATTCGACAGATAATGGAGAAAAAATGGGAGTATAAGGGTACAGCGCATCAGTTATTCATAGATTTCATATGACTCAGTTAAGAGAGAAGTTTTATATGATATTCTTATTGAATTTGGTATTCCCAAGGAACTAGTTCGATTAATAATTAAAATGTGTCTCAGTGAAACGTACAGCAGAGTCCGTATAGGTCAATTTCTGTCAGATGCGTTTCCAATTCACTGTCGGCTAAAGCAAGGAGATGCACTATTACCTTTAATTTTTAACATTACTCTGGAGTATGCCATTAGGAAAGTCCAGGATAACAGAGAAGGTTTGGAATTGAACGGGTTACATTAGCTGCTTGTCTATGTGGATGACGTGAATACGTTAGGAGAAAATCCACAAACGATTAGGGAAAATACGGGAATTTTACTTGAAGCAAGCAAAGCGATCGGTTTGGAAGTAAATCCCGAAAAGACAAGTCTCGTGACGAGAATATTGTACGAAATGAAAATATAAAAATTGGAAATATATCCTTTGAAGAGGTGGAAAAATTCATATACCTGGCAGCAACAGTAACAAATATAAATGATACTCGGGAGGAAATTAAACACAGAATAAATATTGAAAATGCCTGTTATTATTCGGCTGAGAAGCTTTTATCATCCAGTCTGCTGTCACAAAATCTGAAAGTTAGAATTTATAAAACAGTTATATTACCGGTTGTTCTTTATGGTTGTTAAAACTTGGACTCTCACTTTGAGAGAGGAACATAGGTTAAGGGTGTTTGAGAATGAGGTGTTTAGGAAAATATTTGGGGCTAAGAGGGATAAGTTCCAGGAGAATGGAGAAAGTTACACAACACCGAACTGCACGCATTGTTTTTTTCATCTGACGTAATTAGGGACATTAAATCCAGACGTTTGAGATGGGCAGGGCATGTAGCACGTATGGACGAATCCAGAAATACATATAGAGTATTAGTTGGGAGGCCGGAGGGAAAAAGACCTTTGGGGAGGCCGAGACGTAGATGGGAAGATAATATTAAAATGGATTCGAGGGTAGTGGGATATGATGAGAGAGACTGGATTAATCTTACTCAGGATAGGGAATAATGACGGGCTTATGTGAGGATGGCAATGAACCTCCGGGTTCCTCAAAAGCCAATAAGTAAGTAAGTATATTTCACTTCTGTTAGTGTGAATGAAAGGGCCTCAAGACCTGTACTGAATGAATGAATGAATGAATGAATGAATGAATGAATGAATGAATGAATGAAAATAAGTTAATAATTAAATAAAATGCATTATTTCTATTTAAAAATTATGCTATATAATTTAATTAATTAATTGCTTCACTTAAATAGATACTAGTATATAATTACATTTTGACAAATAACCGATCTTATATTCTAATTATTTTAATGTTATTATTCTACTGTTTTTACGAAGATTAGCAGTTAGAAATAATATAGGTAATAATAATTATTAAAAAACTAGGTATCCTTCACTTTCATTCTCAATGTTTTTTATGTTACTACCAGGCCTCATTACGGGACTCGTTTTGGCACAGTTGCGCCCTGTAATATATTAGGAGGTTTATGAATGACAAAATTACGTCCACATTAATTTCAGGTAGCGGAACAGTCATGGGCACAGTTGCGCAATGATGAATAGAAGTAGCAGAAGAGACAGGGAGATAGCTGCATAATAATGACCTGAAGTAACTGAGGAGACAGGGACATAGTTGCTCAATGATGAGTTCAAGCAGCAGAAGGGACAAGGGTATAGTTGTGCAATGATGAATTAAAGTAGCAGAAGAGATAGGGGCATAGTTAAGCAATGATGAGTTCAAGCAGCAGAAGAGACAGGGTATAGTTGTGCAATGATGAATTGAAGTAACAGAGGGTACAGGAACATAGCTGCGCAATGATGAAGTAGCAAACGAGACAGGGCATAGTTGTGCAATGATGAAGTAGCAGAAGAGACAGACGCATAGTTGTGCAATGATGAAGTAGCAGAAGAGACAGGGGCATAGTTGAAGTAGCAGAAGAGACAGGGCATAGTTGTGCAATGATGAAGTAGCAGAAGAGACAGGGACATAGTTGCGCAATGATGAATTAAAGTAACATAATATATAGGGGCATAGTTGCGCAATGATGAAGTAGCAAAAGAGAGAGGGCATAGTTGCTCAATGATGAATTGAAGTAACAGAAGATGTAGGGGCATAGTTGTGCAATGATGAAGTAGCAGAAGAGATAAGGCATAGTTGCGCAAAGATGAATTGAAGTAACAAAAGATATAGGGGCATAGTTGTGCAATTATGAAGTAGCAGAAGAGACAGGGCATAGTTGTGCAATGATGAAGTAGCAGAAGAGACAGGGCATAGTTGCGCAATGGTGAATTGAAGTAACAGAAGATACAGGGGCATAGTTGAGCAATGATGAAGTAGCAGAAGAGACAGGCACATAGTTGCCCAATGACGAATTGAAGTACCAGAAGAGACAGGGGCAGAGTTGCGCATTGATGAATTGAAGTAGCAGAAGAGTATCATAGTTGTGCTCCGACGAATATGAAACTACAAACGCGGACGAACAAAAATGTAGACAGTGAAAAGACACGTTAATATAAGGACGGAATAGAATGGGACATTGGGCTTAAAGACTGAGAAAGGAGAGGATGATCACTTTAGTCATTATCAACATATTAAAGTCATCATAGTCATCACCAAATCGTTATTTTAATCGCAGTCGAAATTATCACGTTTAGTCATTTACTCTGTCATGATCATCACAGCCAAATTTCATTCCTTGCTTATTCAACTTATTAGCCTATTTAATAAGACGTAAAAGATACTGAAGATAATATAATAATAATAATAATAACAATAATAATAATAATAATAAAGTTTAATGAAATGCGAAAATTGTGGCGGAGAAGAAATTTGAAATGTTATCACGATATATCTTTTCCGAGAACCCATTAGGTTTTGAAAAAGTTATTAAGTTTTTGTGTCTCCATTTCTTTAAGACAGACGTGTTCCTTTGGTCCGAGTAGCGGGCAGACAGCCAGACGGAATTCTCCGAACGCGCCTATAATCCTCCGCATGTAGTGCAAGAACATTTTTGGCGTGTTTGGAAACTAAACGATCACGACTGGCAGTAACACTGGCTGGTAGTAGACGTCATTTTGTATTATAAACTCTAACTACCACTTCTAAATCAATTAAAGGATTAAAAAAACGCTGAGACTGAAGTCTTAAAACTTTCACGAAGATATAAAACCTGCGTGATACAGTAATGTCCTTGTTTATGGGCACTAAAAGGACAAGAACTATTGTCCTTAAGAAAGAAGATTTTATGGATTGCATGTGCTAATACATAAAATAAAAATGAAGCGTGTCACACCTTGAGGATTCCTACATTTTTAATAAAAATAAACGACAGTCAAAATGGATTTATGGAGACATACTTGATTCTACAAAACAGTCAATACAAGTTTACTGTTTATAAAAGAGGAATTACAGCTTGACGAGCAACCAACATCAACTTTATTCAGTGCAGCACGTGGACTTTAAGACGTTCGTAATGTGACCAGGAGATCAGATTTTAATTCAATAATAATTTTATAAGTATAAGAACTAATGACATCTATTATCAGACAGTATATCTCACTTGACGATATGTGCCAGAGGAAGAACAATTGTTTTTATACATCTGAAGTCTGATTAGTGTAATATGTAGCTAGTCGGCGATGTATGCAATGAGGGGGGGGGGAACTGGCCACCCTATCCCATTACCTCCTGGCCTAGTTTCCTCGTAAGTAGTGCCTTGTTGGTATTACTTGTGAGATTCAGACTTGTCTTCGAACAGTACACTAAACAACAACAAGAACTAACGAAGAGACTAGAGAAGTGCTTTATGTGAAGTGTGACATTGTAAGGGGGCAGAAACAGGGACATTACGACGAAGTAAAGAGAAGAGAATAGAAGCATTTGAAATGTGGATATGGAGAAAAATGAAGGTGTAAAATGGACAGACAGAATAAGAAATGAAAGAGTGGGTGAAGAAAGAATGTTGCTGAAACTGATCAGGATGAGAACCAAAATGTTTGGATCACTGAATCACTGACTGAGAAGAAACTACCTACTGAAGGATACTCTGGAAGAAATGGCGAAGAGGACAAGAGTTCAGACAGAATAAATGTTTTGATTTATTTAACGACGCTCGCAACTGCAGAGGTTATATCAGCGTCGCCGGATGTGCCGGAATTTTGTCCCGCAGGAGTTCTTTTACATGCCAGTAAATCTACTGACATGAATATGTCAGATGATAAACGATATATTAGGTCATTCGTTATCTCGTGAGACCAAATGGATTCGTGCGCTGTAGCTCATAGTAAGAATCTTATGGTGTGGGTAAGCGAGTTACGTAGCTTGAAAGTCTAAACGTAGCGAGGGAGGTCCAATTTTATCTTCTCACGCGCAGGTTGATTTCACGAGATATCAAATAGCCTATATCATACAGATCGATCCGAAAGTCGCGCACATTAAAAGTATAGTGTCTATATTGAGTAGTGCAGTTGGAAAGTGCTGTTGACTACCGCTAGATAGCATCATGGGTATTAACAGCAACAAATCATTGTGATGAGTATGTATACACTGACGCTTGCAGTAGTCCTTTGTTTATTGCTAGGCAAACATGTCGTTTTCCCAGAGCAACGGGTTTTCATTGATGAACATTATTTTTCCAGTTGTTCGTATGCACGTGTTGTAGACAAATTTGTAGGAATTATCTGGATGTGGCAGTGCGTAACAATTCGACATAACGAGATTATTAGCCGGTTTTAGGGAATGTGGATCAGCACATCTTGACAATGATGAACGTGATTGTTGGTTCCAGCAGGACAGTGCCAAATGTCACACATCTAATAAAGCCTTGCAGTTTTTGCGCGAGTTATTTGGTGAGCGTATCATTTCTCAAGGATTATGGCCCCCAGTTCCCCCGATTTGACAGCCCAAGATTTCTTCCTCTGAGGTTACCTTAAGGGAAGGGTATAAAAAAAAAAAACAGGCCGGATACACTGGAGTAAGTAAAGAGGAACATAACAACGGAAATTAACATCAGTGTAGACGTGCTCAAAAAATTGACCGCAAACATGGTAAAAAGAGTGCGTACATGCATTTTACTGAACGGGGCTGCCATTTTTAGCATGTGTCGTGAAAAATGATGTAACTCATGTGAAAACTGATGTAAGTAAACGTAATAAATTCATCTTTAAAAATATAATGTGAACGCATTATTAGGATGTGCGCGACTTTTGGATCGCTCTGTATTATATGGATCATATGCGGAGACGAAGATGAAGGCAGAAAATAGGAAAGATTGGAGAATGTTGGATTTGCAATGAAAGACCTGTCCTTGGGCAGAGAACTATGAATGAATGAATGAATGAATGAATACGTTCAGAGTGAGGCATTTTATGCTCGTTAAAGTCCTGGATTTACAATACTGGTCTCACTTCCTGAATATAATGTCATTGAGATGCCTTCCATTAACGTCAATACATTGCTGCAATCTGCATGATGTTTTGTAGTGTGACCGGTGTAACATCAGCAGTTTCCTGACGAATTGTATTTTTAAGGTTGTTAGTGCCAGGAGGGTGTGAGCGAAATCTTTAACCTTAAAAGTATCCCCACTCCATAAAAAATTTGGTGTAGTAAGGTATGGGGATATGAATATCACTGAGAGAATTCGCCCAGGCAAAGTACAATTCTTTGCTGACGAACAAGAGATTATCTTGAACGGATCCGGTTTAATCCCACTGATGCATTCACCGACTAATTATTTTGGCGAAAGGTGTGCAACTCATGTTACCGATTAATTATCACCATTTGCCCATCATAATTCGCACTGGACAAACACAATCGACTTAATTGACATATATTGTTCCATATATCCAATAACGTTACCTCCCCTCGCTACAGGTTTGAGGATGCCTAGTTTGCTTACAAAATTAGCCGTGCCGCGCGGTCGCTCTCACTAATCTCTGTATCGAGAGCAGCTACAGGCCTGTGCTACCAGTCGTTTGATTCGTAATTGCGAGTTCTGCGCTATTAAGGAAATAACAGACACGTACTATGATACACTCTAGGTGAACCATAATGTATTGTGTGTTGTAACTTAATTTGAAAAGTAGTTTCATATGAAGAGGAAACATATTGCATGTCCTGCGTTAATTACTTTTCTTCTTAGCATAGACCCATACTCTCCATCTGTAAACCGAAACAAAAATAAAATATTTAAATCAAGGCAACTGTAGCTTCATTGTTGAAACTACAAGACGTATTCTACGTGCCGATGTATTCCTGATGCAGCGCAGACGATTTTTTCTTTGTTTCTGTCTTCTACAGGGTGTATCAATGGGTGAGGTCAATGCTTAAGAAGGTGATTTAGGACCTTATTTGCAACAAAAAATCCTGATACACTTTATCAATATTCATCCCCGTTTCCGAGTTATACGAATATCACGTACCGTAGTCTATATATCCCCATTTGATTCCACACCTAATGAACTCGCCTGCTTAAGAGAAGGTAGGCTAATTGTCAGTTATCTAGATTAGATGTTCAAAATGTCCTCCTCTCGCACGAACACACGCTTCAGCACGCCGTCTGACCTCTCGCTGCACATTATTCAATCCGTGCTGGTGTATCTCAATTGCAGCCATGTTAATCTCTGCAACGAGCTCTTCCATACTTGCTATCTCCGTTTGGTACACTTTCTCTTTTATGAACCCCAGAGAAAGAAGCCCAATGGTTTTAGGTCTGGGGACCGGGCTGGCCAGCGAACTATGGTATCAACTAGATGGTGCTCCAGAACATTTCACATTTCCAGTACATTTCCAGGTAGATGGATTGGAAGGAGTGGTGCCATTGCCTGGCCAGCCCGGTTCCCAGACCTAACACCATTCGACTTCTTTCTCTGGAGCTGCATGAAGGAGAAAGTGTGCCAAACGGAGATAGCAAACACGAACGCACTCGTTACAAAGATTAACACGGCTGCAATGGAAATACACCAGCATGAATTGGATAATGTGCAGCGAAAGGTCAGACAGCGTGCTGAAGCGTGTGTTCGTGCGAGAGTGGAACATTTTGAGCATCTACTCTAGATAACAGACAATTAGTCTACCTTCTCTCAAGCAGACGGGTCCATTATGTGTGGACTCAAATCGGGATATATACGGTACGTGATATTCGTGTAACTCGGAAACGGGAATGAATATTGAAAAAGTGTATTAAGATTTTGTTGCAAATAAGGTTCTAAATCACCTTGTTAAGGACTGACCTCACCTTCTGGTACACCCTGTATTTTCATTAATCATTTTTAGATTTTTTTGTTTACTTTTTGCGTTCTCCTTCCTATCTTGAGCAATACTTTAAGAAAGATTTTGGCTTTATACTTTGCAAGTAGTTCCGAAACGTTAGTGATATTAAGACGAAATACCCGATGTATAAATCCAAAGCGTTTCTTCTAAAGGTACAATGACATGAAAATCGTAATTACCCTGACAGAATTTTTCCCCTAATACAGGGCCGGGAAACAGCCATTCTCAGAGAGTTTAGCTTCTCCCGCTACAGTTGCTGTTGTACGTAGATACTCATGATGACTGCTCTGTTTATAATACGAGTTTCCCACCCCTGCCCTAATATACTGAGCCATGTCTATGACTATTCGCTGTAGAAATTTGCTCGCTCTAGCTAGTCCTTTCTCATAGGTACAGACCGATTATTTAGTCATGACAGCTCAGCGACGCGAAAGAGGGAAAGTAATAGGAGTAGTGGGGAGAGATCTGGAGTAGAGATAAGGACGAGCGATCGGTAAAGGAATGCAGTACAGCTTAACTGTACTGGAAAAACAACGTTATACCGCATGCATGACATCCGATCGCTCTGACTGCAGGCAACAGACTAACCTGAACATTCCTTGGCGTAACTTAATGGACTCGTCTGACCAAATCACACATCTCTGGCGACTGTCAGTATTGTACACAGTTGGTTTCCCCTCCGACGGCTGTAAGAAGAGCAGCAATGGTCTTGTATAGCAGGGGTGAGTATACATGCCTCTCAGTACCAAATTTAAATATGTATGTAACTTGTATTGATTAAGGCTGATTGAGTGGAAGAGAAGGCCTTATGGCCTTAATTCTGCCAGCGAAAATAAAACATCCTATTCTATTAAAAACTAGTATATACCTAAGTAAGGTTGAAGTTTTCAAGGTGAATGTGATCAGAATTAAGCTGTTGGTGAAATACCCAAAAGACTAATTCTGAACAGAAGATATCCCACCAAACTTGCAATTAGAACTCATTCGTCTCGTGTGTGACAAAAAACTGGAACAACAATACAAGGAGAAAGGTATTGTTATCTTTTACCAATCACAATCTCTCCTTCTTCCCTCAGTTACGTCACTTTGCTGCAGAGATCATTTATATATTTAGAAGCACATACACATGTGAACAGTTTTTTTTTTCAGAATGAATCTCAATAAAAGTAAACAGACGTCTCGCTTGGTAGACAATCATCTCAGGTCCATAATAAAACTAGAGTTCTCTAAAAGTATTAAGTCCAACATTGACATCATTGTCACAAATAAACAGTGCGCAACTGAAGGCACACAAAGTTAAGATGTTTGATAATGCCCTTCAAGTATAACTAGAAACGTTCTAACGTCAAAAAATATCACTGTTTATTGCAACCTTTAGGTAATTTCTTTAATTTGTGTCCTAAGTGATTTTTTTTGTTTCAAATAGTATTGGTTCATAAGAATTAACGCCTTAATTTACAAGGTATGTAATGATTATAGAAAGATCGGTTTATACCGGGTGAGCCGTAACTAATGTCGGTAAATTCAGGGGGTTATTCTTTGACATATTTCAAACACAAAAGTTTAATACAATTTTGCTCGTTTTTTATTCCTTTTTCGAGGTAATTGTTTTAAATGAAATATTTCATGCCGAATTTTGTGAAAGCCATTTGTTTAATTCCCAATATTCTCAGTAAATTTAAGAGAGCAATGTATTATATAATAAATGATAGAAAATAAATTAATTTTGTCTTTTAAATATGCAGAAATTTTATCCGAAGAAATGTAACATTGTAAAATTCTCTTGCAGAATGGAAAGTTACATTTGCTCAGATCAAATTTCTGCATATAAAAACAAAATTAAAATTCTTTCAATCACTTATTATCATAATACACTGCTCTCTTAAATTGACTGAGAATATTGGAAATCAAATCAATAGCTTTCTCAAGACACGCTGTGAAATGTATCATATGAAACAATGTTTATCTCGAAAACGAGCAAAACTGTATTAAATCTTTTGGTTGAAATATCTCAAAGAATAACCCCTTGAAATTAATAACGTTATTTATGGTTCACCATGTATATCGTCACCAATTTTATTATAACGTTTCGTTGTTCAGAAGTAAAGATAATATGATTTATTTCTGTACGCCTAACTACTGCACAAAGATCAGAATCTATTTGAGTTGTTTTCTGAAAACAAAAAGACGCGTAATTTATATTAACTTCACTCTAATCTGAAATTTGCAGTATACATATAAAATATCATTAACAAAATTTCGAGTAATTTCAATAATCTTGAATTTTTCAAAGCAACATTAAACTTTAAGGGCCATATTCATAGACATTCTTAGCGCGGGCTTCCGGTGGATGATCAGCGAACTAACGTTTTTCGTATTCATAAACCAGTGTTAGCGACATGATATGATATGAATCCTGTACAAATAATCAGTCGATAGCCGGGGCTAGTTTAGCACCCTAAGGGGTTAGATACAGCTTACAGCAGTAAAATTTTGGAAATATTCAACATTTTTTTCCTCCATTACTGTATATTGTACAATAATGAAAATTAGTATGTGTAAAACACTGTCCTTCTGCTATATGAACAACATATTTTTGCAATTAAAACAAATACTTACATTTTTTTTTTCAAAATTTGGTTTACTATGCAGCGATGAAGCTTTTCCCACAAAACTAAAAAACTATTCAACATTCTGTGATGAAATGTCTTGTGTGTATTAATGCATACCATATCTACAATATGATGCAAGATCACTTCTCTATCTTTGATAGATTGTCTGATAAAAAATTAATTTCTTTTTAAAAAATGGTCAAATATTAGTATTTTCTCCTAACAAAAAATAAAAAAAAATATTGTTTATTAAGGAATGTAGTTGAAAGAGCATGATATTGTAAACATGAATTTCAGCAATAAAATAAAAGAGAGATAACATTAAAAAGTTAACAAGTTTATGAGTTATGAGGCACAGTGAACTGCCACCATTTTGAATTAAAAAAAATATATTTTTTAAATTGTAAAAGTACCTTTTTAATATAGCAGAAGGACAGTATTTTACACATATCAATTTTCATTATTGCACAAGATACAGTAATGGAGGAAAAAAATGTTGAATATTTCCGAAAAATTTACTGCTGTTGGCTGTACCTAACCCCTTAAAATGCACTGACATACTGTTAGGTCATTTCAATAAAATAAATAAATAAATAAATAAATAAATAAATAAATAAATAAATAAATAAATAAATAAATAAATAAATAAATAAATAACTTCATTGTGTTAACATTTTAAATATTTGGTGTTATGTTACTTTAGTCACTACTTCCGATGTTGTTTGTATCATCCTCTGAATCCTTTTAACACAGTGATGTTATTTATTTATTATTTATTTATTCATTTATTGAAATTACTTAACAATACATCATTGACTATACAAGCGTTAAAAGAGTGTATTGAAAAATGAAGAATTTAACACACAGTTTTGTCAAAACTTTAAATTTTGGGTTGTTTCCCTTTCGAACTGGCCCGTCGAAATATTATTGTTCTTGATTCAACTATTATGCATTATTTGCAGGGTTAGCGATATTTACATTGTGCACAACCCTTCCCTTACCCTTGGGCCAGGCCAGATATTCACGGCGGCAATACCGTGTTCGCGACTTCCTAGACGTGCACAGTAGTCTGAAAGGCTATTAATATAATCTCGTATTATGGACTCCAAAAAACTGATTCCTCGAGTTTCAAACTGGGGACCCCAGTATATAAAGTCCATGTTAAAATTCGAAAGAAAGAACTTCAGGGTTTGATATAAATTTTGGAACTCCACTGAGCTCATCTACGAATTGGTAAAGAATAAAGTAGGCCTACTAGTGCGTGGGGAGTGTGCGAGCCATGACAGACATGGCTTGCTACAGAAGTGACTGCAATGTTGTGTGCCGAGCGTGTACAAGACCCGTGTTTATATTTACATGGCGCATGGTAAATCATGGTGACGTTTATCGCGTTTGAGGTCACGGCTAAAGTGATGGCTGAATTGACATAGGATTGGCTATCCAGGTTGCAGTCAAACTGCCTGTCGTTAGAAAATCTTCAAGAGCGCCTCGTACTAAAACAACGAGAAGCCCACGGAATTCGTTTCACGTCTCAACGTTAGTAGTTCTCGAATGTTGACACCTTTCGATCTCTGTGGTTTCTTCTCCTAAGTGGCTAGTTCTTTTACATCTTAAGAGCTTAAGCGCAAAGTCTTCAGCTGAGTACTTTATGTAAGAGTGGGATAAGTGAACTTACCAAGTAGCCACCGGAGTAATTCAGAACGCATAGGCGGATATACGGGGGATTGAAAGTTATTTTTATTTTTAATGGAAATTACATTGAGCATTATGCTGATAAAAAAGTACTCATATCTCGGAAGATATTAGTTTCAGGACTTGTTAGATATTTTTGTTTTTGTTTTGGTGAATACTATCCTAGCACCTCTAAGAATATTGAATGGTATTTTTCTTTTTAAAGGGAATAACATTGAAAATCCTCTATGATGCTGATGAACAAGTACTCATATCTCGGAAGATATTAGTTTCAGGACTTGTTAGATATTTTTGTTTTTGTTTTGGTGAATACTGTCCTAGCACCTCTAAGAATATTGAATGGTATTTTTCTTTTTAAAGAGAATAACATTGAAAATCCTCTATGATGCTGATGAACAGTACTCATATCTCGGAAGATATTAGTTTCAGGACTTGTTAGATATTTTTGTTTTTGTTTTGGTGAATACTATCCTAGCACCTCTAAGAATATTGAATGGTATTTTTCTTTTTAAAGGGAATAACATTGAGAATCCTCTATGATGCTGATGAACACGTACTCATATCTCGGAAGATATTAGTTTCAGGACTTGTTAGATGTTTTTGTTTTTATGAATACTATCCTAGCACCTCTAAGAATATTAAATGTTATTTTTCTTTTTAACGGAAATCACATTGAGCATCCTCTATGATGCTGATGAACAAGTATTCATATCTCGTAAGATATTAGTTTCAGGGCTTGTTAAATGTTTTTGTTTTTTTGAATACTATCCTAGCACCTCTAAGAATATTAAATGTTATTTTTCTTTTTAACGGAAATCACATTGAGCATCCTCTACGAGGCAGATGAACAAGTACTCATGTCTCGGAAGATATTAGTTTTAGGACTTACTAGATTTTTTGTTTTTATTTTGATGAATACTAGCCTAGGACCTCTAAGAATATTGAATGCGATTTTCAAATGGAAATCACATTGAGCATCTATGAAGTTTATAGGACACAGATTTTCATTTTATGACTCATATTTATTAGACTTTATTTCTTGCTTTTAGGAATAGGACTACAATCATACCACAAAATTTTGAATGTTTTTTTTTTAACACACTGCATAACAGAGAGATACATTTATGCCTGCATGCCTGAAGGCATCCATTCGTGTAAGTTTCACAGATATGCATACAAACATGTAATAGACAAGCAATATTTTTAAAAGTTAGCTTCCCTTTCAGTTGCTAGAAAATGTTTTTTTAAAATGCAAGTTAAGAAAAGATAACTGAATCTATGAAATATCCTGGCACTTGGCGGAAATTAATCATCTTCTGCATTGCACATTAATAAGTAGGCAGACGTCTATGATTCATTGACCTCACGAGGGCTGGATCCAGGATGAATTCTTGCAATTCGATCGTTTAGGCCTATTGTACGCCCTATATGCGATGACTAATTCCGACGGATGTCCCTAGTGACATTCGTGAATTCGTCGCTCATAGGCATGTCATTATTCCTGGACGCTATAGGTAAGGTCCCATTATCTACTGACAAACTCGAACCAGAGCCCCAAGCCCTTAGAACCTAGATCAACATCGGAAATCCGTACTACCCATAAGGTATCAACACAGCCTATTTGTATTATTACATATGATAATCCCCAAGATACTAGTTCCATTAATTAAAATGTGTCTCAGTTCCTAAAGGCCAGTTTTTGTCTAACAATTTTTCAGTTCACTGCGGGCTAAAGAGAGGAGATGGACAGACACCTTTACTTTTTAACTTTGCTGTAGAATATACCATTAGGAAAGTCCAGGATAATAGAGAAAGTTTACAATTGAACGAGTTACATCAACTGCTTCTTTATGCGAATGATGTGAATATGTGAGGAGAAAATCCACAAACTATTATCACAGCCTAGTACAGCGTTGTCAGACAGAGACTAAACGGAGCGGAGCACTCCACTAGAATGGTTGCATGCTCCGGTGTTTCAACAGACATAAGCAAGTTCACGCTCCGATCTAGCTCCACAACCGGTTTTGGAGCTTACAACTCTGACACTACTGGTCTAGTATATACAGTCACGAAGCTCAATACGTAGTAAATATGCATCCATAGATAGTTCTAACCACTAGGATCGCTAATATCGCCTCATTACAGACAATGCGAAATAGTACCGGCATAGTCTATTGTTCCTAGCACCCTCACAACTCAAGCTTCGTGACTATATATACTAAACTGTGCTATTATGGAAAACACGGGAATTTTACTTGAAGTAATGAGATAGGAAGTATATGATTGTCTCCCGTGACCAGAACAAAGTACGAAATGGAAATATCAAAATTCGAAATTTATCCTTTCAAGGGATCAAAAAATTCAAATATCTTGGAGCAACAGTAAACAATATTAATGATACTCTGGAGAAATTAAACGCAGGGTAAATATAGGAAATGCCTACTATTATTCGGATGAGAAGCTTTTGTCATCCAGTCTGCTTTCAAAGAAACTGAAACTTAACATTTATAAAACAATTATATTACCGGTTGTTCTGTATGGATGTGAAACTTGGACTCTCATTTTGAGAGAGGAACAGAGGTTAAGGGTATTCAATAATAAGGTGCTTAGGAAAATATTTGGAGCTAAGAGAGATGAAGTTACAGGAGAATGGAGGAAGTTACACAACGCAGAACTGTACGCAGAACCTAATGTAATTAGGAATATTAAATCCAGACGTTTGAGATGGGTAGAACATGTAGCACGTATGGGTGAATCCAGAAATGCGTATAGAGTGTTAGTTGGGAGACCTGAGGGAAAAATACCTTTGGAGAGTCCGAGACGTAGGCCTAGATGGGAGGATATAAAATGGATTTGAGGGAGGCGAGATGTGATGCTAGGGTAGGGTGACCACACGTCCTCTTTTGTCCGGACATGTCCTCCCTTTTAAGCCTTTGTCCGGGGTTCGGGCGGATTTTTAATAAATCAAGAAATGTCCTCCTTTTCGTAACTTGTATGTCTGATATTATTAAATTATCTGATTTGACTTTTTTTTTTCAAGTAATTTGTCTGTAGGTGGTAGCAGCATAGACTGATTATAGGCCTACTCTTTGCCAATGATCATAACTCTCTTTCCTCCTCCTTGTCATGGTCGTTGCTCAGAGGTAGCTAGTAAATCGAGAGATCGAGGTGCAAATATAAATCTAAAAGTGGTATTTTTTGTTCACTTTCATATTTAACTACGTAACTGTAAAATCGTTATTATTAAGTTTTGTCATAATTATTTTGTAATAAAATAGATATTAACATACTCTTAAGTATGATACAAGCCTTAAGCCCGTAGCACACTACACCGAGAACTATGAACTATGTAATATGTGTGGAGACAGCTAGCAATGCTTCTGTATTCACAGTAAAGCTAGAAATATGTTGCTACAAAGTGGAGCCATCTCTATATAGATGATTAAAACACGAATTTTATAATGCCATACGGAAGGTAGTTTGATCAAATATCTTATATGTAATACTAAAGATTTTTGGGTTTGATATGCGCTGATAGAAATAAAGTTACATAAATTTGAACATCTGATTTTCTATTAATTGTTCAATTTCATTCACGTCATATAAATTTTATAGTCTAAAATTAGGTTAGTTACCTGTAGGAGCGGGAAACATACATTGTGGGGTAGCTATGTTTTAAAAAAATCGCTAGCCGACCAATGTCAGCTATACCTTATTCAATGCGTTACTCCATGCTAAAGGAAAGTATTTTTCATAGCTCGAGAAATGCATTACACATTTCTCGCTTAAATCTGTACTGTAAATATTTTGTAATAAAATAGATATTGACGTAATTTAAAGTATAATATAGACAAGACTAAATCTAAGTGCATATTTTCTGTCCTCTTTTTTCGTACAATGTCCTCCTTTTTGAAACTTTGTGTCCTTTTTTTTCGATGTGAATGTGGTCACCCTATGCTAAGGACTGGAGTAAGTAAGTAAGATAAAATGAAGAGGAAATGGAAAGAGTTGCTGGAATGAAGTGGAAAACGGGAGTACCCTGACAAAAATTCCCTGTAACGTCTGCTTTGTCCATGAAAAATTCCACCCAGACGTAGCGACGATCGATCTCCGGCCATGCAGACTGATACGCAGGAAAACATGCATGATTACATAAAATTGTTAAAAAGCTTTCACATACTTCGAACGAAATAACAAAAAAAATACTAAGGTGAGTAGGCCTAGGTACTGTGCACAATGCAATTGGCCTATATCACAGGCTGGCGTCTTATCTTTCATGTTTATTTTGTACAAGGATTTGTATGTAATTACCGTAACATTATAGTAATTAACTATGACAACAATATCTTAGTTAATTATCATTTTGTAGTCCCAAAATAATCTCTGTAGGAAATTTCCAAGGTAATAAACGTTTAGTGGAAGAGATGAAATGCCAGAAGGAAGCTGTTAGTTTCTTACGGCAGGACGTCCTGGAGGATAAAGGGGTTAGAATGACTGAAGACGTTCAAGACATTAAATACATCCCGAGACCTCACATAAATCTGCCAAGCACGCACTAATTTCAGGATACAAATTTCAATCTAATTAAGACTAAAATGAAGATGTAACCCCGTGCCTGGTGCGTGAGGATGCACTGCGTGATACTGTTTCATGTGAACGTAATTTGTCGAGTTCTTTGTTGTGGTTTTTTGTGGTGTGTAATATATATTCACTGCTCAATTAAATTGAATCTTTCGTAGCATATTTTTGCTGTAGCAATGCAATTACAGCAGAGCACACGGTAAATGAAAACACTTTCCAATTACACGTAAAATAATACGATTTTTCTGCTGCCCTTTTTTGTCTTGAAATTGCAAAGGTTTCTCGTCATCCAGCATTCAACACGCGAACTTCCGTGGCGGATGTAGCGTGTGTTTTCCATTTCGCTCATCTCTAAATTCGCAACAGGTGTAAGCACGTTTATTAAACTATTTCCTTCAATTGTTAAAAAAAAAAGACTAATTTCTCCGGTGGCTCCTGTAAGATAGAAGGTTTTGCCGGAGTTTCTACAATGCGACCGAAACACCCAACATTTGAATATCTTAACTACAAACTTATATAATATTTACAGTTTAAAATGTTTTATTATTAGAATTATCATCAATAACAGTATATTTTAACTTTCGATTTACGTGATTTTCATATTTTAAAATATATGACTAGACTACGATACATTTTTAGATGACTATAGTTTAAAATATAGGGATCATCGTGCTAACCACACGATACCTCTATACTGGTTGGATGATCGTCCACCTCTGCTTCGGCATGTGGACGTGAGGCCAGCAGCCGGCTGGTCGGACTTGGCCCTTCATGGGCTGTAGCGCCATGGATAGTTTAAAATATAGATTATTACGTATATACGTACATACATACATACATACATACATCTAGAGGAATTTTAATGATAATTGTAATCGTTCATTCGTAATTCTAATCCTAATTGTAATTCAAAGAGTTTAAAGTAGTTCAAGAATTGTGTGTACTGTTACGATGTAACGGAGCATACAGTATTAAAAAAAAAATAAAAAAATACATACATACATGCATGCATGCATACATACATACATACATACATACATACATACATACATACATACATACATACATACATACATACATACATACAGTCGCCCTCGGTAGCGCAGTTGGTATAGCGCTGGCCTCGAGATTGCGGATTAGATCCTGGCCGAGGTCGATGGCATTTAAGTGTGTTTAAATGCGACAGGCTTATGTCAGTAGATATACTGGCATGTAAAAGAACTCCTGCGGGAAAATATTCCGGCACACCGGCGACGCTGATATAACCCTGCAGTTGCGAGCGTCGTTAAATAAACTATAATTTAATAATTTTTACTTACTTACATACATACATACAGTCGCCCTCGGTAGCGCAGTTGGTACAGCGCTGGCCTTCTACGCTCGAGGTTGCGGGTTTGATCCTGGCCGAGGTCGATGGCATTTAAGTGTGTTTAAATGCGACAGGCTCATGTCAGTAGATTTACTGACATGTAAAAGAAGTCCTGCGGGACAAAATTCGGACACACCGGCGACGCTGATATAACTTCTGCAGTTGCGAGCGTCGTTAAATAAACCTTAATTTAATAATTTTTTACATACACACGTACATATATACATACATTACATTACATACATCGAATTTTAATCGCGCATTCGTGAACTAAAATACAAATACAAATACAAATTTATTTACAATTTACATTTGAATTGAATACATATGAATAGATACCCGAAATGAGCATATGCTCGTGCTCGGGTACAGTCCAGTAGTCTACATAAATTTTACAGGGTTCAAATAATAATGCTCATGATATAAATAATAGTAATAATAATAATAATAATAATAATAATAATAATAATAATAATAATAATAGAATAATCGTGACAGAAATGATACAAAGATTGTAATACAAAATAATTCATTAATAATAATAATAATAATAATAATAATAATAATAATAATAATAATAATAATAATAATAATAACAGTGATGAAACAAAAATATTTACAATAATACAATAAATACTAAGACGGATAAAATAAAATATAAAACCACTAGCGAGAGTTGACACAACTTAAATAAGCATATAATAACCGGAAAATATGACGAACTCGAAAATCAACAGAAAAGTTCGTTGTATCGCAGACGACAGCAGCCGTCGTATTGACATTGTGTTGTAGGGGGGAGCTGAAAGTCTACGTAACTGCCGTTCTCTTCGAATCTTCTCGTACAATCATGGGAAGTTAATGCTGCAAAAACAAAATGTCTACGAGTCAAACTGTTCATTATTACCAGGATAAATACAAATAATACTGAAATATATTGTAAATTTTGTACTAAACAACAATGTAATTTTATTATCTCAACAATAACTCTTCTCTCTCTACAATTTAATTTCACTCCCGTCAACAATGGGATTTGCTCTCCACACAGTAACACTGCGTTCGTTATTGCACTCCACAAACGACAATGACAATTTACTTGGACTATTACGAACAACAATGAATTGTTAATCTTAACTAATATTCACAAAGCACTATTTACAACACAGAACTGTCAGTTCTCAGTTCACAGCTCGTTTGTCTTGGCTAGTTCTTCTAGCTCAGTCGCTCGCGTTCACAAAATCTCGAACCCCAGACCTTCAGAGACGATCCGCTGCACTTCGAACTCAGGTCCCCCAACTGCGGTCCACTGCACTCGAACTCCGGGCTTCAGGCTCCACAGTTACGGACACAACTCAAGTCGCGCTCTGGTCTCGAAGCTGGTTTCACTGCTACACAAGACTAACTCGCTTACTGTCTAAATCTGCCTGTAACAACACTGGCTTACTGACTGACTGACTATACTGCCCAAGTTCACTCGCGTTTCTTCTTTTATAACTAAACCATAGTTACGAGAAATTTCTACGGGTGTCCAGAGATAGCTCTCTCGAATTATCTGGATTCCACTTCGACAGACTTCTGGACGATTCGGGAGGGTCCCCCCCTTCACTCCGCACGTAGCAGTTTGCTTCCTTCCTCACTCGGCAAGTAGCAGATGCGCGCGCAACCTCCCCTCGCCGCGTTGCCGTAATACACCCCCTCTGTCCTCTCAGCATGCAGATGCTCCCCGTACCAGCGTTTCGTCCGCCGCGCGCCCTGTCGGACACGCGTTCGAACCCCGGTGCAGCTGTCACAATGTTAATCAAGTTTCAGTTATAGATCTCTCCTTTTGTGCAAGAGGTATCATATCAAAATATTTTATGAATGGCGGGGAAAATATAAATTTCAAGAACTTTCTAGTGACAAGATATAGAGACAAGTATAATTAAGTGTATCCGTGGCGATGCTAAGGAATCATTTATTGAAGATATACACTGTTAAATGATCTAATTTATATTTATAACAATGTTTTATCTTATAAGTCACATGCATCAGATAAATACAATAAAAATCAGTACCATATAATGCTAGTAACACTTTAATAATAATAATAATAATAATAATAATAATAATAATAATAATAATAATAATAATAATAACATTTCTCAAATATCGTACAAACATTTTCACTTTATTTTTAAACTTAAGAATGTGTAAATTGCTTAGGTGTGGATTATTTTTCAATACTGAATTGTATAGTCTTGGTCCATAATTCCTACTGTGTCTTAATCCAGCAGTAGTGTGGCATTTAAGTTCTGCCAAAAGAGTTGGGACATTTCTTCTGGTGTTATGTATGTTTTTCAATTTCATTCGATTTTTGTGAAAATAAATTAGTAATGTATGTTTATATATTTGCTCAATTTTTAGTACTTGGAATTCAGAATAAATAAATTGTGGGCTATAATAAAGGTTTTGATATTTCATGCACCTCTTTTTATACTGCTAAATTAGGGTTTCATTCATTCATACTTTTCTTCCCAAGAGCAGGTCTTTCACTGTAAACCCAGCATTTGACCATTTTCCGCCTTCTTCTTAGTCTACGCATGTGACTTTTAAAATTATGAAGATGTAAGAATGATGGAATGAAGATAATTAAGACGAAATAAAGAAGACATTGAAGCTAGTAGAAATAAACATAAAGGAAAGAAGATGATAGGGAATAAAAAAGAAGATGAGGGAAAGAAAGTAAGAAAAAATATGAAAGAAAAATAGAATTGTTTCCCTATATACTGTAACAGTTTGTGATAGTCATAATTTTATTTAAATGGTAATATTTGGATATCTCAGCTAACAATTAAATTAACACTATTACTTTTATTATTCTTATTTTTTATTACTACGGTGTTCGCGGCCCCCCATTAACTGCTCTTCGGACCCCAAGAGGGCCGCGATCTCCCGGTTGAGAATCACTTCGTTGTACTTCGTCAGAACAGGAAACAACTGCTTCACACCCACAATGAGTAATTTTATTCACCTAAATGGTGCGCATAAACATTGACATATATAATCTTCATAGCCACTTTTATAACGTAGTAATGACTACTGTTTCTCCAGAGCCCACAGCTCAGATACCTGAACCGTGTACTTTTCCGTTACAGTTTTCTTAACTGAAATAACTTGTCATAATCATTCTCTTTCATTATTTTAATTAGAATCGTAATGTGTATAATTAAATGAAAAGTGCATATCTCTTCTAGACGGTAAGATACAACAGAAACCTTGGCATATTGTTTGGAATACACAAAGAGAAAATAAGACACTTCATTTTCAGGTCAATGTAAGCTATCCGTCATGTGTGCTCTTAACTTGGAGAGGCAAAGAGCTCTTGACCTATACTCTAGCCAGCGGAATAAAATTACGCAGCTGAAAGTCATCTCTTAATAGTGTTTTTCCTTAGGATCCTACTCAAAGCTGAAGAGTTTTGTTAATTACAGTTTTATTTGTTCCCAGGCCCATTATGTCGGCCGCAAGTTTCACCAAAAGTAACCGGAGTTCGATATTTCTGCCCCATAAAGTGTATGTAGAACGTATGTCCCCCAAATACTTCGACTTTCTCTGATATTTTCATTTTACAATCGTTCTGTCATCGCCATATAATCGCCTCTGAATATCCTCTGTAGCTAGAAAGAAAGATACGTTAAGAGTATAGCTGAAGTGAAATAATGACGTTTTTCACTAAGAATTTAAATTTTTTGTTTTTATTATTTAAGGCAGAGCTTCACAAATGCTCAAAATTGCACGTGCGCAGATAGCCGTGCAATAATGCAGTGCACGGTGCAACGAGGTAAAGAGTACTGCTGTGAGGTATCCAAATACATCTTCCGCGATTATTGCAGTAAGCGGAGCCTGAGTCGAAAGGTTACGCAGTTTAGCGATCGATCTTTTTTTGTTCTAACCTTCAGAATAGTGTTGTTTAGATAAACAAACAATACATTTGTTATGTTTTGATTAGGCTACATTACATAAATAAATTCTTAGGTTGGCACAACATGTAATAAACGTTACAAGAGCGGTATGTTGACGTTTTCATGTTCGAGGAAAAAATTAAAAAAGCTCAACTACGTTTCGCTTTTTCAATCTTTTCCTCGAACATGAAAACAAACATACCGCTCGTGTATCGTACATTATTTTGTGCGAAGATCGTTTATTACATACCTGAAAGACGAATTTCTAATTAGTTGCAATGAAATCTCCATGTTGGTTTCTGTTTAATGACGGCAACTTCGGAACACCAAAATATCTTTCTTCAACATTGTTGCTATAAAATGTTTTCTGTGTTTACTATACTCCAGCAGGCCGTGATATACGTCTGTCTTTTTTCCCCCAGTCTATAAATGCGAACTTAAAACAAACGGCAAGGTTATGTAATGATTTGTTTTTCATTTTAATATTTTAACAATATTATTTATATAACATATTGCAGTAATAACATCGGCATCTGGAATCTTGTTGATTTTTTCACGGCTTCCTTAATATTACTGTCACGAATGCAGTAACTTTAGTGGAGTTGTAGAGTTTACTTAATTTTTGCAAATATTTAAAAACAATAATTAACATTGCAATTTAGGTGAAATTGCAGTGGTAAGTTTCCAATTTATAATTATTACTATGTTAAACGTCTCTAAAAATAATATGTTAAAAGCCTAAAGCAGTAAAATTAATGTCGCGCTTAAGCGGTAAGAAGAGGGAAACTGTTATGTGTGTTACTTTGGGAATACTGAATGTGGTATTTCACACTTACCGCGTATTGGTTCTGTGCGGAAAACTAGCAAATACGCACGATCTCGCATAAAGATAATTGTGTGGCATCGATCACTGAACGGAGCTTAACTTAGTTTACTTTAAGTTTTACTGAACTTGTATATGTGAACGATTTTCTTTTGTCCTCAAGAGTAGAAAAACGAAATTGCGGTCGAGTAGGATTTCAGATGCTAATTTAAACCATATTCTCAGGGTTTCTGTCAGTCGTACTATTGCTCCTTTTATAACTGGTATCATCGCAAAAAAAAAAAAAAAAAAAAAAAACAACGAAAGAAACATCAATAGGCTACGTTTTATGTTAAGTTTTATGTTTCTGTCAATAAAAAAACATTCAAGTAACCTCTACACACTTCCTGTCAGATATTACTTACCTAAAAACAAAAATTGAAGCAGTGAGATCAATAATCATTCAAGTCTACTTCTGGGCATTCATTTTTTGAAAATTTGAAATTAAATTTTGGATATTTTCACAAGTGTTACGACTTCAAAGGTTGGTATAGTACTTTGCCTTGATCTCTAAAACAACCAAGAAATACTACGTGCAAAAATAATAATTAGGTAAGAAATAAAAAATGTTTTTTTATTTTATTTTTTTTTCTCCAAACTTGTGTAAATGAACATGAATGGTTATTGATCTCAACGCTTCAATTGTGAATAAATATATGACTTAGGCTATTTATTTCGCCGTCACGTATACAGTTTGCACTGGCACCCCCTCAGCATTGTCTTGTTAATGCACGTGCAAAGTGCATTGCGCAGTGCACTGCAGTATATTCAGTGTTGTACAGTTAGAGCACACAACATTGTGCAATTGACAAAGTCAGTAATAAAAAGTAAACAACAGAACAATAAATTTAATTCAAAAACTCTCAACAACACTGACATTAAAAAACTCGTTAATTTCATAAAATGGTTTGCTGATTAACCAACCAGAGACAAGTCTGTTAAAAGACTTCCTTTCCAGATTGAAAAGATATCTCGGAAATATATTTACTATTTTTAAAGACATAATAAAATAATTATTAATTGTTTTAGTTCGCCTACACTTAGGTATGTCAAAAGGTCACGGTTTCTGGTGTTGCATATATGAACATCATTCCTATGTGTCAATATATGTGAATTTTTTTGACGAAATTTAGGACAGTGCAATGCGCAGTGCACTCTGTGAAGCTCTGATTTAAGGGGAGTCATCAAGACCCAAAATAACAAAAAATACGTTTTTATTTTTTACATGTTCTGAAAATATGGTTTCACTCTGCTTACTTTGGTGTTTCGTCGAATATTTACTATTTTAAATATGTTGTAAAAATATTAGTGTATTTATGTTGTAGAAAAAAATATCACTTTTCACGAACAAAATATTATCTCAGGAACTAATTGTCTTAGAAGGCTGTGGTTTGGCTTATTTTGTGTTAAAATTAATGCTTAATGAAGCCTGTGTTTCAAAATCTTGCCCATCCTGATTTACTAAAAAAAAAGTGTTTGAGACGAAGAACTCAGAATACTAATGAATCGTTGAATAACATTGTTTGTATCGAGTCCCAAAAAATGTGTTTGTTGGTATGTCAACGTTGGAACTTGGTGTACTAGACGGTGTACTCACATTTAATAAAGAATATAGGTATTGAAGGATCTAGGTATTCAAATAGGATACAATACCTCGAAAGACATGGCGAACTTTGACACATTGCGAATGAGCTCGCAGTAACAAACATAACCAAAGAGGCAAGATACAAGCGAATAAGAGCAGAAGAATAAAGCATTTTGGACACATGTTGTAATGAACTATTTTGATTGTCTACATGTGGGAAATACATACCTGAAATTATGCTCCGTATTTTTTAAACACTCTGTATATTTCGAATCACTAATCCATGAAACGGACATTTACAAAGTTTGAGAACTGTAGCAAACTTATATAAAAACATGCCTTTGCATGGAAATCCTGTCTCTAGTTAAGACTAAGAATGTGACTTGAGGCTACGGGGCGAATCGGAGTCACATGGTTATCTTGATCTAGTCATGGCCATGTTATGATCAGACATCGGATTCTAGGGCAAATGCCTATTTTGTTTCTTTAGGAGAAAAGTAAAAATAATTATTAATATTTGTGTTTCATGGAAATTGAAAGGTATTCAAAGAGTTTTATAGTGCCCTAAAATGCCCTAAAACGGTTATTAGTGCCTAATTTGTTAATATTCGCCTAAAGATGCCTAACTCACTGTAAAGTTTCGCATTTTACTCTTACTTTTTATAATTTATACATGCATTCACTGCGAAATTTAAGGCATTTAAAAAGTGGAAAGTTTGCTAAAACACCGGCCATGAAACCATTGATAAAGGAAACAAAATGTTTTGAATCTCACGACACTCGCAATAGATTTCACCGAATTTAACATGTTTGGAGGCATAAATGCCGACAAAGAACCAACCTTAGTTTTGAAGCAGGCAACAATTACAACATGTGCTGCTACCGATTCAGAGATATACTATACTATAAAAATGACTGTTTTCGGTCTGAAACCGATTAGCTGTACTGCCCTTCAGAGTGTCATAAAATCACAATTTTTGGAGAAAGAGTGTTTTTGAAATATTTATGAAAAGTCGTAAAACTGCGAATTAGTAAGGTAAACCGTTACAAAATATTTAAAAGAATGGCCCTCCTAGTGTTAACACTACCAGGAAATGCAACAATAAGTGGAACTTTGTATTTTTGTCCAATTGAATCTCAATAACAACGGTTCATTTGAATGCTCGTTAACAGTTGCTCTTTCCCTCACCTTATTTGTGTTGAGAAGTTTTGAGCGGTAGGACGTTTTCCTGTGAAGTTTAACGCGATAATGCCGAAAAATATAAGTGCAAAATCTACATTGATCCGGCAATGGCTAACAGAATATTCAGAATTCACTTATGATGGAAAAATAATATTCTGCAAGATTTGTAGCAAACAGGTATGTAACAATAGTTGAAATATATAAATTCTATTAATTTTAATGAGTAGGCCTATAATATTTATACATTGACTGAGCTATCCTGAGGTATAATTCTTTTTAAGACCACTACACTTTAACCTTTTAAATTCCGATAGTTAAAGTATTTGCAGGTCATTAAAATTTTGATTGTTCGAACCCACTAACTTTGTGATAGAAATACGGCAATACAACAATTAGGATTTTATTTTAATTCAGTTTACTTTACATTTTTAGATTTCGCAAGAAAAGAAGTGCCACCTAAAGCAGCATGTGCAAGGAGCGGCTCATAAGGCTAAAGCTCAGCAGAAAAATCAACTGCAACAAACTTTACTAACACAGCCTACTTCATCCAATCTCAGCAGCAATTTCTATGCTGATTTAACCAGAGCGTTTGTTGCTGCTAACATTCCCTGGAATGCAATTGAAAATCCGGTTTTAAGACAGTTTTTACAAAAATACTGCAAACAAAATATCCCATCTGAGTCGACCCTAAGAAAAAATTACTTAGACAGAATATACAATGAAACTTTAGCTTCCATTCGGGAGGATATAGGTGATTCTTACATATGGGTCTCTGTGGATGAAACCTCAGATCCTATGAATAGGTATATAGCAAATATGGTAGTAGGAAAACTTAGTCCTGATGGATCTTCGATTCCACACCTCGTATGTGTTAAGGAACTTTCGAAAGTGAATAGCCAAGCCATTGCTTATTTTGTAAATAAAGGCCTACAGTCTTTATACTCAGGTAATATAGACGATTCTAAAGTTCTGTTGTTTTGTACTGATGCTGCCTCATACATGGTTGCTGCAGCTCCACTTCTTAAAACATTTTATCCTAACCTCACGCATGTAACGTGTCTAGCACATGGCCTTCACAGGGTTTCTGAAACAATCCGGAATGAATTTCCTCTTGTCAATTCGTTTATTTCTAACACAAAAAAAAAATGTTTTTGTAAAGCCCCATCCAGGATTTCAATATTCAGAGAGAACTTTCCAGATATCCCACTCCCACCTCAGCCGGTTGATACACGATGGGGAACCTGGATTCAATCAGTGGTGTATTATTCTAAGTATTTTAAAGAAGTGGTCACAGTTATTGATAAATTACCTGAAACTGATAGTTCAGCGTGTGTGAAAGCAGTGAAAGATTGTCTGAATGACTCACTAGTGAAAAACGATATTGCCTACATAACATCAAACTTTTCTTTCATACCTGCAAGCATTGGACAATTAGAACGTGAAAAACAATCTCTTTGTAGCCAAATAGCAATAGTAAAGGAAGCTCAAGTGAACATACATTCTGCTTTGGGCGAAACTGGGAAAAAAGTTAAAAATAAGTGGGACAACGTATTAAATAAGAATGTAGGATTTTCATTGTTGGAAAAAGTATCAAGAGTGATATCGGGGGAAAGTGTAAATGTTCCAGTAAGTATTGATGTTTCTATTGTACCTAATTTAAAATTTGCGCCTCTCACATCAGTTTCGGTTGAAAGAAGTTTTTTCTGCTTTCAAAATGATTCTCAGTGACAAAAGGCAAAGGTTAACTGTGGAGAATTTAGAAAAAATTCTGGTGGTGTACTGTGCAGATAATTATAATAAAGTCTGAGCATGGAACTGAATTTCAATAACTTAAAATGAGTAATCTTGATATCAATAATAATTATTTCATTAGTTTCAACATATTAAATTTGTGCAGCTCTGTTTATAAATATAATATAGTATTCTTTTTTAATGTTTAAACATACTTTTTTGTGCGTATTTTAGTGTATAACTAAAAATTTCAGTGAAAGAAATAAGTATGATACCTTGATGTGCCTAAAATGCCTATTTTCATTAAAATAGAGCCTAATTTTACAAATTTTGAGCTTATTTTAGGCGCCTAAAACTGCAATTTTTAGTGCCTAAAAATCCGATGTCTAGTTATGATTAAGATTTTCGCGCAGTATCCTGTCTTTCTCGTTAGCTAGGAATTTCCTATGCTACTGATTCGTTCGATTTTGATCGTCACAGAAACGCTTGAAACGTCATGTGCTATGAATGCAAGAATGTGAACGAGTCCATTATAATATACAAGAGGAGTCCGCATATAATATGATTACTTGAAAGAATTGTATTATAATCCAAGGATATGTTGCACTATATTAAATGAAGAGTCCACTGCAAGAATGATGGATGTCACTTTCTTGTCGAAAATGAACCAAGACTGTCAATGCATAGCTTAAGACATATAGAATATACATACAGAGTTATATGGCATTAACACTGATAGTCATTGTCCAGTAATGATCGGAAAATCACAGTTAAGCTTTCAGCGCTAAGCATTTCAAACTTTCAATTGCTTTTCCTGCAAAATGTATTCCAAATGACATCCATCATTCTTGCAGTGGACTCTTCAAATAATATTAAATGATTATGTTATTAAGTTGTGTTTCGACATGTGCGCGGAACAGACGAATGCACAATACATGTCTAACTATAAAGTTAACACAAGCTTGGCTTTGAATTAAATTGAATTGAACTAGAAGGAGGGGGTACTATGAGCCAGCACTGCGACCTTATTAGATCTACTGCTCTGACCCTCAAGCTAGGCGCATTCCCAGACTCACACCAGCTGACTACACTAAGGTTCGCTGCGTACCCAGGTTTCGCGCAGACAATCCCACTCGTCCCTAGGCCAGCCCCCTCCGTGCGTCGCCAGCCTGACCGGAATAGAGCCTGGACAGCCTGTATGACAGACTGAAGGTCTGACCGCTTAACAGTCTCAGGTGTAAGATTATTTCACTCACATATAGATGGATAAAATAACAACATTTACGGGATATTCTCATGTGCTTATATACAGTAGGCTATATCAGGTAACTATTAATTATTGTCTATAGCCCAAAAACAGCACTATCTTGTCCTCTTAATACTACCTTCTGTTTTAATACATCATTATTATTATTATTATTATTATTATTATTATTATTATTATTGTACGAAATGGAACTATAAAAATATTGGAGATTTATCCTTCGAAGAGGTAGAAAAATTCAAATATCTTGGATCAACAGTAACAAATATAAATGACACCCGGGAGGAAATTAAACGCAGAATAAATATGGGAAATGCCTGTTATTATTCGGTTGAGAAGCTTCTGTCATCTAGTCTGCTGTCAAAAAACCTGAAAGTTAGAATTTATAAAACAGTTATATTACATATATTCTGTATGGTTGCGAAACTTGGACTCTCACTTTGAGAGAGGAACAGAGATTAAGGGTATTTGAGAATAAGGTTCTTAGGAAAATATTTGGGACTAAGAGGGATGAAGTTACAGGAGAATGGAGAAAGTTACACAACGCAGAGCTGCACGCATTGTATACTTCACCTGACACAATTAGGAACATAAAATCCAGACGTTTGAGGTGGGCAGGGCATGTAGCACGTATGGGCAAATCCAGAAATGCATATAGAGTGTTAGTTGGGAGGCCGGAGGGAAAAAGACCTTTGAGGAGGCCGAGACGTAGATGGGAAGATAATATTAAAATGGATTTGAGGGAGGTGGGATATGATGATAGAGACTGGATTAATCTTGCTCAGGATAGGGACCAATGGCGGGCTTATGTGAGGGCGGCAATGAACCTCCGAGTTCCTTAAAATCCAGTAACTAAGTAAGTAAGTATTATTGTTATTATTTATCCTAATTTTATTACCCTAATTTGTGCAGAGAAGTTACAAACATTCATAAGATTTTTTCGTATCTCTCTCTCTCTCTCGCCCCTCCTTTTTCTCGTCCTTGAAGCTTGTTCTATTTATATGTATTTAATTGTTGAGAGTGGTGATCTAATTTTAAATATTTACAAATGTCGTCATTTTCTTTTTCTGTCCAATACTGAACGACATGTACAGACCCAGGAACAAAATTTGGGCCACCTGAATTTTCTGGGTCTGTACAGTAGAAAAGGGAAGACCTGTCCTGTGACTTTATCATATACCTGGCTGTATCACCAATGGATATGGAGGAATGATAGGTTTTAATCTCAGATGAACTTCCGTATCGATAGATTCGTACAATAATGAACATCATGAAACCAACTCTCTTTCCGTTAACTCATTCTTTCCCCTATCGCACAGCTCACATACCAGGTCTCCCCTCCTCATCTACATTGTTCTCAGAAACTTCATTTCTGCTGTTTGTGTCGTATTTTTATGTTTTCGCTTCAAAGTGTAGACCTCTGATCCATAAAGCAACTTCGACACTGCCATAACTTTGTAAAATTTAAGTCTATCACCAATGTTTACAGAAAGACACGTTTTTTTATGGCTTCAATGTCGAATGAAGTGCATTATATACAAATACGCCGTAGAACAACTTTACTGCGAGGGTTGCGATAATGTATGTCTGAAATTGTGCAACAGAAAGAGGCTTTTGAATAACGAAATAGAGGGCAGTCAATGAATAGGTACCTGGCTGCGAACTCGATGTTATGTAATGTCATATAATTACCTGCACGGAGAATAGTCACGGTGTCAATAGTGACATAATGCTGGAGTAGATTCGTATTGGAAATTTAGCGGAACCGACCTCTTTTACAACGTTCGAGTTATTTATTGTTACGTTCCCTTATTAATGTCTGAATTCATGTGATTGGCTTCTCAACCTCATTCTTAAGCTCTATTTCTGGTTCTAACTAGATGATGTAAGGACAAGTGTTTTGTATTTGATTTTATGTTTATAACGCCCCTTTTATACGACAGTGGTTATACAGAGAAGGAATTCCGGAATGTTAATGCAGGAAAATTAAACATTTGTAGAAAATATGTCTCACAGTCGACTATACCAAACAAATTCCAGAGATCCTTCAGTGAGAATTTGCCAAATGCTCTGCGGTTAGACAGGAACACACTGCATACGATATCATTATGAATACATCATCGGTATAGGATTGCAATTAATACCATTTTGTGATTCAGATAATACGAAATCCAATATAAACACTAAAAAAAATCTTAATAAAATTACATTTAAATAAGTACTTATGGGAAAATAAGTGGTTATAGGCCTAAGTGTTGCCAATCTGACAATGTTATGTTTTATTTAACGACGCTCGCAACTGCTGAGGTTATATCAGCGTCGCTGGTGTGCCGGAATTTTGTCCCGCAGGAGTTCTTTTACATGCCAGTAAATCTACTGATATGAGCCTGTCGCATTTAAGCACACTTAAATCCCATCGACCTGGCCCGGGATCGAACCAGCAACCTCGGGCAAAGAAAGCGAGCGCTACACCAACTTCGCCAACCAGGCCGACAATCTGACAATTTGAAACATACATAATGAATATCCATTAGGCCTACTTACATAATTATCCAGTTTTGTAACATCATTATTGAAGTATCAAATCGTCTTTTCTATAGCTGATTTATAATTCCGGTCCGATACAAAATAGCAACATTAGCCACTTTTGTTCAGCTAGTCAGTGATTAGATGTTGGCGATACTCTTATAGGGGCTGGCAACTTAAAACGAACATATTATATATATTAAATTACACGCCGTGAGTATTGTAGCTGTCAAAATCTGATCTTCTTTCATCTACGTAGTTCTCGAGATAAGTTGATTTTAGTAGCAGTGGGTGAAGAGTTACGTCACGGGTGGTTAGACTGCTGTGTGGCAGAGCTAGTCTTTACGCTCGCCTCGCGCGCAAGTAGTATTGTTTTCAATCATGTCGAAAAGATGTAAAAACTGCACCACCGATAAAAATGTATTCTCCCATAAATTGCCTAATAGATAGAAATCTTTAGTTCGATTTCAACATATAAATCCCATATGATTAATCGAAGAATAAGTTAAGATATTTGAAGGGTTCAGAACCATAGTCGGCCAAGCGCCATTTACTAAAACAAGGGTTAAAATGAAGTTATTACAGTAATTCAATGGAAGCATATAGCAAGTAATATAAAGTATACACATTCAAACTAAATGATATGTTAATCTTCATTAAATTATGGTATTCACTTAACTTTAACCCTTGCTTTCTCCGTTTTTTAATAAATGGCGCTTGGCCCAACATGGCTCTGAACCTTTCATTTATAATAGGAATTTTATTTAATCCTCTAATGGGAAAATAAAATTAACCGTGAATAATTTGTTCCACGATTACAGACTCCAACCTTCGATTCTAGCAAACAAGAAGTTATTAGATGATGTTTTGTTGTTGTTTAGTCAACTATCCGAAGACAGGTCTAAACTCGTGATACCAAGAAGGCACCACTTATGAGGCAACCAGGTCAGGAGATTAAGGGTACGGTGACCAGTTCCTTTCCCCCTCCATTGCATACATCGCTGACTAGTTACATATTACACTAATCAAACTTCAGACGTATACAAACAATTATTATTCTTTCTCTGACACATATCGTCAAGTGAGATGTACTGCCTGATAACAGATGTACTTATCAGCCAGGACCTCAATCAGAAGAAATAGAAGATATTAAGGTAGAGTTTCCAGACGTCCCGTAGAATACGGGATCGTTCCTTTTTCGCTAATGCGTACCGTTGTCCCGAGAAAAGTCTTCGGGCAGCTTTCCGTTCCGTATTTTAGATTTTTAAACTGAGAAAAAACGGAAAAGTAACAATGTCTATTCCATATTACAAATTACAAATATCGCACTTCATCATTGCAGGTGACTGTAGATGAACTATTATGAAACAATATTATTGTGAGTTATTAATTTCTCAAGGCGAGTGATGGTAATACCAAACATTTAGATGAAGTCTGGGTGGGTGGATCTTCTTAAAAGTACTGAAGGAGAACTCTCAAATTTGAAGAGTTCATTATGTGTATCCCTGGAACAAATGCGTGTGTCGAAAGATTATTTTCTCGCATGAACGCTCTATGGACTGCTGAGAAAAATAAAATGTCTGTAAAAACAGTAAAATCAATGCTTGTTGTAAAATCATTCTTCAGTTAGGGCTATGTTGCTTTTCGTGACACTATTCTTCAAAATAAACAATTGTTAAATGAAATCGATTCTTTAGAGAAGTATTACAAGGCCAAGGCGGATTGATTTATAAGAATATTGTCACGTGAATAACTTAGTGTGTTTTGTAACTATTTTTATAATCATTTAATAAAAACAATTTGAAAGCAACTTACATTAGGAAGCTTAAACTTAATGAAGATATGCTCCTTAACAATTTTGTTTACTACTTGTTTACTTACCCTTAGTTAGTAAAATTTAAAAATTGGCATATTTGATGGATGTGCATACTAACCTTACTCAGCGATAACTGATAAGTGTCCCGTATTTTTTTTCCATTATGTCTGGGAACCCCTATGTCAAGGACTTAATTTTTAGAAAAGTTAGTAACTTGGTATGTTAAAAATAAGTTACGTAGGGCTATTTTGTTATTACAATACTGTATTTTCCATAAAATCAATATAGTGCAAAATCTTTAAACATGTTAAAAATACGTACATTGATTACTGTTGAAAACGAATAAATCAATCACCTTTATTGCACTACTGGAAATCCCATAACGAAGAGCCAGAACGTTTTCCATTTCAATATCAAACAATGAGTCATATATTTCGGCACGCCACAAATTTTAAGACCTTGTTCGTAATATTACTTAGTTCTTGTCTTTGAAAATCGGTTTGTACCTAGCCGTGTTTACAGTATCTAAGTTTAGAATTATGCTTATTGACGTTTATGTGACTAGTAATGAACTCACTACTCCCTCGCAAGTTACAAATAAGTTTACTTTCATGACAGCACACATTTTCTTCCGCTTTTGACATAAATTACGTACAGTTCACATTCACACCAGTTCATGTTATTTCGCCTGTTTCCTCTTTATCCAGATCTACTGTTGCCTTGTTCCATGTGTTTGTCCTCGTAGACTTTTGACTCGAGCATATACGGACGAACATTATCCACATTCATTACGAATAACGAAAAACACCCTAAATACACACAGAAGCAACTCGTCTTGCACTATACCGCTCGTTTAAACGAGAAAGATCTGGCTTTAGCGAGAGACAAGCCACCCGTGACGTCACGGTCTAAAATACCCTGCATTAGTAGGTGATATATTTCTGGTTCCAGGGATCGCACAGACTTCCAGTTTTTTCGGCTCTTCTTGTCAAAGCATGGTCTTTACAATGCATTTCTCAGTGAAAATTGAGTAAGTTGTCAGCTCCTTTATGTTTGAATATTAAAGATACAGACAGTTGTTGTGAGCAGATTGGGTTCGAGAGAGAATGTACTGGCAATGGTTTTCAGTTTAATGTTGATATGCGTATGTTAAACAAAACATTAAATGTACATATATGAAGGGTGTTGGAAGAAAATAAGGAATGTTCCTTTCTTGTGATTTTATGGTATATAGCGCATTGTAAAGGTGGCAACAGGGACTACAGAACAGACCAATCACAAACCATTTAAAAGTAGAAATGTCCGTGTAAGGTAACGTTACAAATTTGGTACACTTATTGAAAACCAGGAATATTCAGGTATTGAAACTTGTTTTTCTCGATAATGTTTTGTGACATTCCCTGTTCCCACCCTCTGACACTCTTCATATGTTTTATGCATAAGCCTTTGACGACTAAATATTTTAATGTAAACTGATAGATCATTACGCCTTCCTTTGGGAAGTAGTAGTAGTAGTAGTAGTAGTAGTAGTAGTAGTAGTAGTAGTAGTAGTAGTAGTAGTAGTAGTGATAATAATAATAATAATAATAATAATAATAATAATAACAACAATATTTTTACTATAATGGATATCTGTAATGCCAATCTATGTAACATGAGATGTACGGTAATTCGAATTTGTCACCAATGGCTTTAACATGTGCGTATATTTGACTATGGGTAGGACCCCCTGGTTATGATATTAGCATGGCTCAAGATCACTGATTAATTCAACACAGGGCGAACATAAGACAAAGAGACACAAAATAAATTGGGATAACATCTATTTAAATGCTAGCAATGGAATTAACGTAGTGAAAAATTGGCTTGATTCTAATCTCCTGTCCTTAAATACTAATAAAACTACCTATATTCTATTTTGTTTAACAAAGGTTTACCTCCACCTATGAATAATTATCACTTAGTAATACATAATATTTCATTAAATGAATTAACAAATAATTATTGTAATTGCCTACATCTAACACCTTCCACACAAGTCAAATACGAGTCGTATCGTATCCCGTATATATAAGCATTTACCTTGTGATAAACAAATTGATTTTATGTGTACAAGTATAAAAAAGACAATTTATAAATTCATAATACTTCGAAATTTTTATCACTAAGGAGGCACTGAGAATAATACATTTAGCTTTAGTACCATCACAGTCTAGCATATACAGTCACGAAGCTCAATATGTAACAAATATGCATCCATAGATGTTTGCTATCCACTAGTATCGCTACTATCGCCTCATTACAGACAATGCGAAATAGTACCTGCACAATCTATTGTTCCTAGCAACCTCAACAACTCAAACTTCGTGGCTGTGGGACAATCATTAATACAATGTGGTATAATAAATTGTGGTGGAGTAGCATCATCTGTACTTAATCCATTAATTTTATTACACAGAAGATTAATAAAAATTTGTCTAACCAAAAATATGGATTACCCAAAAAAATTTAAAGTATTAATTATTGAAGAAATTTATAAATATAGTTTGCTAACTTATTACCACAGAAATCAAATAAAACATAAATCTAATCGACATGAATATCGTACTCGAAGACAAAAGTCTACTTTCCCATTAATTGAGCCTAAATGTCATACAAGTGCAGCTCTTAAACATGGTTCTAGTTTCGGCCCAAGACTTTATAATAAAATTACAAATCATTTCCCAAATTTGAAAGATTTTAAATTTGAAGCTTTTAAAAAAAGAAATTTATAAAATTATTCATGAAATATAATATTAACAAATGTGGGTATTTTTGTACTTTTTATTTCTGTCGACTATATTCATGTTTTTTATTGAATATCACTGGCTTCTGTGTGATTGTCAATTTATATTAAATACTAGTGGCTTGTGCAGCAAATGCTGCAAACTAAGTTCATTAGACGTTCAAATAAAAATTTTTCAGATTTATCTTCAATTAAGAATACCAGACATTTTGAAAGTTATTTGCTTCCATAATAATGAAACACTCTCTCTGAATGTTTTTTTTATGCCGAATACTTTTTCTTGAACCTATCCACCTTCAGTTTTTGAGTTGCAACGCGAAAACGCAAGGAACAATGTCAGGACGATCAGTGGGTTTTTCACGTGGGAGTAAAGCAATAGCTATTGCAGGTCATTGAGGATTGTAGATGAAGGTTAAAAAAAAGTCAGGTTTGCTATGCTTTCGAACAATAGAAATAGCATCTTGGTATAGCTGCTGCATGTAGAGCTTGAAATGTAGAGGGTAAAATCATTTTATCCTCCTAAGAGATCTTGCTGAAATGATCGGGAGACTACACAATTTTGTAGGCCTCTTATTTTATAAAGTAAGTAAATATCTTTTGGTCCTTCCTTATGAAATGTAATTTTTGCGCTCTCTCGAGCCAATACTGAAGAGAATGGCGCATATAAATATCTACACCACACCGCCATTAAGTATATGAAAAAGACCCAACCCCACTTGATTAATATTTCTTGCTGCCTTCATGAATGGAAGTAGTAACTTGCGTCTATATTTTATTTCATACACCTTTCTACTGTCACCTTGGTTTTTCTTTCTTAAATTAGTCAGGATTACTTCTCTAATTCTCATATTACTAAATCTCACTAGAATTGCCTACAAACCTAATATACTAAGTTTGCTTCTACATTGAGAGGTACATGGAGTATAAAATAAAATGACGGATAAAATAAAATCATTTTATTGGATCAGAAAATCTGGTACATGTGTTTAATTTTTTTTCAAAAAATGCTAGTTTTGCAGTCACAAAAGACCAACATCCAAGCACAACTTGTTCTCTGGCCGACTCAGTTCCGCTGCTGACACCCTCTTCTATTCTTTACTTTCCTGACAGGCAGGCGGCGGCGAGAGCGCCTTCGCCGACGGATGGGAGAGCTGAGTCGTCGATGCCCTCCGCTCCTGCGTCTGCGTCCGGAACTAGAGTGGCGACGTCTCCTGCGTGTAGAGCTCCCACGACGTCCTCCCCTCCTATGCCTGCGTCCAGAAGGAGTCTGTGTGACCTCATGTGCAGTGACCCGTCGTCCAGGTCCTCGAGTTGGAAGCGGCCCCTGTCGGTGCTCAGGATTCCGTAGGTCACTCCTCGTTTCAAGGCAGTGTCTACCTGCCGCTGCAGCTTCCTGGCATCAGTGAGGTAGCGCGAACTCTGCTATCTTCTTCGGAGTAGGACCTTTGGTTTCTCGTAGAACCTTCATGGCCGATATCACCAACTGCATTGGCTTTGGAGTTTTCATCTCCGTTGATCGTTGAGTTTTCATTTTTGGCACAAGATTCTGGACGGAAGCTAGATAGGATCTTAAATATGCACAGTTAACTGACAAACGGATAATTTATCTCGCAGTAGAAGTCATTTTGCCTTATAGCAGGGAGCGTCAAGTGACTACACTCTCGTGCATACGTACAAGCCCTCAAGCCCTGACGTACGGCTGAGGGCAAGGGTAGCTGCTTCCACAGTGGCGGAGCTGAGAACTTGTATGTGAACCGAATTTGTGATAAGAATATACATTGATTTCAACTTTTAATTGAAGTACACTTTCAGTGTTAATTGCACTGTACTGAAAACAGTACTCTACACAATTTGGTACAGTTAACTGTATTTGCATGTTTGCACAATAATGAAACAAAACAAAATATACACTTTTATACAGATTAACATACTACGAAATAAAACTGTTCACTGTTTGTCTTCTTCTCATTGCTATACAGTTCAATTAACAAAATAAAACAACAGTACAGACGTTATTATTCAAATACAATTCTCTAATAACAATACTTTTTCTTATACATCAGAGATCCGCGGCGATTTTTGCAGTTTTCTGTTAGTAAGCAGTTTTTTAATTCGCAGAGCTATTGTTTTAGTACCACCCAATCGCAAACATGCTTTCAAGTGTTCATCACTTAATTGGCTTCTGTGACGTGACTTTGTAAATTTCGTTAAAGAAAACAGTGTTTCGCATACGTAGGTTGTCCCGAACATGCTCAACGTTCTTGCAGCGAGAAGTATAGAAATGATTAATAAATTTTGTGTTTTGATACTTATCCTTTAGCTCAATATTGCTTTGTAAATCAAGTATTTCTAATTGTAGTTCAGCAGAAATATCCAGGACACTCACTGAAAAAGGTGTTGCAAATATCTTAAATTGTTGTTCAAGTTTTCTAATATCCTGAAATCTACGTTCGAAGTCTTCGCATAATTGTTGCATTATTCTTCTAGCCTATATCCTTTCATGTCCAAGGCTTCTAACAGGTTTCCCATGTACATCCATAAATAAGCAATTTCATTTCTAAGTGCAAGAAAACGTTTCAGAACTTTTCCTCGACTTAACCACCTTACCTCGGTATGGCAGAGTAAATCCCCATACTCGCTGTTAATATCATCCAGCAGTGCCCTGAATTCCATGTGATGAAGTCCTTTAGACCTTATGAAATTATTTGTTCGCACAACAACATCCATTACATTGCTAAGGTTCATGTTTTTAGTATATAAATTTTCTTGGTGAAAAATGTAGTGCACCGGTGCCCCCAAGCGACCTCTATAGGCTCCACCACTGATAGGCTGCAGTGTACAACTGTACTGCCCGCAGTGGAAGCCCTAAGCAGGTCTGTATGCCCTCTCGCGATCTTGACTCGACCTGGCGGAGCCTGCCTTATAGGGTTAAAAAATGTGAAGAAAATGTATCGGGTATTTAAGTATTTGTCCCGGACTGTCAAGGAAACACTACATACAATGATTAAAAAAGTCTTGAACAGTGTGCATTCCTCAAAATCAACGGATGTATAGGCTTGTGCAGCAAATGCTGCAAAACTAAGTTCATTAAAAGTTCAAATAAAAAATTTTCTGATTTATTTGCAATAAACAATAGGCCTACCAGTCATTTTAAAAGTTATTTGCTTCCATAATAATGAAACACACTCTGTTAGAATGTTTTTTTATACCAAATACATTTTCTTGAACCTATTCGCCTTCAGTTTTTGAGTTTAAAAGCGAAAATGCAAGTAACAATGTCAGGACGATCATTGATTTTTCATGTGAGAGTAAAACAGTAGTAGCCATTTCAAGTCATTGTGGATTGTAGGTCAGAGTTAAGAAAATGTCAGATTTGCCATGCTTTCGAACAATAAACATAGCATCTTGGTATAGCTGCTAGATGATTCGTGAACTACCTTGGAGTGTAGAGGGTAGAATCATTTTATCCTGCTAAGGGATCTTGCTGAAATGATCAGGAGACTACAAAATCTTGTAGGCCTCTTATTTTATCAGAAAGTAATACCTTTTGGTCTTTCCTTAGGAACTGTAATTTTTGCACTCTCTCCAGACAATACTGGAGAGAATCACGCATATAAATATCCACACCACACCACCATTAAATATATGAAAAAGACCCGAAACATTTGATTAATAACAAAAAAATGTCATTTTTAATAACAATAATTTTAACTTACGTACGTTTTGTAGTTTTCAGTAACATATACTGTATATATTATACAGTCGTTACTCAGTAAATTATAGAAATGAGGATCTAATTTAAGATATTCTCTATGTCTACATATATACTGTAACCCCAAAAGGTTTGAGTTTCATATCATCAATAGGCTATATCATTAATATGTCTATTAATGATAAAGACTCGTATCATGGCATTAACTATAATAATATTTCACTTTTAATGGTAATAATGTCATCAAAGCACCTCAAGATTCGTAGTTTTTAATATCCAATACACAGCTGTACTGAGAAATTTACACACCACAGAATGAGATCTGTAAATTATTTTTAGTAAGTCTTGAAAGTTTTTAATAGCCAATTATAGAGATGTTATAAAAAATTACACAAATGAAGATCGACATACTGTTGTCATTATGATATCACGGAATTTGCTCTAAATATGTCAGCAATCCTGAAGGTTATGGCCTTCGTATAATATTGCTTATTGTAGTGTGTGTGTTTTGTTTTATTCTGAAATGTCATTAGTTCTCAAAACTGACGACAGATGGATTTTGGAAAATTATGTAGGAAAATTGGCATTTCACTGAAAACTACTACTTTCCGAAAATCCTTGGATGCCAAGCTTCAAAATGACGGGTCATTCATTAAAATCCGTTCAGCCGTTTTCCCGTAATTTCCATTCCCAGTTCAAATTATATATTATGTTTTTTCTCTCTCTCTCTTTTTTTTTTTTTTTTTTTTTTTTTTTTTTGCTCTTGTGTGTTATTTATTGGTTTGGATTAAGTTCGTAAACTGTCCTTGTAAGTTTTATGTTAGCCTATATTATTGGCTAAAACCATACCGTATACGAGCCTGCATAGTGGCTACAAACATTTTTGTTTTATAATTTTAAGTCGTACTCACTAGCTAGCTAGGTAGTTAAATAATTTAAATTAAATTAAATTAAATCTTCACTTTCCTATTCGAAACACGGTATGTTAGATTGTTGGGGTAACAAGTTAAAACGTAGGCAAGAACAGAAGAAAATGTTACAAAGTAAATAGTAGAGCCTTAACATCTTACTCAAAGGAAAGTTTTCATTCTGTTTTCGTACAAGGGACAACTCAACCCCGACCGAGTGACATTTGACTCTATAATAAAATAATTGATAAGGTCGGTTGTTCTTACAAAAGAGTGAACACAAGCAATGTCAGTTTAATCGGAGTGCAGTGCCAGATCGGGCCTTACAAGGAAACTTGGCCGGCTTTCAGGGCCGCGTTACATCGCGGTTCAACACCTGTCAGTAACTCTGCAGGAAAGCCTACGAGATTCTAAAAGTCATGAAACAGTACTCACATATACGACTTTTCCAAGATAAAGCTCTGACAATGAAATTAAACGTTAAAGAACCGGCCATTTGGATCCACTTGCTAGTGACTGGCGAAGGCATTTGTTTAGTTACGAGATTAGTATCGCCACTTTCATATGACCATGGCTGATGAATTTTTGAACAATTAGATAACACAAGAAGTGAATGTTTATTTTATCACCAGCACCGAGAAATATGACGTAACATTCATTCACCCAGCTTTGTAATAAAGAATCTGATCTACAAACACGCTATATTCGAGTTTGCTCCATTTCTGTAGTGAATAAAAATTTCATTTATAATTCTAAATAACAACAGTTTGACATTTTGGTTTCATTATGACTATTCAGAAATAGGTTATAGCAGCGTTTCCCAAAGTGTGGGTCGCGACCCCTTGGAAGGTCGTGTAAAGAGCTGAAGGGGATCGCGAGATGATTTAGAAAAAAAAATGCCTTATTAACACATTTATGTTGTATTCAGAATCATAAACAAAACTGAACATACAAATAAAATAAAAAAGTTTCAGTAACAGCTAAAGTAAAAAATGCCATAAATGTGTCTGTTTTTTTGAGAAAGTAGATGGAGCAGTTGAAAGAATGGCTTTGGATTGGAATTCCCAGGGTAGTAGAACAAGAGGAAGGTCAAAAAATACATGGAAGAGAACAGTTTTGGAGGAAATTGCTAGGGAGGGGAAAACATGGAGCGAAGTGAAGAAGTTGGTTACAAATAGGCTCCGATGGAGGCACTTTGTGAATGCCCTATGCTCCTCATGAGGAGATACAGGAGTTTGATTGATTGACCCAGCATCTCAAATCTTCGCTCAGTATTCAATATGCACACGATTGTGTCATTTCCAATGTCAAGGAGATTTCTCGCTTTTGTTTTGGTGGAAATCATAGTCTGGAAACTTATTTTGCATAAATACGAATTTGCAAATGCTGTCAAAACTGTAAGAGTTTCTTTTACAAATTCGAGGTATTCTTATATTCTTTTGATCTAAAACTAATGTACACTATGAAAAAATTATACTTTTAACTTTCCATCAGTAAGCACATATTTTAATAAGTTAAGTTTTTTCCTTATGTATGTATGTATGTATGTATGTATGTATGTATGTATGTATGTATGTATGTATGTATGTATGTATGTATGTATGTATGTATGTATGCATGTATGTCTGTATGTATTTACACTGCAAGTGGGCAAGCACCCGGTGGCAGTGGTATACACTATATAAACAATACACAAAAAAAAATGATGAGCAATACACAATAAATTTACAATACACAATACAATCATACAATACACAATACAATTTTATACACAATACAATAAGAATACACAATATAATTTAACACAATAATAATAAAACATAAATAAAATGCCTAATTTTACATTACAACCTACATAATTATGTATAGGCCCTACATAAGTTTCAATAGTATTTCACTTTATTCTCATCTCACTCACTGTAGTGGCACTAAGACGCATTCACTGACACTTTAGGACACATTTCACTGACACTATAGAACACGTTTCATTGACGCTATAAATTATCACTGATCGGAACTATTCACTGCACTGTAAAACCATAACTCCACTGACTTACCTCGCTTCACTGATACAACAGTTCAAATAAGTTAAATAATTACACCCTTATGCATACTGTACTTATAAACAGAACTACAATTAGCTAAACATTTCTAGTCTAAGGACCTCTTACACGCTATTTTTAAATAATTTACAAGGAAGTAACTCGTCAGGCTAAATAAATACATGTCACCTTAAAAAATTAAATGTTAAATGTCACCTTAATTTTAATTTGCACTTGATATACAACTTTTTAAATTATTCTTGAAACTCATTAAGGAAGGACAGCCCTCAAAGACCGCTGCAGGTAGGTCATTCCAATCATTTATAGTTCTATTTAAAAATGAGAATTTACCTACATCCGTTTTCTGTTTCCTACATTTGATTTTAAAATCATGATCGTTCCTACTACAGTACGTTGGCTTTTCTAACCGAGCCGTTATGTCTACCCATGCTTTCTGACCTAGATGTGCTCTATACAATGATGTTATTCTAGTTTTCCTACGTCTGTTTTCCAAAGTTTCCTATTTAAGTTCTTTTATCGTATCGTTTCCATCTTCTCTTTTACCTTTAACAAATTTAGCTGCCCTATACTGGATTCTTTCTAAGGAATTTATCTGATATATTCTATAGGGATCCCAACATGTAGTTCCATATTCCATTAACGGTCGCACTAACGTTAGATATGCTATTTCCTTCGATTTGGGGCTAGCCTTTCTCAAGATTCTCATAATAAAGTGAAGTGCCCTCCATGCTTTACCCGTAACATTATCAACATGCTCTCCCAAAGAAAGTTTGGAGTTTAAATACACTCCTAGGTATTTACAACATTGTACTTGCGGAATTACAACACCACTGAATTGGTAATTAAGACTAGTTTCCTCTCGGGTTTTACAAAATGTTATAGATTTACTTTTAGAACCATTTATTTTCATCCTATGCATTAACGCCCAGTTATGAATTTTATTCAAGTCTGTTTGAATAGCATCTACATCTGAATTATTTCTAATCTTTCTATAGATAATGCAGTCATCTGCAAATAGCCTCACATTTGATGTAATATTCTGGCATAGGTCATTTACGTATATTATAAAGAGTAATGGACCCAGAACGCTGCCCTGTGGCACCCCTGAACTTACATTTCCAATTTCCGATATTTCATGACCTACTCTAACTCTCTGGGTTCTACCTTTTAAGAATTCTTGGATCCATAGCACCACTCTTTTATCTATTCCTAGCCTACTTAACTTATCTATTTGCTTATTTATTTTCTTATTATTTTTTTTATTATTATTATTTTTTTTGGAATTTCAGCCAGTTACATACAAATGTTAGAAACGGATTCAGTATCTATCTGTCACTGTCATGATAAGAGACCGGAAATTTAGGCATTACGAATCATTAAGGGCATTATAAATAGCTAAAATATGCAATAAAAGACAATTACAAAAACCTTGCACTAGACCCACAACCTTGCACTTTCCACAAAGGGATTTCGGCAGCAAGAAAAGCTTTACATAAGTCGAATACAAATTGAGATTTTCCACTCGACATTGCAATTACTGTAGGAAGCAAAGAAATCTTCTTCCCAGTAGCCTTGGAAAGTACTTTTTGTGTTTGGTTGTACTCATATGTTGCGATATGAAATATTTAACTAGCTACAACAACGTCGCAATGAAAACTGAAAGAAAAATAACCGTTAAAAATAACATTAGACTTGCACTCATTGTTGCCTTGTCAAATAAACACAAGCGATAATTAAAACTCTCACTGTTATTACATTTTTGCACGGCGGCAGTCATTGTTGCAAAGAGAATATGAACTCACTTTCATTGTAGCGGTTACAGAAATAAATTAAAATATACCTGTAGGCAATTTTCAATAATAAATTAATAAATAATAGATGAATAATCAAATAAAGGCAAAAAAAGCATTCATTTTGTAAATTAGGCATTTACATTAAAAAAGGCGGAAAAGGACGACATAAAACTGTGACGTTTCAATCACAAAGGTATAATTCGTACAGATTTATTTTCAGAATGAAGATAGATTTAACACATTTAAAAAGGCATTCCGCCGAATTTCCGGTCTCTGCACATGATTGTTTTGAGTATCTTCCGGAAGATGTTAAAAAAGCTGTTGTTTAAAATTGTACAATGTTAATTTGTATGTCCGCAAAACAAACTAAGAATTTGTCGTGTCATATGATATGCAGCTAAATTTTCCGCGACTTCTTTAATGCACTGGAATGATTAAATTTTCTTATTGTCCAGCAGTAATGTCTACCAGAAAACAACTTACCCTTTTAAATCAGTCGATTTTATCTATGGCTGTTATATTAACATCTAGGCTTAGAAAACTACTATTTCAAGTGTTTGAAAAAATATATCAGATGTTTAAGAAGCAAAAAAGAAGTGAAATATTATATTACTGTACAAGGTTCGAAAGTACTTTTTACAAAATCGAGGAAAAGTTTGAAGAACGAGCAGAGCGAGTTTTTCAATTTCCGAGATTTTGTAATGCACTTCACAAACGTGTATTTTACAACATTTTTGCACGTTCATATTTTTAAAATTACAAGTACAATGTATTTTGCATTGAAAATTAAGAGCAATATTATTCCAAAGCTTTAGCAAAACTACACTGTAATGGTAACTAAGTAACAATAAGAGTAGATAACAGATGACTGTGACGTCACTGGTGGCACACAGGTACCAGGTGGGCGGGGTCAGGTAGGTAGGGAGGGCGGGGTTAGGGGGTGGGGTTATGTAGGTGGTAGGTTTGAGATTGGTTGTTGGGTGGGGGCGAGGTTAATTTTTTGTCGCAGTGGGGGTGGACGGGGTTAATTTTTTGTGTTCCTTTCGCAGTGGGGGTAATGGTTATTTCGCAGTGGGGGTAAAAATTGTTAATGGTAATTTCGCAATGGGGGTAAAAATTGTTGTATTGTCATTTCACAGTATGGTGTCGCAGAGGGGATTTTTTGTGGTCATTTCGCAGTAGGGGATCGCAGGGGTGATTTTTTGTGGTAGGGGGTCATCTGCGTGTTGCGCAGTAGGGGGTGTTGTCATTTTTGGGTGTGGTATATTGAATTATGACGTAATGATTAGACATGTTGTTGCGTGGTCATCTCTGTGGGTTGGAGGAGTATTTCGTAATATCTCTGTGGGGGTATGAGACGTGTTGAGACTTGTTTGAATTAGTCATTTCTGTGGAAGGTGTGTCTTTTATCTCAGTCGCGTGTCAACATTGCGGGCTGACATGTGTTTTTTGCGATGGATGCACGCGTCCGTCTGAAGCATCTGGTCGACAGATTTACCCCACGCAAAGCTTGTAGGTCTGCTTAAAGATATCAATTGAAGACGATAAATTGATAGAATCTTTTTTTGTGATTTTTTACTTTGCATTGGCATAAAAGTTGAGGATATAAAAGCATAATTGAGAATCATGGATAGCACTGTCGTGAGAACGTTGTGACACCAGCCGTCGATAGTCCGCTAATATTGAAAGAGGAAAGATATAAAGTACCATTTGAGGTGACATATGCATATTTTCCAGATGCTAAAGATGAATGGCTAGATGAGCCGTATCAGATAACGCGGAAATACAATACAATAAACTCTGAGAATATACAAATTGAAGTGGTGAGAAAAATTTATGGTGAAAATCAGCTCCATACCAATTGGTCACGGGTGCTGCCATGTGGCAATACAGAATTACTTTTTATAAATTCGCTTTTGACACATGAAGACACATATCACCGTAATACCTGCTTAGGTAATGGGGAGCACCGCATTGAATGCACCGATCACAAAGAGTCAAGTTTACGCGTGTGGCGGGAACTGTGTGATACTAGGTTCTCCAATTACAAAGAGGTGAGTACAGGTTGGTGATTTCTTTACTTATGATAAAATATGGTATACATATTGGTGATATTTGTTATTTTGATTTTGTGCAGAAACCGGAAAGTGTAGTGAAAGCACCTAAGAAAAGATTTTATCGAGAGAGATGTGATGAAATTTGCCCCAACTATAAACCGGTAAGTGTATTTTTTTCATATGATGTATGACTGTATTTGTGATACAATATGACTGCATGTGTTATTGATTTGTTTAACAGAAACCGGAAATAGTCGTTGTGGAGGAGGGAAAAATCAGGAAAAATAGATTTTGGCGGGAGGAATGCATCACAACATGCCCCAATTATAAAGCGGTGAGTCCATGTTTTGTGATCTCATATCGAGTGATGATTATGTAGAGGGTATGCATGACTAACATACATTATTGTTTTCAACAGAGAACTGCAAGAGGAGGAAAAAGAAAACGAAGCATTGAAGGAGGAGGTGGAAGACATTGTGCAGCAATTGACGGCATAAAGATGGAGAAATGTGACATTTGTGACAAAATATTTTCACATAAATGCAAATTAAGAGCTCATGTGAAGAACAAGCACAATGCTATAGGGTACAAATGTAATATTTGTGCAAAAAGACTATTCATCCAAAAAGAGTTTAGAAAGACACAAAAAAGAATTTCACAACACAGTCAGATTTCGGTGTAAATTATGAGGAACTATTGGCAAAGTGGAAAGATATATGGTTCAACACATAAAAAATCATAATGTGGTGAGTTTGTGAACATAAGCATGTATGGAGTTTTTTTAATATTTATGGAAATATTAATGATTGATTTTGTATCAGGTTACAGATGTCAAAGAGGCTTATGAGAACTTGAACGGGGATGTGTCTGAGATAGGGGTTGATGCTATGCCAACATCCAGGTTGGATGCACCATCTACCTCCAGGGCGTCTACCTCTACAACATCCGGGATGGTTGCAGCATCTACTCCCACGACGGATACACCATCTACCTCAGGAGTGGTTGCATCATCTACCACCGCAACGGGCTCAAGTGAAGTATGTTCCGGATCTGTGTTCTCGTTATCGGATAGAGCATTCAAAAATCGTTTGAAGACTTATATTGCTTTAAATTTAACAAATCATGAGAGTGAATTGAAAGATATTTTAGAATGTGTCACTGATGAAATGGAAGATATGCTAAAAGAGGAATTTAAGTGAGCACTCTGCTTTAAAATTTAACATATTTGTTGAATGTATGTTTTCTAATGTTCACAACGAGACAATATTTCATAATTTTAAAAGTAAAAATGATGTGCTATATCAATATTCAGATATCAGAGACTTTGTGAACAAACAAAAAGAAAAGATTCTGAAAGAGTTTGAAGAATGTAGTATGAAGAGGTCGGGTTTGTTTTATGTCAAATTGCATAAATTAGAATTGCGAGTAAATAAATATATACCATTGATGGTTGGCAGTGCATATATAGAGCTTCCTCGCAGGTACAAGAATTCAAAATCTCTAGTAAACATTTCCAACAGCGATACCTATTGTTTTAAATATTGTGTATTGTCGAAATATCTCAATAAAGACAAGGATCTCGTGTTTAGCTATGAGAATAGACCGGATTTGGAATGTAAATATGAATGGTGTATTGACTACCCTGTTGGAATTTGCGACGGTTACCTGGTGCCACAAGTTGGTTGCGCCATTTGCGATGGTTGCCCTCTTCTTGTTCTGCCGCGTCGCCGACAGAGCAGAAGTCGGTTTGCTCAGTTGAACGGATGCTGTCTCCCGGTAGAGGTGATCTCGTCTCAGGGACCTTGTGGTTTTGTGGGTATAGGATATAATGTGATGTTTGTCATTCACACGAAAAGAAACCAAGGAGTAAAGTTCCACTAAGTATGTTTATTCGGATCACGTCCCTTACTTGAGTCCAAGCGACGGAATACTGGCTGTTGTCTTCCGTGTGATCTCGGCAACGTAATTATCTCGTCTAACGCCAGTTTAAAACCGCTGCTACCGCTTTTTGAGTAATCACAAACTAAAAAGTGCGAAATCTACACTTTATCACTTCGATCAGCTTGATGGCCGTGAACTATATTAGAAACTCGATCGGCTCAAAATGCCGAGAACTTTACGACGTACGCGATCGGCTGGAAAACCGAGAATGGTATGATATACGCGATCGCTACAAGTGCCGGTAATGTTATGAGTACACACGCGATCGGCTCAAATGCCGGTAAGATTCTGAGGAAACACGCGCTCGGCTCACTGGCCGGTAATATTCTGAGGCACACGATTGGCTCACGGCCGGTAGTATTCTGAGTAAACACTCGATCGGCTCATGGCCGGTCGTATTCTGGGGCCGCGTCTCGGTACGCCGTCCTTTTAAATACTAGCTATGGTGACGCGCTCACCAGACGCTACTATTGTTTGCTAGCTTCAAACAACGCTACAAGCGCGTTCCTAGACAAGGAAAAACCCCCGCTTCTGAAGCTGAAGTTCAGTAACCTACCTCGCCTCTACTGGTTTTAAATGCGATAGGCGCCTGGCAGACGGCGTGAACAAAGTGCCTATTACACGCTTCGCAGATCCCCGACGCGTAGGTTGAACATCTCAAAGAAATAGAGAAATATCTAAAATGAAGCTATACTATGATTTATATAAAAGAAAAATATCTTCCTATAACTGGATCACCCGACTACAGCTTCAAATTAAGGACATTGCAAAATTTGAAAAACGCAATGACATATCTATTAATGTGTTTCCTCTGAGAATGTGTGAAAAAAATTACCAGATCATAGGGATTTGTTTAATAGTATATAATAATAATAGTTATTTGCAACTATCATCCACCAGTCGAATTGAATGAAGATGCCGTTTATGAGATAGGTCTCGTGAATTTTTCAACATATAAAACCATACCCAATATTTCTGATGAGAATAACAAATTTACATATATTAAAAATATAAGGAATGGAAATGAAACGAAAATAATCACATTACCCACGGGAACATATGAAATCGATGATATAAGTAAATATATAATACATGAAATTACGATCATGGAGAAACAGAGACGGCCGAACGCCTTTGAATTGGTTGCAAATAGTAACACATTACGTACAGAAATTTATTGCGAACATGAGATTGATTTCACAGCTCCAGATTCGATAGGTAAAATGCTGGGATTTAAAAATAAATTCGATGCTCACAGTAGACACACATCCGATTACGCAACTAACATATTTCCAGTTACTCTTATAAGAATAGAATGTAATTTAACTGGAGGCTCATTTTTAAACAATCGATCGACCCATGCGATTCATTCGTTAATTGTAAATGTTGATCCGGGTTTTCATTTGTCTGAAAAGCCATTCGACATTCGTTATTTCAAAATAAATGATAAATATATTGATAATATCACTATTAGAATAGTGGATCAAAACGGAAAGTTGATTGATTTTAGAGGTAAAACTATTACTCTAAGAGTTACATCTTCGAAAAAGATGGGATTACAATTCCCTCAAAACTTCTATATCAGGACTAACGCACCAACTGAACACGTTAGTTCAACTTCTGAAACCAGAGGATTGACATCTCGCTCGATACACTTACTAAAGAAATACGGATATATAATAAAGTTATGATGGATCCCTATAGTGAAGCTAAAATGGATCCCTATAATGCAGTTATGATGGATCTCTATAGTAAAATTATGATGGATCCCTTAAATGTGACTAAACCACCAATAATTGATGAGAGAATAGTGAAAAAAGAAACGCATTCCTTTCTCCCGCAGAATCCTTCAGCTATCAATGAAAATGACACAATCAATATTCGCATTATACATGCTCCCTTGTGAGAGTTGTATTTTTATTGAAGGAAACATTACAAAACCTGAGGGCACACCAACTAGTGCGAAATTGGTTAACAATGCTATGGCGTTTTTGTTCGAAAGTATACGAGTGGAACTTGCTGGGCAGATTATTGACAGCGTTGAGAACGTGGGCATTACGTCAACGATGAAGTTTTTGATTTCTCTGAATGTATTTGAATCCGACATGCTTGGAAACAGCGGTTGGCCCCACCCCAATAACAGCATCGATATTGTCACCAATACTAAATTCAACGTATGCGTCCCACTGAAAACTCTTCTCGGATTTGCTGAAGATTTTAAAGAGATTATAATGAACGTCCAATTGGAACTGATTCTTGTACGAGTAAAATACTTTATTAATGTTCGAATGGGTGAGGATTGCAAGGTCACGTTAACAAGAGTTCATTGGAACATGCCTCTAATTACAGTCTCCGATTCTGAAAGACTTATTTATACTTTTACAGATATTAAGAAGTGATAAACCGCTTACCGTTCCCTTTCGATCATGGCAGTTGTTTGAATATCCATCATTGCCTGCAACTAAACAGATTATGTGGACTGGCGGTACAACGAATAAACTACGGAAACCAAGATATGTGATAATTGGATTTGAAATAGACAGAACTGGAATTAATAAGGATGACAGCGTTTTTGATCACTGTAATATTACTGATGTGAAAGTATATCTGAATGATGAATTCTGTCCACACAGTAATCTAAATTTGGATATTGCTGGTGGTAAAGTTGCTGTATTATATGAATTATACAGCAAATTTCAAAATTCTTATTATGGCAAACCAAATAATCCATTGCTATCGAGGAAAGATTTCATTGATAAAGCACCACTTTTCGTCATTGATTGCTCCAAACAAAATGATGAAGTGAAAACAGGAGCAGTAACTCTTCGTATCGATATATTTGCTAATAGTAATATAGCAGCAAACACAACTGCATACTGTCTTATTCTACACGACCGCGTTGTCAAATATACACCTCTCACAAACCTGGTGGAAACATCGATTTAAAAAATGTAAGTATATGTTACTTTTTCTATAATATTATATAATTTACATTAGGTACCATTCTATACCGCTTTTATTTTGTTTCAGGACACCCATTACGATATTTGGTATACAAGATTTCCAGGAAGCCGGAACGAACAACTTCATTTTAAAAGAGCTGGCCATATCTACAGGAGTTTGTGGCAAGGGGGCAATTTTTTTATTCAAACCACCCCCTCATGGTGTGCCATCAAGTTCATCGAATTGGTTGACAACGTATCATCACGGACTATTGTGGAATAGTGGTTATGTTATTTACAGCGATGTGGAATCAATTTTAAATGATGTGACATACAACTTTGATTGCGTTTACACAAAGGGTGTGGAGAAGAAAAAATTCTTGGAACAATTCGTCAATAGTTATGTGTATAATTTGGAAGAAATGAATTGTCCAAATTTCTCTATTTTAAAAAAAGGCATTAAAAAAAAGAAACATGTGCTTCTATCATTGCAGGGACAATAATGTGGAATGTGCTTTTCAAAATGTAACAGTTCTTCACTTTTGGTGGAAACACCGTGATAATTAATTAGAAATGTATTTGAATAATCACTGCAGTGTAATCAATATATACTTATTTTATTTTGTTACTGTTTTCTTTTACCCCCTCCTCGTAACCATCCCACATCCCCAATGACAAGGAATAAAGGTTGGGTCAACCACCCACACACCCAATCCCTAATGATAAGGAATTAATATTGGAAATAACTATTAAACTTCACGTAAGGCAATGCACAGGCGAAAATTCTAAGTCCTGTAATTTTTATCCAAACTTCTTGAAATTTATACTGTGCATTGGGCTTATAATAATTGAACTACATACCAAATTGAATGTCTCTAAGTTAATTATTTTTCAAATTATTACTCATTTTGTGTTTTATTAACACCTGTCATAAAAAATGTTCTGTGCTGACGAAATATGAGATTTTTGGAATTCTGCTATGATATTTGTGTTCAGAATAAGTAGTTTTATAAACTGACGTACCAGTAAAATGATGCAAGGTCGTTCGACTGAGATATTGTTTTTTGAAATTTGTATGACTTTAGAAATTAATTTTTCTCAAGTCATCACATGATTAAATTTGAATAATTTGAAAAGTATTTGCATTTAATGGAAAACGATCCGTCACTTCTTTCACTATTAATTTCTGTACATTCCCTGAAAATTTCATTAAAATCGGACGAAAAGCTTTCTGCAGAGAGCATTTTGTATCTTGTGAAATGTTGCAAAAATGAAATCGAGAAAACAATCATTTCAAAATTTGTTAGTTATAAATACAATTTCCTGACCTTAGAATCCTCCAGGTTCATATGTAGGCCCCTCTTCTATCTTCTTCTTCTTCTTCTTCTTCTTCTTCTTCTTCTTCTTCTCCACTGCTGATTTGGAGAGTTTAAGCCTTTTTCTAGCTGATTTGGAGCCAGACTGACTAGATGAGGCACTGTTTTGCAGTCGTCTCTTATCTCTCCTCTCGCAGATCTTCTGAGCTGCAGGGCTGAGTGTTCCTGTGATGCACTGTCTAACAGAAGTAGTTGCTTCACAACCCATATTGAACTCACTCACTGCTGTCATTATGGCCAAATCAAGTTTTCTTTTCAACACAAATACATCCTTGGGACATCGTGACCAAATGACACTGTGGAGAGATTCATTAGCGTTTTGGGTTTTGCCTGTAGTACAACCCTTTAGGAGTTCTTCTTCCGCTAATCTGCTGTACACTGGGATTATTTTGCTAACTATCTTTGGCAGCAGCACAGTCTTCATGGTTGTGCCATCATGTGGTGGTACATGTTCACCCCGAGCCAAGGCTCGGTTGTAAAAACACCAGGAATTTTCACCACCTGGACACTTGAAATGTTGGGGGTTCTCATTAGTTGACATGCAATGGTACAAAGTTGCATAAATAGCGGATTTCACATGTCATTCACATTAGGGATATTCTTTTTGACAGCACTTCTATAGTAATTGCATAATTTCACTATAGTTTCCTCCTTCAAGTGCCCAGGTTTCTTCCCACCTAGAGTTACTTTTTTTATTTTCCATTCTTTCACGGTGTTTCTGAGACCAGACCCTAGGCGTTTGGCAATATGGTTCAAACATTCATCTTTTTTTATTTCTACATCTGAACCATACACAGCCAGCTCCTTTAAATATTTATGGTCTTAGCATCACCGTCTGACAATAATGTGGTGTAGCGGAACCCAGACTGCAAGGATCGTTGCCACAAAATCTTTGGAATGGCAGCTTCCATGGCACCTGATGTCCCTGTGAAGTTTTCATCACACTGCCCATTAGCTTTGTGTTCAACTAGCCACATCTTGTACTCGTCGCTTTCGACATCCATTTTTGACTTCCTCCATGCACACGTGCTGCAATACTTTGACAGTACTTCATAATCAAGTACTAGACCCGTAAGTACATCAATTGCTACGCCAACCCCATGCAATGAAGAAAAGCCTCGTTTGTGCCATGAACCGTCAAATGACACAGTTATATCAATTACATCATTTGGAAAAGCATCTATTTCTGTATGTGCTTGGCGAACTGCAGAATGGGCCATGCAAAGAACGTCCTCTCGTATGAGCTCTGCTTTTTTTTTTTAAATTTCTTTCATGTGGTCATTGAAAGTAGGGGAACACATGCCTTTCATTCCAATTGAAATGCAAAATTTCTCCATCCCAGCATGCCCCTTGCCTATTGATATGAAAGCATCAGCCATTCTTCGATTCACCTCAAATACTGGGCGAGATGATTTTATATCGTTTATTCGGGGACTTGAATTTGTTTTCGATATAATTTGACCACATGAATTACAATTTATTACTATAAGTTGTGAAAATCCCATTGGATTTGTTAAATTAACTTCTACACTCTCAGGTGCACAGTACTTACAGATCAGGCCTTTGAATAATTCTTTCCACACACCAGCATGTACAAGAACATAATCACCAATTGTTGTTTCCGTACTGTTATTTTCTGGCAGCTTGTTAGCAGCAAATAAATCCATCTTCTTCTGACTTGTAGGTGTTGTAGTTGTTGAGGGCGTAGATGAAGAGGGTGTGGTTGTTATTGGTGAAGATGAACTTTCTGCAGACTGTAGGTCTAATTCATTTTGCTTTGATTTCCACCTGTTGTTCACTAAATTTCTAATTTTACTAGCTTTTTCGGGGATCTTTGTGTAGTTGCACGGTAACCACTTCTATAATCATAACTTCTACCCATTTTTATATGTACACAAATGACGAATGAAAATATACAGCTACACCTACAAAGTGTACTTTAACCTCTCTGAAAAAGCACTAATATAATACACTAACAAAACTATCAACTAAAATATATTATATTCGAAAACTGAAGGATATATAATGTAGGCTATATACACCAGCAATGAGAAGTATAAAACTTGCAAAACTATTGCACCACACTCAGAAATAAAGACTTAGCTTCACCACAACAAAACAAAACATTGAACACTTGTTTCCCTCCATTTAGTTGCAGTGTGGCAGTCAGATGTTTTACAGTGTGATCTATGGTTTCTCAAGAAACAAAATTTCCCGTTTCATAAGAACGCGGCAAAATCAAATAGAAGATTTTGTAATTTTCATTAGTAGAATAAACTAGCACGGGAGTAGAGGCAGCAGCCATTTAACAGCCACACCCCCACTGCGCTAGGGTATTTAAATACCCCGGAAAGGTATTTAAATGGCCAAAACACAAAATTGACAATGGGTTATTAAAATATAATGTTCAAGCATTTAAAATATTAATAAAACCGAATTTCGTATTTTTCACCATTTTCACCTAATTTTCACCTGTGCATTGCCTTATCATTTTTTTTTTATTTATTGTATCACATACAAAGACATATTCAATCGACCAGATGCTTCAAAGTTGCAGAAGCGTGACACACGCGCGCAGCCACCGCAATCAAAACATATGTCAGCCCGCTTAAGGTTCAAGGTCGACACACGACAGAGACAAAAATACACACCTCCCACAGAGATGACAAATTCAAACAAGTCTCAACACGTCTCATACCCCCACTGAGATATTACGAAATACTCCTCCAACCCACAGAGATGACCACGCAACAACATGTCTAATCATTACGTCATAATTCAATATAACACCCCAAAATGACCACACCCCCTACTGCGCAACACGCAGATGACCCCCTACCACAAAAAATCACCCCTGCGATCCCCTACTGTGAAATTACCACAAAAAATCCCCTCTGCGACATCATACTGTGAAATGACCCCCCACACTGCGAAATGAACATAACCCCCCCACTGCGAAATGGCCATTATCCCCCACTGAGAAATGACCTTTAACAATTTTTACCCCCCACTACGACATAACCATTACCCCCTACTGCGCAACACGCAGATGACCACTACCACAAAAAAATCACCCCTGCGGTCCCCTACTGCGAAATGACCACAAAAAATCCCCTCTGCGACACCATACTGTGAAATGACCCCGCACACTGCGAAATGACCTTTAACAATTTTTACCCCCACTACGACATAACCATTACCCCCCTACTGCGCAACACGCATATGACCCCTACCACAAAAAATCACCCCTGCGGTCCCCTACTGCGAAATGACCTCAAAAAATCCCCTCTGCGACACAATACTGTGAAATGACCATACAAAAAATTTTACTCCCACTGCGAAATTACCATTAACAATTTTTACCCCCCACTGCGAAATAACCATTACCCCCAATGCGAAAGGAACAAAGAAAATTAACCCCGTCCACCCCACTGCGACAAAAAATTAACCTCGCCCCCAACCCCACCCCGCCCCCCACCGAACACCCAATCTCAAACCTATCACCTACAATACCCCACCTCCTAACCCCGCCCTCCCTATCTACATACCTGACCCCGCCCACCTGGTACCTGTGTGCCACCTTGCCACCAGTGACGTCACAGTCATCTGTTATCTACTAATAAGTGCACTATGATGGGTCTATATCAGTATAGTTTTATGTTATGAAGAATGGTTTACTTAGCAACAAGTTTCTGCGTGTGAATTCTATCTTTCAAGGCGTAACAACAATAGCTGTAAATACAGCAAAAAACACGATAGTGCAAAAAAATAGGTTTGCATATTGCAATTTCTCGTCTTGCAGGTATCGACACATTAGAAATTGGGTGGTATCTACTGGTTTCGAGTAAAATTATCGTTGTTCACGATCTTTTTCGAATGGGGATAATTACTGGTGTGGCAATGGGAGTGTCGCAAACAACTATCTTACCCAAAAGTAGGTCGCACCTTCAAAATCTTTGGGGACCACTGGGTTACAGTATAATGCTTCGAAGTCATTTCTTGCATTGTAAGAAAAAGAAAATCACGATGTTCCCGATAACAAAAGTCTGTAGTTGAAAGCAAGGAAGACGAGCTTTTATGTGTGCAACTCACCTCACTGGCCCTAAAGAACGCAAAAGGAATGCATAAACTGTTACTCACTCCAAAACTACTTGAAATCACGCCCTTATTCGCCAGCTTCCGAACTGATAACATCCACAGTACAGGCCCCATAAACATAGTGGCGAATCACTAAACTTGTATTAACCCCTGCGGTAGCTGAATGGTCAAACCTGCAACCTCTCAACACCTCTTATCAGTTCCACTACTTTCCTAGTCCCAGCTTTCCCTGTGATGTTCCCACTGCACCAGCCAGGGCCGGTGAACTAAGTCCCATACTGTACCGCGCACGCGCATACACAGACGAATAATTTATATACAGCGAGTTCAGGTGAGTGTCTGACAAATTTTAATATGTGATAGGAACAACTTTTGCTTATAAAAGGATATCCGGCGACACTCCAGTACGAAGCTACATACCGTTGAAAGCAGCAATTTTTCCCCAAGGCAGTTTTGACTCTACCCTTTTCTGTATTGAATGCCTAGAATTACAGCAACCTGTACGTACCTACATCTTTAGTTGCATAATACTGAGGAGTTCTTGAACGTGTTCGACAGTCAATGATAAGACGATATTATGTATGCAACGAACTGGATGGGCGCCATGTTGAGAACCGCCTTTAAACCACAGGCGATATACTGTACGTACATTTTGTCAAGATGTACTGGCATGTAATCATTTGTAATTCATGTAGTACATTTGTTATGTGAAAACATATATGCGCTCGAGTTCTAAATAAAGGAGAGATGGAAAGAGTCATTTCAAAAAAACAGTAATATTCTCGTTCCCACATTCTACCCTGCAAACGAGAAAAAAAAAAACTAATTGAATAGTAGTCATGGGTGAAACTATTTTCAAGGTTATGTAATTTTCTACTGGAATATTGCAGGATATGGGTTTATGTGTAACAGTTGTTCCATTTGACACCACCTATCACACCTATAAGTTTGTCACACAGTCACTCGAAAACTCAGTATAGGAAGTTTAATAGTATATAATAATAGTTATTTTATCTGTGTACACAAGATATCCCATTTATCTTGTGCACCTATTATAACTTTTTTGTTTGGATAGGTATCGGAATTTTTGTTTTTTAGAGTTATGTTGGAACGAGGGGCTAACATGAATGTAGAGATTTCGTGCATGTAACTACACTATGATACAAGATACACGTGATGTCATCAATTTTTCAAATAGCACTATATACTTTAATCATGTTACATTGATTACACAAAAGGAAAGACGACTGACGTCCGTACACGTCGTGTGTTATGTGTTTGCTGTCTTAACATGTAAACAAACCACAACAACTGTCGATGCCACAATTCACGTACAGTGGCCTGCACGTTCTCCGGACCTGTCGCCACTCGACTTCTTCTTGTGGGGAACTGTAAAGGACAGTGTGTACCAGAACATTCTGACAACACCAGACGACATGCAGCAACGCATTCGACAGGCTTGTGTATCCTTTCAGCCAGCAACATGCCGGGCAGTTAATGTGGTCATCATTTGGAATATTTTCTGTGACTCTCAAAGCGTAACATCATATTGGAAGTACGTTTTTGTTTAGTTTTGTTGTTGTTATTGATTAGAAAGGTGACATTGTGATACGTTTTTGAACTCGTCTTAATGTGTGTAATCAATAAAACATGATTAAAGTATGTAGTGCCATTTAAAAAATTGATGACGTCACGTGCATCTTGTACCGTTATGTAGTTACATGCACCAAATCTCCACACTCATGTTAGCTCCTCGATCTAACATAACGCTCAAAAACAAAAATTCCAATACCTATACAAATAAAAAAAATTAAAATAGGTGCACAAGATAAATGGGACACCCTATATTATATTTTATGTTACAATTATTAGCAAAATAAATAAAATAAAAAAATAATAAAAGTATAAGATTAGTTCAGAAATGGATTCAGCAGAAAAAGATATTACAAATTTAATGTAAAGGAAATCGCCTTGATTCTGTCATAGTTCATTTATATTTTATTTTATTTTAAGTGCTCAAAATGACTTTCTTGCGCTTTGGTAGAAGTGATGCAAAGTCCCATTTTTCCCCAAGGATTCCACTTGTGCTTTATTTCTGCAGAAATGTGTTCGTGGTCAACTTTTCCTACCCGCCGTAATGTTTATAGTTGAAGCCTCACTTACTAGGAAAGTGTACTCGATTTTAACAGGACTCATCACTACACAGTTGGACGAAATCCAATTCTACAAAGAAAAACGTCGAAACAATTATTTCAGATTTAGGTCGTCTTTTAACTCTCACACAATTTCACCAAGAGAATTCGTAATATACCGATAAATAAAGAACCTACCACTAAAACTGCTGATTGTGAATCTGTTTATCTTAACTTATATAAAATAACTCCCAGTTACTTCGTCATTCGTTACTTTTGTAGTGAACTTCGAGGCTGTTACCAGAATTGTGCAGTTACATTGACTCTAATATATGACATTTTTTAACCTTTCTAGCTACGACAGTATTTTAGATTCCAATGAAATCATTATGACAAAATATTCGAACATTCTCTTCAAGGTCTCATAGGCTTATATAACTGATATCTTGAGAACAAGACTAGTGAGACAGCAAGAATGCAAGTCGAATAGGTGCAAAGGTAAGTGGCAAATCGAAGTATGAAGTACAAGTCTTAGAAAAATAAGTTTATATAAACGTAAACTAAGTATTAACAATGATGATGGTAAAATTATGCAATGCACTTACAGGTTTATCATCACAGCTTAGTACACACTAAAACAATATAAATGACACAAAGTAAGTGTTCGGATTTACATCTTGCATGTATAAATTTCTTTGCACAATTCAGTTAGACATTAATATCATGGACAGGAATAAGTTCAGATAATTTAAATCGGACTTTCGTTGTGCATGGTAGTTTGACGCGGGAATTCTACTGCAAATTTAAGAGAAGTCACTAGGTATCGTTATTATCGTGTGTGATTCATGAACGAAGGTATTCTGCCGTACGAGTATTTTTAAAGGAAATTTTTGGCAATAGATTTCAAATATAAATGGATTGATCATGAAAAGCCTGCTATCTGTTCTACACTCTTCAAGGACCTGAATGCACTGATTTTCACTTGTGCAGCATCTTATACTGTATTCATTGTTAAAATTGCAAATGTTTCGGTAACACGCTGAACAGAGTTTCAAACTAAGTCGACGTACACTCGAATTTTTGAAAGAGTGAGATATATGAAGCGTTGCAGGCCGTAAACAGAAGTAGTTACACGGACATATTTCGAACACTTCCGTTTGAAGTAATAAAATCAACATATAATACATTGTTACTTTTACGACGCTTTATCAATTTTTATGATTATCTACCTTCTGAATGAGATGGTGATAATGCCAACGAAATGAGTTCAACATCCAGCGCCAAAGTTACTCAGCACTTGCTCTTAATGGATTGAGGGAAAACCCCGGAGAAAACCTCAGCCAGGTAACATATCTCAACCAGAATTTGATCCAGGCTTGCTCATTCCATGGTTAAGCATGATTACCGTTATTCCACAACAATGGATTGTGTCACATATACCCTGTAAAAATATAGACGCAAAAGATTACACTACGGCAGGGGTTCCCAACCGGTGTGTCGCGCAGTTTCATGGAACGTGTCGCAAAATTTTGGAATTCAAAAATAAATTTTATGCGATCCAGAAAGCCTCTTTACAACGCATTTTTTATATGCAATGAAGTTTTTGATATTGTACATTTTATTTTGAAACAGATTTTACCAATGAAACGTGAACACCTGCAACAATGCTCAGTGCAGTTTTTCAACCATAAGGCCACGTACAGACTAGAGAAAGTCTGTGCAGCTCACCAAGCGCAGACTTCACATTAATTTAAATATGCGAGTTTTCAAAAACGATAATAAAATTTTTTTATCGGACATCCACATAGACAAGATGGGATTTTTGACATTACCTTTGTTTTTTTTTTTTCTAATGCCACTCAAATTGCTGCTTGTTCTTTTACAATTTCGATTACGTATTAACATCGACCTATCTACAACACTGGATGTCCGAAACTACGTAGAAGTTATCAGTGACTTTTTTCTGGCGGAATGCGCTGGCTTTCTGGCATCTTTCTGTTGCATTTTTCATCATGGAACCGAAATATGTGTGAATAACTATCTTTTTAATACAATTTTTCTTTGAATTCCGCTTAGATCTTGAAAGTCTTAGTTGGACGAAAAGGAGGTTAAAAACGACAAAATTCCCATGCAGTGAACATTAATCATCTCCCCGTGCGCTATAAAAATTCTACACAGAATTCCACCTCCTTTTTCTCCAAAAAAAGTACAGGTTATAATTATAATTATTATTATAATTATTATTATCATTATCATTATCATTATCATTATTATTATTATTATTATTATTATTATTATTATTATCATCATCATCAACATCAAATAAGTGTGTCGCGATATCGTGGGCGTTCAGTAAAGTGTGTCGTCAGTCAAAAAAGGTTGGGAACCACTGCACTACGGTACGCCTTTTATGGCTTTTTCTACTGTCGAATAGTGACGGACCGTAACAACAATAACACTTTATAGTGCACATATAATTATAATTATATGCACAAATATTTAACATTATTGCGTAATCCATATACTGCCGGACGGAACGATATACCGTACTCGCCGTAAAGATTGCTACTACAATTTATTGGTACAATAATAACCAGAGCTAGGAAGTTCGTGCCAAAGAAGTAGATTTCAGTTCAGTACATCGAGGAGTAGCCTACAGATGTCACCCGCGCCTCGCTCTGCTACCTCTCTACAGATGATACATAATATGTTCACAAACACGAATAGTGGCATTCTGTGGAGCTGTGCAGGGTCGTGAATAGTTTGAAGAATATTGTTAATTTATATTATTATTTTAGGTTCTGAACAAAGTGAGCTATTCTGTTATTATTGTTTTATTTACGTAATGTGAATATAATGCATGATTCTAAAAAATAAACTCACCTCTTGTTAAATAATTATTCAAACAGGAGTGTGTAACACGTTTATTTTTCCCCGGATTATTCTTCGTTAAATGTTGACGTCTCGTGCTGCTATGCATTCGGTTGCGTTACAGTCCAGGTTCAACATCGGAATTACGATACGAACTTCCTAGCTGCCATTACAATAGAAACAAAAAAATGTTCTTGAAAACAATAATTATGGGTTTAATAAATTATGTACCACATACCAGTTATACTAGTAGACTCACAAAGTAGTTGTTCACCTGATGATAGTAGTAAATACTGTACTGTATCATATTTAATATTTGCTCCAGTAACGTCCTGTGACGTAGAACGAATATTTTCAGAGTACAAATATTTTTTTCTGAACCTAAAAGTTGTATTTCTCTTGATAAAATGAAAATGTTCATTTTTGTTATAATGAGGCTAGAATCATAATTGTATACTTTGTATGTTACTTTTATATGTATGGGTAATTTAATTTAGATTGGAATTTACAAACTTACAAATTATTGTTTTTATATTATTACTTTATTGTTCTAAGGCTGTAGACGATTGGAGCACATGTTTGGTTACCACCGAGAGACGCTCTATTACTTTTCACTCAATAGATATAAGCTCACACAACTTAACAGTTTAGATACCAACTTTCTAGCTCTAATAATAACTGGTCTACGTACTGTTAGAATTACATGTAATAGGCCTACTAGAACAGCTACGCCATCCGTTACTCTTACTAACGAGTGAATCGATAATGACAAAAGCGTGTGAATGGTTTGGAGTCATTAGTAGCCTATGCTTCTAACTAAAGATAAAACTGATACTCTTTTACTTAATTTGTAGTGGTTATTATGTGATTTAATAACATTTTGGCACGCTGATATTAAGTTTTTAGGTATTCATATTGTTAGTCTACGTAAAGATTAATTTTTGGTCTTACAGAATATATATGTGTTACGGTAACAATTGATATTTGAAGAGAAACATTGTTACCGTAACAGATATGTTCTGTGGGACCAAAAATTAATCTTTACGTAGACTCTTAAAGCAACAGTGTATATTACTGTGGGATCCCGGCCACCACGTCACTCAATTGAGTGCGCTCCTTGTATAATGGCAGTTGACTTAATATAAATGTCAACATACATATCGAACTTGGAGTCAGGTTACAAAGGAAAAACACTGGAGGAGGGGGGTTCGATCCCGTGCTGTGGATTGAACTTCGGCGTAGCTCAATGGTTAGAACGCTTGGTACGTAAAACCAAGACCCGGGTTCGATCCCCAGCACCGGAGCGAATTTTTCTCCTCTAATATCAATTATTCATATTGATAGTCAACAAACTTGGGTAACACATGTTGATTATTTGAAGAATGGATTACCTAAAGTTATTTAATTCGAAATTAAAGAGATTGTATTCCTCCTTCCTATGTAAAAGGTATATATTTTACTTTTTTGAATCGGTTGTGAATAGGACTAGTAAGTTCATGTCCTAAAAACTTATTAAATATGCATGCAAGTATGCCTTTGAAAGCCTTAAAATATGCCAATAAATGTGCACTAAAAATTCTATATTCTTGATACGGTAATAATAATAATAATAATAATAATAATAACAAAAACAAAATAATAATAATAATAATAATAATAATAATAATAATAATAATAATAAGCAATAAATGTAAATAACATTATACATCAAACTAGATGAGATTAAACTTGCATTTATTGTTCAGAGCGACACACTACTATGCCGTGAGAGTCGCTAGGTATGCAGCGAAATTTTAAATAATAGGACCCATGTTTATATGACATTTTTTGCTCAAAATGTCTTCAGAAATAAGCTGCATAAAGAACGGTAAATCCTCGTGAATCACCCTCTACAGTGCCTGAAGATAATGAATGCTACAAATTGGTTACTAATACAGATACCACTGCAACTACTAAAGCCGACGCCAATGATGTTGGCGGTAGAAATGATGTTGATATGCATCATATTAAGATTGTAATAAAAAGTAGCAGAAGACTTTCTTCCGTTAGTGAAAGTGAAGTTAGGTTAATGACTTCAAAACAAGAAGAGAAATGTTATCGATAAATGGATGAGCAACGCAGTCTCCAAGATATTAGCTGAACAGGTTCTTGTTTTCTCGAATTGTGTAACTAATAGTGTTTCTTTTTCTAAGTGGGCGGTGCTGTAGATTTGGTGGGTCCTGCCATCTGCGTTACGAAGGTGCGACCTAGTTGCCGTCTCTCAAGGGCGACACGCAGAGAACATCTGTAGAGTCGATACATATTATAGGTCAGGGTTAGAGTGGGTTGAAGACCTCGCGGAAACCACCGCCTCTGCTTGTCATCGGGGCCGTAATGAGAGGAAGGTCAGGCACGACAGTTTCCTAACAAACTGCTCAACCTCTGCAAGGGAAGTGAATATTCCACATGACAACGTCCTGCAGCCTTGCACACAGAGAGGTCATCCTACTCATTGTCATTTGAACTCTCTTCTCCTTTGCCTATTTTTAAACACCATTTCTGTGAATTTCCTAGGTATGTAGGTATAAGTTCTACAATGTTTTAAAAGAAAAAAAAAAACATTTAAAATTATAAAGTATGAACTGTAAATAATGTCATTAATTTCCGGGGTTATTCTTTCAGATATTTCAAAACAAAAAAGTTTAATATGAATTTGTTAGGTTTTGCTTCTTTTCTAGAAAAAAAAATATTTTAAATGGAACATAGTGTATTTTGGGAAAGCTATTGAATTAATTCCCAATATGCTCAGTCAATTTAAGAAGCAGTGTATTATGATAATAAATTATTGAAAGAATTTTAGTTAGTCCTTTAAATCTGCAGAAATTTGATCCGAGCAAATGTAAGTTTTCGTTTTATAAAGGAATTTTAAAACGTGGACTGTGATAACGGATTCCATGTCACTTGTATACAAAAATTGGCTTATGGACATTTGACATACTCAATTTTAGCATACTTTATTTTCATCTACTATTCTCAGCTACTCATGTTTAACCTACCTAAATTTGTTGTACGGCATTTCGCATACTCAATTTAGCCTACTGCAGTTTTTATAAGAAAACACTTTCAGTATTATAATTATTATTAATTGATATATTATTCATTTTAAGAGAAAACTTCCATCTTGTACTGTGACTCGAACCCGGGTCTCCTGATTGGTACTCATATATCAAATGGTACTGCGGAATAATTTCCATAGGATATTAATAATAATATTCAGTGTGGCAATGAAGCTATATTTACCTTCATGTGATAAATTTTCCAGTGTATTAGTTGTTTTCTACTAATCTTCACTAAAATGGCATGTGAATTGATACGTACTTCTAGATCCAGTTTCCAGCTGTCTTATGCAGGAAATTACCAACAATACAAGCAAAATAGCAGAATTCTAGATTATTTAAGTGCTTGTGGTCATAACTTTAATCTATGAGTAATAATGCTAGTATTGTGCCTGTACTTCGCACCATATTAAATTCATTCTATGTCTGTTTGTTAAGATATATCAAATTTATGAAATTTATTCTATTTCTGTTTGTTAAGCTATACCAAATTTATTGTATACACAGTTTTTGTGAATGAAAACGTAGAATGCCAAATAAACGTACTCCAAATATTACGTCTCACAATTTCGAGTATGTTAAATGTCCGTATGCAAATTTTCGTGTGCCAAGTGACTTGAAATGGTGACAACGCTGTGAAGGTTATTGCTCGGAGAGATACAGATAACGTATTCGAGAAATGGGTGAGACAACGAAAAATGTAAACAAAACACGATTGTTTTTAAAGATATCTCAGGAGATTTGATTTCTTGTACCTATGTAAGTTATCGATTACTACTTTAAAAATGAATGAATTGACTTAAGAAAATGCAAGGTAGTACAACAAATGGAGATTTTTTATTCATTAATTAGATTTGTATAAAGTAAAATAAGTTTTTCTTATTTCCTGTGTTCATGGAATGTTTAATTAAAATTAAATCCAAAAGTTTAATACAGTAATAACATTTTAAATTTTGTTTATTACTTCAACGTAAAATAAGCGTAATCATATTTTCACTTTTCCTTTACAGTTTTAAATGTTTTAAAATTTTGTTTTTATAACGTGAAATAAGCACATCTTATTATATTGTTTACGTTCTCTATAATATTCAATTGAAATGGAGTATAGAAATATTTTTTAATATTTTCAATTTAGTTTGAAATAAGCGTGCGTTATTATCTGTCTAAACATCTGATTAAAATTAGGTTGTAGAGTTTATTTTAAAGTTTTCAAGATTTTGTTAAACGTGAAATTAGCATTGTTCATTCTCCATTGTCTAACGCAGTTTAAACACAAAAATTAAACTGTATATCATCTGTATTTCTTCTTACGAGTTTAAAAACAATGTACATGGCAATGACCTTCCACTTCCCTGTTCAGAACAAGCCAGGTGGAGGGGTCGTTTAGAGTAACACAACTTAATGTGCACTCCCTGCTGATTGTAGCGTTGCACGATCTCATAATTAATGTACCGTATTTTAAAATGCACTTTTTCTGGAAAACTATTCAAAACATAGCAAAATGGTATTTGACTTTTTTATTGCACTTTACTGGAGGAATCATCCTCCAGAATTAATGACATTACTTACGGTTCAGCCTGTATATGGTGCATAAGTAACAAAGATTTCTGGAACGAAAGTTATAAACGAGAACTATAAATATTTTTCAAGGATGCAAGTATCATTAAGCATACAACGCTGACCAGGCTAAGGTGAGCAGAACACGTCATGAAGGAGAGAAGCAAGGAACGCGGTAAGAACATTTCAACTTCTGAAACATTCAACAAATGCCACAACGAGGGCTGGCACTTTCTGTACCACAATACAGGATTATAGTTATGGAACGTACTTCCAGAATATAGCTATTGTGCGGCAGTTGTCTAGTAAACACTGCTCGTGCACGCACTGGTACTGAGCATACAGAAAGTATTAAGTAACAGGCGATTGCATTTAGTTTTTTCTTTACTTGGTCACTTAACGACGCTGTATCAAGTACTGGTTATTTAGAGTCGATGGAATTAATGACAGCGAGATGGTATCTGGGGAGATGAGCCGAAGGTTCGCCATAGATGAGCTGACATTTGCCTTACGGTTTCGTATACCTCGGAAGAAACCCAACCACGTAATCATACCAAATGACAATCGAACACGAACGCAACTCCAGATCAGCAAGCAAACACGCTACCGCCTGAGCTACGCCGGTGGCTTACTTACATCTAGTTAGTTGGCGTCCTATGTTAAAAAGATTTTTTAAAAGTTCTTTCTAGACTAGGGATTCCCAACCTTTAAGAAGATTGTGAGCACTGTCCACATGTGATAGTACGCGAGCTCCATGAAATAAATAAATAAATAAATAAATAAATAAATAAATAAATAAATAAATAAATAAATAAATAAATAAATAAATAAATAAATAAGTAAACAAGTAAACAAGTAAACAAGTAAATAAATAAATAAATAAACAAACAAATAAATACATAAATAAATAAATAAATAAATAAGTAAAAGTAAAGAAATAAGTAAATAGGTAAATAAATAAATAAGTAAATAGGTAAATAAATACATAAATAAATAAATACAATTTAAAACACTCACCAGGGTAATGACATCCTTGAAATTGAATGTCATTCAAAATTTTAGTGATATCCAAGGGGAAACAATCCTGTAGATTTGAATCAGGTAATCGTGATAGTGCTTTGTTCTAGAGATATTTCATAAGTTAGAAAGTTTTTCCTATAGGTTAGTTGTCCCTAATAAAGCTAGACATTTGAAAGAAAAGCTCCGCATTATTTGGAGTTTTTTCTATCTTCTGACCCTTTCCCAAGACTATGAGTTTCTCCTTTTTAAACAAATATTTCAACTTTAAGGAGGATTGGAGATCTAACAATTGAAGTTCATCACGAGCAGCCATATTATTCTCTTAAATAATCTTGATTTTTTCAGATTAAGTTCACATTGAATTGAAAGGGGTTATACATCATGAAATATTGGAAGGTCTATTAGACCGCTAAAATAGTATAATGAATGAATAGGAACACTATTTTTTTTCGGTTGTACAACAAGTTTGAATTGAAAAAAGGATCTCAGAAGCGTTCGTGCTCGCGAGCACGACGGAGCACCAAATGTGATTGAAAGAGCATCATAATGCTCGTGAGCACAAGGTTGAGAACGCCAGTTTTAGACTGTCAATATTTCGGGAAGTGGTACCAGGCATACCTTTACCTCCAAGGTCGATGATAGTTTGTTGGGTAACGTGGTTAGAAGATATTTTCATACAATCGTGGATCTAATACACGCTCTCAATATTAAAGACAATTCTTCGATTAAAGCGGCGAAATTGCTTCAACTCTATGAGGATTTGCCAACAATTCAAATAAATTTCAAACATGTAGCAAAGGGAATCACAATGTTGTGATCTGGAAACCTGAAAATTGTTGAAGCCCTTCAATATGTCGGTGAACTGTCCGAAATCATTAATGAAACTACAGGTAAAGCAACTGCAGCAGTGAAAGAAAAACGGGAAAATATGTCTAAGAAAAATGCAGAATTTTCTACTATATGTAAAATTGGAGATGAACTTGAACGGACCAAATACAGCGCAAAGTTTAGCTGCACATGAAATAAATAAACTTGATATTCCTCTTTTTAAGTTTGTTATAATCACGTCTTTTGACGTGGAAAGAACATTTTCGGAATTCAAAATATAAGAAATTTTGGTTTAGAGATATTGAAAATGTACATTGTTGTATTTTGCACTAGGTTTCGAGAATATGTATCGTCAATGTGTAGTGTAGGATAGTAGGCCTATAATGTAGTGTAGTGTAATTTTCTCTCTTCAACAATTTATTTTGATAGGCATGTGAATGCTCGTCGAATATGTTTGCATGCGAGACATGTGTCTGCATATTAATGGTATTAACGTAGGTATGCGTGAAAAGTATATTCATGTACAGTCTTATGATAATGTTTTGTCGCACAGATACTTTATAACTCCCAGAAAGGAGGCAGTACGAATGACCAGTGTACGAGCGACGCAGTTCACAAGACGAGGACTATTTGAGGGAATAAAATTAGTTTTATTTCGTTGTATGTCTGATCATGGGACCTGAGTCACAAAAGAAAGACTAGTTGCGGTGATAATTCTTTTTAATCAGTATATACAGGATGTTAAAAAGTATCCACTATTTTAGGAGGTGATAGTATGCATCAAAACAAGAAAATAATGTCTAATAAACAAGGGTCCTATAACACATACTTTCTGAGATGTGAACACTTGTTCATAGAAGGTGCTCAATGTGACGTCCATGCATGGCAATGCATTGCTCTGCCCTTTGGCATAAGGAATCGCGCACTCTTTGAAATTTGTTTTAATACCTTAATAAGAAAGTCCTGATAACGATTCCCAGTTTATCTCTGTGGTAGCACGTATGGCCCTATTAATCTATCTATCACCAAGGACGCCTGCCCACAAGTTGATTGAGAATCGGTGCTGATACCTTGTTTCTTCAACTGCATGGGGATTCTCATCAGTCTACACATGCTGATTACGAAAATTCACAACACCATCTCTGCTGAACCCCGCTCATATCCGCAACCAGACTTTTGTTTTCAGTATTCCTTGCGACGAATCAGTATTCCATGCCAGGGGTGTCAACTACGTTATTATTATCTTTTAGTCTGCTGTATCGTAGGGCAGAAAAATGCATTGCCATGAATGGATGTCACGTTAAGAACCTTCTATGAACAAGTGTTCATATCTCAGAAAGTATATGTCGTGGGACCCATATTTATTAGACATTATTTTCTTGTTTTGATGCATACTATCACCTCCTAAAATATTGGACACTTTTTTTAACACTCTGTATGTCACGGAAAAAAATATTTGCGTTTCTTTAAGGTCCGAGCCCGGCCCGAACCCGACATATAAGTAAATTTCAACCCGAGTCCGTGCAGATCCCTAATGTGCATGTATACTTATTAAGTGTAAGACAACATGTAAGCTTATGCAAACAAAAGCATGTTCATTGCTAATAAATTATGGTAACGACAAAAGACCAGACCCTGACAAAGTACATAAGCCTGAAAACGAATAAAGAAACAGAGTAGTCCTGTACTGTAAGTGGGTTTGATAAAAAATATAATTTAGCAAATGTTAAAGGCGTAAGTATTAACGTCTGTAATTGCAAGTTAGATTAGTCTTCTGTGTTGCTGTAGCTTATTAATCAAACGTGACTGTCATGAAATCAATCCACTGCAATAAATTAGCTATACAGTCGGTGAATTGGCATGGAACCAAGCCAAGAGAATGTGCAAGATTGACATCACGATAAGTATCTGCAAGTGTGGCAACTTTTATCACACGCGACATCAATCATTGTAAATTGCCTACGCACTCAAACGATTGACAGGGTCATAACATCATACATAATATATTTTAGTAACACGTTTCTGAATTGAACATACTGATGTGCGACAGTGTACTGTAGCAGTTCTTACACCATCGTTTGAATAAATTCATAACCTACCAGAATTATGCCGAATGACTTAAATTTAATAGCAAGCAAATTCCATATGAAAATTTCTGAAATAAAAACTAAAGTAATGGCATTCATAGAGAAAGCACATACGTGTGTGTGTCTAATGCCTACCCACTTCACTTTACGTGATTCGGGTTCCGCATACTGCGGATAGATGGCAGCACTGTGACCCATTTTCAAATTGCACACCACATCGGCGGACCACATTATGCATGATGTGTATCTGTGAAGAGTTATGTCGTGTACTAGGGTGAGTGTATTCGAGTAAGTGTAGTGTAGGGAATGGGTGAGGATGATGATGAAGTTGAGGAAGGGAGAAGGGGAAACCCGGTTCCGGCACGTAGCCTACTTCTGTCGAATAGCATGAAAGGGGCCTCCAGGCTTAACGTCCCCATCAGATGGACGAATCGCTATCAACAGTGACATATACAGACCGATTATTTAGCCCTGACAGCTCAGTGACGCGAAAAAGGGGTAGTAATAGGAGTGGGGAGAGTTCCGGAGTAGAGATAAGGGCGGGCGGTCGGTAAAGGAATACAGTACAGCTTAATTGTACTGGAATCATACCGCTCTACCGCACGTATGACATCCTATCGCTTCGAAGGCAAGCGAGTGAATAACCCAAACACCCCTTGGCGTAACTAAATGGACTTGCTTGACCCAGGCGCAGATCCCCGGCGACTGTCAGGACTAAGTAATCGTACTGTACCTTACCTTCATATGCACTGCGGAGAGATTTGGGATTTAACCCAGGCATATTGATGCACATTTCAGTGATTAAATGAGATGCAAAATAATGATCAACAATAGAACTATTGAGCAGGTCAATAATTTTAATTATGAGGGGTTCAATGTGTCCTACTGCCAGAAACAAGATATAAATACAAAAGTGAACAAGTTTTATAGAATGTGTGGCACGATACGACGTACGTTAAAAAATAAAACTTCAAAAACCACACAATTGAAGTTCTATGAAATAATTGCAGTACCAACTTTGGCATATGCAAGTGAAAATTTGACTTTCAATAGAGCAGATAAAAAGAAAATTGAAGTGGCCGAAATGAAGTTCTTACATCCCTTGGCAGGTTTTACTATTCTTGACAAAAAACGAAACGTAGATATAAGAACAGAACTGAATATGAATAATTTCAAGGGAAAAATTGTTCCGGGGCCGGGTATCGATCCCGGGACCTCTGGTTGAACCAGCGCTCCACCACTGAGCTACCCGGGAAAAATTATTCAAATCTGCTTTACAGGGAGTTCTTCACCTGAAAGACTAGATTTGCATAATATATACGTTACTGTGTACGTTAACAGAAAAACACAATTCCAAGTCACACAGAGATTGTGTGCACTCGTTGTGGGTCTCTGGCGTTTCGTCAGCCCACGCGAGTTGTGTGGATATAAAGGGAAAAATTGAGACGGTGTCGGGTGGAGTTCCCGGGTAGCTCAGTGGTGGAGCGCTGGTACGTTCAACCAGAGGTCCCGGGATCGATACCCGGCCCCGGAACAATTTTTCCCTTGAAATTATTCAAATCTGCTTTACAGGGAGCTTCACCTGAAAGACTAGATTTGCAGAACTGAATATATTTAATCTCACAAACAAAATACATAAATCTAGGAAACACTGGTACTACCTTGTCCAAGGAATGACTCCTGACAGAATACCGAACATTTTAATGAACTCAAACCGAGAAGAATGGCAGACTGGCTGAATCTCTCTTAATGTGGAAACAGGTCTATGGGCCTAATTCCGTGAAGTTGAAGAAGAAGAAGAAGAAGAAGAAGACGACGACTCCGGGCGAAAATGTGTCCCCACTGCTATGCAGCCTGATTGCAGACTGTTGAGTGGCAAAACATTTCACAATAATACTGTAAGTGTGATCAGAATTAATTTTGTTTTTCCGTAACATTTTTATATGAACACATCATTATTTTGTGTAATATGAAGTTCAAAAAGTCTCTGCTAAATGCTGCACATGCCAAAGCGTACGCGTGTCGTCACCTGTCATACTGTGTTGCGTCATCTACTTGCAAGTGAATATAAGACGAGTATCACCTAATGAGTAACTAGCGTTATCTGCATATAACTGATATTGTCGAGGAAGTAATGACGTCACTGTACAAGTCCATGTAATAGAGGGGAGTCAACTGAAAATGGAGGAGTCCATTATTTATAACGTGGTAAACTGAATATCTGTTACTTCAATTATTTAGTACTGCTTTATCACTACTAATAAAAATAACAAGACACAAAAGAATACAAAGACGTATAGTAGAATAGATAAGGTCTGACGTGTGACCTTATAATGCGCAGCGCTAGTGGACTCCTTACATTATTTAAATACGAGTAACTATTTGCAATACTATTTTCACGAAAAATACCTACAGAAGAATAAACAAGTGTATATACTTAGTATTTTGTGGACCTAGAAAACTCATTTGACAGAGTAGATTGGAGTAAACTGATGGGGATCCTGAAGAAAATTGGTTCGAATTGGAACGAGAGAATGCTGTTCAGTTATCTTTATATAAAACAACCTGTCGAAGTCAAGAAAGGAGAAGAAATGTCAGAAGGAAGTGAAATAGGGATTGCAGTTCGACAAGGATGCCCTATATCATTTACCCGATGCAGAACTGTTTTCAGAACATGGGAAGGGTAATAGTGGGAGTAAGAAGAATAAAATGCATAAGATTTGCTGATGGTATGGCGTTGTTAGCAGAACAGGAGACGATACTAAGAGTCCACGCCTCTGGAATTCTCTCCCTGACCACGTCAGAGACTGTCGGACAATATCAAAATTCAAATTTAAATTAAAAAATCACATTCTAGTTCGTGGAATTGCTTGTTGAACACATGTCAGGTTGCGCAACTTCACCTTAACCCATGACTATAGTAAATATTGTAACTATGCTGTTGTAAAATTGAAAATTAATATGTAATGTATTTATTATTATTATTATTATTATTATTATTACCATTATTATTATTATTATTATTATTATTATTATTATTATTATTATTATTATTGTTGTTGTCAGTTATCAATATCATCATTGCTATCTCTGTTTCCTTTCTTTTTGTTGTATTAGCTCGATGAGAGCTCTATAGTGTTCTTTTGGCTCTGTTGACCCTCTATAGGGCTTTAACTTAATTTGTACCATTTTCATCAGTGTTTGTATTTCTTTTTTGTATTTATATGTGCTATCTGGTAGGATGGAAGAGAAGGCCTTATGACCTTAATCCTGTCAGATTAAATAATAGATACGATATAGGATCTAAATGACAGCTGTGAGCAGTATGGGATGAGGATAAATGCAAACAAGACGAAGACCATGGTCACAGGAAAAGAAATAAAGCAGGTAAACTTGCGAATTCTAAATGAGGCAGTAGAACAAGTGGACAGCTTCAAATACTTGGGCTGTACTGCAAGCAGGAACATGAGCTGCTGCTAGAAAGTCAAAAGGGAGATATCAATGGCAAAGGAAGCTTTTAATAGAAAAGGGGGCATCTTCTTCAGACCTCTGGAAAAAAACTAAGGAAGAAACTAGTGAAGTGCTTTGTGTGGAGTGTGGCATTGTATGGGGCAGAAACATGGACATTACGACGAAGTGAAGAGAAGCGACTAGAAGCATTTGAAATGTGGATATGGAGAAGAATGAAACGTGTGAAATGGAGAGACAGAATAAGAAATGAAGCTGTGCTGGAAAGAGTGGATAATGAAACTGATCAGGAAAAGGAAAAGGAATTGGCTGGGTCACTGGCTGAGAAAAGAAACTGCCTACTGAAGGATACACTGGAAGGATTGGTGAACGGCAGAAGAGTTCGGGCCAGAAGAAGATATCGGATGATAGACGAAAGTAAGATATATGGATTATATGCGCAGACTAAGAGGAAGGCAGAAAACAGGAGAATGCTGGGTTTACAGTGAAAGACCTGCCCTTGGGCAGAAAACAATGAATAAATAATAATTCTATAACAGTATGAATAAAAGGATTTATTGTAATTTATAGCCACATTAAATGTGTTTGACTATATGAGTTTTGGCCATATAATCTTCATGTTGTGTAAACAAATTAAGAGCATATAAATGAACCTCATTCAACAGCGCAATTGTTTAACGAATAAAATCATTGTTATGCAATACTATTTAACATTGATGCCAACAAATGCATCTCATCAATTCAAGTCTGTAGGTGCTGAGTTGCTTTTATATAACTATTTAGTAACAAAAGTCTCCGCACTCACAACATTACTATGACGTCACTTGAAACAAAAGAAGTCATTCTGTGTGACAGGGAAGACACACCTACTGCAACATTCCTGTGGACGAAACATTACAATGTAGTGGTAGACTAGCCATTCCCTGCAAGAGAAATCTTTGTAAAGACTAAGAGATTCACAATTCACGGATTCGTTTCGTAACCACTGTTTTGTTATTCAACGACCAGAACTGTCTCACTTATTCAACAAATCAATGTCTGTTGCTGCTACAAGTCAGTGGCGGCTAGTGTGGTATTGGCAAAGAGGCTTCATGCTTACTGACATGATTATTTCTGCCTCCTAAGTAGTTCGGTTGGTAGAGCACTGACTTATAGCGACTCCGGACCCGAGTTCAAATCTCGACGATGGCGGATTCGTATTGTCGTGGACAAATTAGTCAATGCCTGACAGTCTTTTACACTATGTACACTATGCTATTTTTAGTATTCACACTATCATAAAGAAGGTAAACTTACTTTGGTTAAACACATTTACGCCATTATACACTATTTATAAAATAAATAGGCTATAGTATTATTAAATAAAATATCTCGCATTGCAATACACACCATCGTACATAATAGTGTAAATAATGTTTAATCAATCTAGGCCTGCATTCTTTATGATAGTGTAAATACTGTAGTAAAAATTGCGTATTCTAGTGTACGCAGTGCAAATAATTTAAATTTTAAATATTAGTGTAATTGAATCGGAGATTGCAAAAACAGCACAATATGTCAATACGCCACACAGTGACATGTGCTGTTTCTGCAATCCCGATTCCATTGTAAAGTGCTTTATGTTTTCTTCTACCCAATTTGACCAAACAAGAGTCGCTTGAGTAGTCAGTAAAGTATTTCGCTTGTTAGATGCACTCAATCGTGCACTTAAAAACTCCAGTAATACTTAATCTTGTAGCCTCTTGGGACAAAGTACAGCCCCTAACGATAACTTATGAATGTTATTTTTCCGATAAGAAACAATGTATCAGTATTATGATATCTAGAGAAAGTATTGTTAGGAAAATAACTTTGTTAGGCACATACTTATCCACAAAAGAAATCATGCATCTATTACGACATTTTTGGGGAGATTAGAATTTTTAGTGAAGAAAATAGAAAAAAAAAAACTAAGTCGAAAAAAAAAATAGTTTAAAAGTCTGAATTATATAGGCCTACATAGATGAGGGCTGATACGTACATCTATTATCAGGCTGTACATCTCACTTGACATGTGTCAGAGGAAGAAAAATTGCTTGTATATAACTGAAATATGACTAGTGTAATATGTAGCTAGTCAACGATGTATGCAATGGAGAACTGGCCACTCTATCTCATTATGTATAATAAATTCTATTAAGAGGTTAAAAAATAATTGGTGTATTTTTTCTGTTTCCTAATAATGTAAAATTGGGTTCAAAAAGAATGGGCCGACACTTGGTAGTTTAAATGTAAAGTTTTCAAGTCAGTCACACGAGTGAACTCACTGCGTTCAAAGGCAATGTTTTGATGTTTGTTCCAGTTGATTCTTTTATAGTCTACAATGCAGCATGTTCTACGAGGTGGTGTAGCATAGTGGTAAATTTTCTGATTCAAAACCAGAGGTTGTAAGTTCTCTTCCTGGCAGGGTTGATATTTTTTTGCATTATTTTATATTTTGAATGACAAGTGTTAGTGGAATTTGTTAATACACTTGGTTATGCAATTTTTCAAACATATTATAGCCCATCATTCGTGGGCTATTTAGTATTAGGCAAGACCTGGCCTGTATAAAACATAATAGTTTGTTTACTTTCTAAAAAATCAGAAGCACATCAAATATAAACAAAAATTATGCAAAAAAACCATATAAACAAAAAAGGCCTGTGGAAGGGACTAGTATTTCGTCCATAAACACCTGCATCAACAACTACCCTCATTCTGCGCGGCATGGAGTCCACAAGATTATGGAATAGCTCTATATCCGTGGCCACCTCCTCACACGCATCTAGTACTCTGTCCCACAATTCGTCTGCTGTTCGTACGGGTGGTTCTGCCCAATTAGAGCGTAGGATCCTTTTCAATCTAGCCCACACATTTCCATATCTGGTGAATTTGGAGGCCATTCGAGCAGGTCGACATCAGGCCTCCTCGTAAACCATCTTTGAATGCGATTGGCGATGTGTATCGGGTGGTTGTCCTGCTGAAACACAACTGTTCCGTCTGGATACCATTCTCGGCCTGAAGGAATCATTACAGTTTGCCAAAATGTGTTCATATACTTCTGCCTAAACCGACCGTGGATGCGTTCTAGAGGCCCTGCCCCAGTGTATGGAATTCTCCTGCAATACGCATCCCTCACGTGGCCCGAACTGTAAAGTCGTCCCACTAAGCGTTCATCGTATCGATGGTCATCAAAACATGGCCAGGACCATAAGTGCTACTGGAGACAAATACCTCGCCGGAGAAAATGACATTTCTCCAGTCGAAATCCCGCCGGATAGTAGCATAAGCTAGATCAGTCGTGCTCACAGAGGGCAACCTGCACTCAGTGCATGTAAGTGAAGCTAGAGCAGAACGAGGTGCATTACGCTGTGATGACGTAACAGCACGCTAGCTGGAGCTTTTCTCCAGCTGATCGACTCTTCTTGGCTTGTGGACTTGGCTTTCCTGACAGATGTAACAAATCATTTAAATAACCTCAATATTTCCCTGCAAGGTAAAGATCTTCTGATTATTGATTTGTTCAATAAAATTAAAGTATTTCGAATGAAACTTAATTTGTGGACACAACAAATGCAACAACGCCATTTTCCCGCATTTTCTAAACCTAAGCAAATTTGTGTCTAATGTTATGGATTCACAATATGCTGATTTGTGGAGTCTTTGACTAACTTAGATAAGGCATTTGAGGAACGATTCAGTGAAACAGAATTCTACCAGTTGTATTTTCAAATATTCATGTTTCCATTTTCCGTTGATACATCCACAGTTCCCTTCACACTTCAAATGGAATAAATACATCTCAAATGTGACAGCGTTCTTGAGGTGAAGTTCAAAATAACTACATTCTACCATATCTCATCTGATCCTTTTCCCCGTCTGCATAGGCATGCAGCAAAAATAATGAGGTTGTTTGGTACGACGTACTTATGTGAGATTTTTCTGTTACCTGTATAAAATGTGTGAAACTAGTCTCAGATCACAGCTAAGCGATAAGCATTTGACATCTATGATTCGGCTGCATTTGAGTAGATTCAGATTGTTCCAGATATTACTCGTCTGGTGGCACAAACACTCATGTAATGCCTAGCATTTTAAGTTTACGTCTGTTCCTAAAATACTTTCTGTTTAGAATTTCTTTTGCCAATGTAAATGCAATAAATTGATTTATATTGCTTATATTTTGTTTGAAAGACGATCCTACATCCTCATCTTCTTGCCCCGCTGGCTTTGCCGAGTTCCATAGCACAGACTTCTACTCGTTGCCTGGTCCACTTATACGTGCCCAGTCTGCACCCTCTCGCCCCGGTCGCTCCCGTGAGCACCCCTGAGCTAGACGGTCCACGACATGATCCATTTTCCAATGTTCTTTCGTCGCAGTTCGACAAGATCTTATGCCACGCTCTCTAAAACGTCTCCTTACGGTTAGTGGGGAGCCCGGAAAGTTGGACGTCATCTTCAATTCAAAGGCACTTCGAAAAGGATGGTTTTCAACTTCTCTGATTAAGATGACGTCCTCTTCCCTTGTAGAGATGCGCGGCCGACCAGGAATTGCACGATTCGAAATTTCATTGTTCTCAAGAAATAATTTTGCCCACCTCTTAGCAGTTGTCAAAGGGACTCCAATCTCTCTTGTTGCACTCGATGCAGAATAACCTACGCGAAAGAGAGCACTGAGTTGTTGACGCTGTTGCTGTGTATTTGCTCTATCTGCCATTCTGAGGAGTAACGACGAGACAATCTGTCAACGATGTCAACGCTCCTTTTGAAGAATATAGTTAAACAAAAAATACAGAATGCTAAATTCCAATATGAACTGAAGAATAGTAAACAGCATCACTTCAGTAGGCCTATATTGCAATTATTAAAACAAATAGAACTAAATTCTGTGTTTACAATGGTAACATGTTTTAACATTGTAGTTAAACATATTTTAAAGCTATAAATCAGACATAAATGCAGATGATTTTATTGACAGGAGTGTTGCCCGGGGAGGGGTTGTGCTCTTTACTAAACATTCAATCGACTTTGGAGCGATGTCGCTATTTGGTACTTATGCAAATGGTGTTTATAAAAACTTATTATGATAATTTTGTAATGCAAAGAATTAAGACTAACGAAGATTAGAACCTTCTACAACCAATGTTATCTGGTTTAGACCCATGCTTAAGCCACCTACGCTACAATGGCTCATACTTCAATCCTGCGTATTACGTAGCTTTCCCGTTCATCTTCGTTTCGATCAATTTTGTACCCCGTTTCGACATATTTAGTATTTATAATTTTTATTTCTATTTCACTATTCAAAGGCCTTGATGCAGCTAGAATCAACCCTTCGTTTTATTTTGTAACATATTTGAGAACAAAATGCAGCACATTTACATTGTTTAATTGTGTCATCTTGTGAACAGGAGCTTCAAGGAGATGGACATGCGCACTGTTCTATTGCCGGCCCATTCTTTTTTGAACCTTACTGTACGTGACAGATTGAGAAGAATTTGCAATTTATTATTATTTATTTTGGTAATTTGCTAGAAGACGGGCAAAATCCAACATGGCTGACGAAAAACTACCAAAAACGTTCTGCCAACTATGAAGTCCAAATGTCACCAAACATCGCAAAATCAAAGATGAAAAATGGAATATATATTCATATTTTTAAAGAAGAACAAGCCCTCCAAAAAATGAAAATATATTTAATTTTTCGCCTTTGATTTTTTTGGCGTTTCGTGGCATTCGAACTTCATAGTTGGTAGTACTTTTCTTGCAGTTTTCGTCCGCACTTTACCCCCAAAAATCACTAAAACACAAAACAAAACATAATAATTTATCACCTTATCAAATAAAATTCAATTCTCATTGGCGTCTTCATTGACAACCACTTCACTTCCAGTATAAATGATACAGGCTTTAAGGCAATCTAAACTTAAACCATGCAGGCAACAAAGAACTAAACCAACACTTTGTCGTACAGTCAACTTTGCATAAATAAACCACGTCTTTACACTAAATGAAATTCTCTTCGAACACTTATTACACCTTAACATCTACAGAAAATTCAGTAAATAATTCCTTTAAACCACAGAAAAACAGTTTTCTCAACATTCAACGCAATCCTTATTCACCAGCGAAAGAAGAAAACCAAAATCGACACAAAATTTAATAAATGATTTCAGAACACGGATTCTTTCCTTTCCCTCTTACTTCAAAATTCCAACCTTGTGCACACAAAATAAATTATTGGCACTGAAAAGTGCCTTTTCGTAAGCATGATGATGCGCATTCGACAAATGCAGACGAATCTATAATGTAACATCACTCACGTCAAACAACCAAGAACAACTGACAACGTCATTATCCATTCAAAATTAATGAAAATTCTAGAATAAATTACAACTATAACCAATCTAATCGAAAGAAAATCACAAAAATCATAAAATGACAAACTTTCAATAGCTTTAGCCATCAGACACAACATAACACCACTCACGTCAAACAACCAAGAACAACTGATAACGTCATTATCCATTCAAAATTAACGAAAATTGTAGAACAAATGACAACTATAACCAATCAAATTAAAAGAAAATCACGACGACACCTAGTATAAAAAACCTAGAACTAACATGTAAAAGTCACTAAAAGATCACTAACATTTAACTCTGAAATAAAAGAGTTGGTAATATTTACTATATTCAACCAAGTGCCCTTCTTCTATCAAATTACCTTTATTTTTTATGAATTTTCTTACTTTTCATATCATGCAAATTAGTGACTGATACCATTTCAAAACAAGTGGATTCATATGTAATATACATGCTTGTAAAAACATAGTTCACTATCAACGAATACTCCTAGGTCTTTGACACAATCAGTTCTGTTAATTTGAACATTTAGTAGTTGATGCAAATCTGGCTTTTAGGTATAGTTCCCTGTGAAGCTGATTTGAATAATTTCAAGGGAAAAATTGTTCCGGGGCCACATATCGAACCTGGGACTTTTGACTGAGCGCGTCAACGTTCTACCGACTGAGCTACTCAGAAATTACGCCAGACACCGACTCAATTCTTCCCTTTATATCCACATACCTCAAGTGGGCTGACAGGCCGCCAAAACCCAACACTGAGTGCACACAAACTCTGTGTGACTTGAATTCTAGTTTTCTGTTAACGAACAGTAATATATATACAGTCAACTTCGGTTATAGTGAACCTCTGTGGACCAGCATATTTCGTTCACTATATCCGAGGTTCACTAAAACCGAAGTGTCTGTTTTTATACTACTGACGTTGTTGTACATACAGTATTAATGTCCGTTTGGGTCAGACCACGTTCAATATCGTACTAATATTAGCTGTATCTTCCAACATAAACAATTTATGCTTCGATATCCTGATGCTCACAATTCTAAACTTGAATCTAATCTGGTCATGTAAGTAGTAGGCATTGACCGATTTCGCACCTCTTCCCACTAGACATATGCTATTATGTACTCGGCCTTGGAATTTCCCCGGGTTCACTTTTACAAAGATGCGGGATGGAGGGTTGAGGACCATTATACTGTAATCCTTCTTGTATTTACCCTTTGGTCATCACTCTACTCCCTTTTACAAAAGAAAAAACTTTCTCTTCCTATTCTTCGAATAACCTCTTTTAAAGAAGTCAGAACTAATCTTTCCTTTCTCCCTCACTGCGTACACTATTCTCTCTAACATGTTTCAAGCTGTCCAGGAAGATTTGTTCAGCTTCCTGAACAAATCCTTTGTCTCTCAATGCACATAACGAGTAGAGGATTTGAGATTTTGTTCTGAACATATTCTTGGAAGTTTATAGGAGAAAGGATTTCCTAAATTACCATTTTGGCCATTTTGACCATTCACTATAAACGGAAATATTAATGTACTTTTTAATGTATGCGGGTCGGGACCAACTATAGCCGAATATTCACTATAACCGAGTTCACTATATCCAGAGTTGAAAATATATATATATATATATATATATATATATATATATATATATATATAATGCAAATCTGATTTCAGGCAGCCTATATTCGAGGGAATTTGGTTTTTCTGGGAAAGTTATGACATTAGTCTTGAAAACATTAATTTCCTTGCCGTTGTTTTCAGATTACTATGCAATCAATACTATTATTATCGTTATTGTTATTATTATTATTATTCCTTTGTTGATAGACTAATGATACAGCCGTAATAATCAACTTTCTCTTAATATCAAATGCGGAGAACTGGGTAGGCCTAACCATTACTGTAGAAGAGTTGAATGCTTGACTAGAGGCAAGCCTTCTTTGTATTCTGTGTTCAAACGCATCGTTTGGATCGCAATTCTGTTTTCACATATGTACAAACCACGTCAATATGAGACGAAGGAATGAAGGAATAATAGCATGAGAGAGAAAGAGTGGAAAATAGAGGCTGGAGTCGGCCGCGGTGGCGGCGAAAATAAAGCAAAGCGAAGCGCAGTGATCTAGTCTTTCCGCTCTCCCGATATAGAAAAGCTGAGATCCAGCCGGACGAGCTGGCAGAGCAGACTGGAATGAAAGCAGCTACCACCACTTTCTAGCGACGATATCAATTTGTTTCCAGCATCCAGCTAACAGCTCAGAAACCAGAATCAGGTCCTAGAGCAAGCGAGTGTCAAACTCAGTGCAGTTCTTGATGACTGAGGATTCCTTGCCGATGCACGAGACTGGAGAAATCTGTAGGCCTATCTTAAAGTCCTTAACTTTATTTTTCAAGTTTTCTTAGGCCCGGTATTATAAATACGGTTCATCTAAAGATTAAGTCAAACCGAACCGAGAGTTTAACGCTATGCGCCGTATTACAGAGTCTCGGTTAATTTAAACTGTATTAGAATACGATTGGTATTACTGCTAGGAACGAAAAGAAAACTATCGTTGCTGTTTAATTATGTTATTGCTGTTAAAATGGCAGACTCTCGTGAACAAACTTTATTAAGAAACAACTTTGTTCTTCCGTAATAGAGAAAATATCGCAAAAAAACCTGTAAAGGGCCAATACCGCCTACTTCAGTATGCTTGTCAGATTTAACCTCAGATAGCTTCTTAATGCTGGCTACCAACGTTGTACCCCCAAACACATTACAACCAGACTAAACAATGCAACTGAACTCAAACACAATCAACTGACTAATAATGAACTTAGAAATTGACGGCTGCCGATTCTTTTTGCCGTTAAGTGTAAATGCCTTCGCTTAGTCTTTGTGGTAGTGTATTATGCTGTCTGCATCTCCATACGCAATGAAAATTGGACACATGTTTGTATGGACTCCTTTCTACACAGAATAGTCCAAAGCAAAGCAATAAATAGTTGTTGTTTTGAGGTTAGACTCCTGTTTTCATTCTTGGATGTTGGATATGAGGTCTTAATGAATCGTGACTAATTTAAAATCTTCTATTATATTCATTGTAGTGATAGAATATATTGTTAGTTCTTGTCCGGAAAATATTACGTCGCCTTTGATTAAAGTGAATATTTTCATCTGAGTCACTAGACAGCGAACTGATATAAAATGAAATTATTTTAGTTTAACTCTTAATGGTATCTAGTTAATAAATAGAAGTATTTAATAAATATATATTTATTTCCTACAGGCAAAATCTATTGCACTTTCAAAATGTACATGCAGAAGGGCAATTGTAGAAAATATACTCGCTTTAAAAGTAAAATTTATAGATTTGTAAAATCACTCCTTCATTGTAAAAAAAAAACACTTGTAACCACATTTCATTGCAAAGATTTGACTTTCTTCGTAAAGTTCAACTTCACTAACTCAAATTGTGAAACAGAAGTTAACAATAGTGACAATCTACAAGAATTGTAATACCTCTGAGTGAGGCTCTGGCTGACATGTAGGCCTACATCTATTATCAGGCAGTAAATCTCACTTGATATGTGTAAAAGGAAGAACAAATTGTTTGTATACATCTGAAGTCTGATTAGTGAAATAAGTTACTATTCAGCGATGGATGCAATGGAGTAGGAAAGGAACTGACAACCTACTTCATTATTTCCTGACTTAGTTGCCTTATAAGTGATGCCTTATTGGTGTCACTTATGAGGTTCAAACCTGTCTTCAGACAATTGACTAAACAACAACAAAGAATTGTAAACATTGTGAAATAAACTCCATACTACTTTGGGATAAACTAGTAATGTAAACACAGTACAGCTACTTTCAAAATTCGACTAATGCATTCCTTGAAACGGTTATTTAACGAAATTGTATCAACTACGTCAATTGCATGAAACTAAATTGTGCCTGTACACTGCTGTGGAGTAAAGGCTGGTTCACAATAAACCGGGAACGGAAACGACAACAAGAACGAGAACGGAAATATTGTTAAATACATATATTTTAACATTATTTCCGTTCTTGTTCTCGTTGTAGTTTCCATTCCCGGTTTATTCTGATTCAGCCTTAACGGTTAGCAAGTGGGCCCGGGAACAAATCCTGTTGGTACAGGTTACTCGGTTAGGGGTTTTCCGAGGTTTTCCATCAACCAATTGAAGCAGAATTGTTGGGTAATTTTCGGCTTTGTATCGTGAACTCAATTCGCCATCATTAATTCAAATGTCATTGACACCATTACCATAACTCGAATTAAGTTCACGGTACAGCGTGCTGTATTCGTAGAAGAGCGCGGCCGTTTGGCTACAAAATCGTTTACAGAATAGTAGTGGTAAGCACAATAAGATAGGCTGCAGTGCAAGTCTTCGGTCCCTCCTCCATAAGAAAATTCTGTATGCATGAGTATGATATTAGTAATTGATTGCCAATTACATAGGCGCAAACAATGCATTATCTACAGTAGTGTACAGTACGATTATTTAGTCCTGACAGTCGCCAGAGATGTGCGCCTGGGTCAGACGAGTCCATTTAGTTACGCCAAGGGGTGTTTGGGTTAGTCACTCGCTTGTCTTTGGAGCGATCGGACTGCCAATCAGTCAAACATCAGTCAGCCAAAGAGGGAGATAAACACGAAAGGACAAGCAGTTAGTCTATCATCATTCAGGAAGAAGGAGAGATAAAAAGGACAGACAGTCAATCATTCAAAAAGAGGGTCAGATAAACAAGGAAGGAAGACAGTTACAGTTAGTCAATCGTATGTCATCAAAAGGAGCAAATAAAAAGGAAGTTATTCAATGTCACCAATAGATAGTAGATCGACATGAAAGAACTGAAGAACTGGCAATAATAATAATAATAATAATAATAATAATAATAATAATAATAATTTATTTTAGCTGGCAGAGTTAAGGCCTTCTCTTCCACTCAACCAGCAAAAAGTATACATACATATGTATGAACTTACAAGCTACAAAGAATTCAACAATTTGATTTAGATAAGAGTTACATGTGTACAATAGTTATTTATGAATTAGTCAGAAAAATACTATGAACTATTAATTAAACAATGAATTACAAACTTTGTAGCAGAATTAAGCTAAAATACATAGAATTTTAATATACTTCAAATAATGTTAGGTAATATAAAGATATTATTATGAGACAATTTTGAAAATACAGCGTTATTAGGATGATGTCTAAAGGAAGAAGTAACAATGTAGTCAGTAACAGTTCAAGGCAGTATGATTGGAGTGAATTGCTAAGAAGGTTATCCTTTAAGCTATTTTTAAAAATGTTTTTGTCTTGCAGCACCTAATACTTTGTGACAAGGAATTCCATTGTCGCGAGGTGGATACTGTAAAAGATGAAGAATAGCAAGATGTTCTATGAAGAGGTATACTTAAGGCTAGTTCACAATAAACCGGGAAAGGAAACGACAACGAGAACGAGAAAGGAAATATTGTTAAATACATATATTTTAACAATATTTCCGTTCTCGTTGTCTTTCCCTTTCCCGGTTTATTGTGAACTAGCCTTTAGCGTTCCACATATAAGTGATTTGGTATTTACGTCGTGGTTAGAGTATAGGTAAGAGAAACGAGAGGAAAGGTAATTTGGTGTTGAATTACTCAAACATCAGAAAGTAAAAGAGGCAGATAAAAAGGAAATGAGAGGCAATTATTCAATCATCACTCAAAGAAAGACGGATCAACAAAAAATGGCAGGCAGTTGATCATCAGTCAGTAAAAGAAGCAAATAGACCAGAAAGGGCAGATAGTCAGTCAATCATCAGTCAGGAAAAGAGGCATGTAAACAAGAAAATACAGACATTTAGTTATCATAAGTCAGGAACAGAATCAGATATACAAGAAGGTACAGTCAGTCAATCATGAGTCAGGAAAAGAAGGAAGTGAATAAGTAAGGGCAAGCAGTTAGTCAATCATTCTTCATGAAGAACTGAAGATAAACAAAAAAGGATCTGGAGTCAGTGAATCATCAATCAGGAAAAGTAGCAGGTAAATATGGAAAGGTAGGTAGTTAGTTAGTCGATCACTATTTCGGAAAGAGAGACAGATGAGAAATATCAGGCAGTGAATCAATATTCAGTCAGAAAAAGTAACTAATAAGAAAGAAAAATAGGCAGTCTGTCAGAAAATATACGAGTCATAAATACGAGCAGTATTTCAGAGAGAGAAACGAACAATAATGTATTCAGAGACTATCAGTCACTCAGTAGGCAGCAATACAGACAGATAGTCCATTTCCAGAAAACAAAAGCTCAACAGAAGTCAAGCTGATTGGGTACCAGGCACTTATAAATGCAAGGAATACCGACTTACAAAGAGGAAAAAGGAAATTATTGCAGAAAAAGTATGTGGGAGAGGCCTACAAGAGAAATCAATGCGTTATCGACGACCAGTGTGTGCTGTTCGGGTCAACTCCATCGTTTTATTTATACATAAGAAAAGCACCAAATCGCCGCTCTGTCAGAATGGGCAAGTAGCGGACAGAATTGTATATAGAGTAAAGTAGGTGGTTGACAGATGAATCAAATTATTGCGTATCCAGTCGTACCGGTTTCGGTCTCCGGTCTAGTAGGTGCTCTTTTTGTGAGTCTTTTTTGTGCCGATATGCAGAGATTAAATTATTATATATCCACTTTCGTTGTGCGTAAAAAATATATATATAAAACGTTGCCGATAATATGTAAAACAACCTTGAAATTTTTGGAAAGTTGTATCTCCATTTGTTGACATAATTATATGGTATGAACTGCTGATAATAAATTCCTGAGTTAATGGAATTTCTAGAGTAAACTTTCATATTTATATTATGTATGTCATAGACGCGACACCTATACACATATACGCACACGCATTCTGACATACAGAGATAATTCACTGGAACGAAACTTATGTTTCGGCGTCATAAACTGAAATAAGATTACCGAGCCAAGATTAATTATAATTCTACACAAATTTTACTCATAATTAAAATAAATGCTGCAATACTAACACTGAATATCCAAGCCTCAAATTTATTCCCACTGCAGAGCAGCAAGTATTTATATTATAAAATATTTAAAATAACTCTCTGGATGTGACAAAATACTAAGTAAAGTTATGAAAGACTATTACAAAATTATTTCTCCATCTTCCAGCTATTTATGTAATTTGACAATGCAAAATTACATTTTTTTTTCAGAAAGGCTCAAATTATAAGCAAGTATGTAATAGTAAAACAAATATACAAAAAGGGAGACAAAATATCTACTATTACTAATTATGCACATTTTAGAAAATTATAAACAATATTTTCGAAAGTGTTTGAGAATGTTACCTATGTATCATAATAAATTATATTGTCATTTGGAATCCATAAATACAGAATAGAATAGAATAGAATAGAATAGAATAGAATAGAATAGAATAGAACGTTTACACTAATTAACTCTAAAACTTCTTTACCGTATTAATTTTTTAGAAAATAACCTGACTGACTACAGGGTGTTTGCGATCTCTGATAACGAATTTGAATGTCATCATGTGCGTCAGGAGTCACATGACAGCTGAACTGTGGCGCGACGTGACAGATTTCATAGTCAGAGTGCACGACGACTCGCAGCAGAAATTCCCAAGAAAATCTAGCCTTTTTGGGAGGGGTACATTACGACCCTTTCCAATGTCAAGTACAGTTAAGTGAAAATAAAAGAAGCATGCAATAAACGAGGTTTCATTATTTCCAAGAAAGGCATCTTCTGTGTACTTAGTAAGATTGGTAAAGCCAGAATGGAATTAATTTGTATCATTTGTGGCTTGTGACAGGGGGTGGATTTGCTTGCTTTTTCTACTCTGGAATTAATCCCATCAGAGTTTTGCCAGTCTTAATAGGTACACACAAGATACCTTTCTTGGAAACAACGAAATACGTTTTTTGCAGGTTCCTATGATTTTCACGTAACTGTACTTGGTATCGGAAAGGGTTGTTACGTACCCTTCCCAAAAAAGCTCGATTTTCTTGGGTACTGCTACTGTGATACACCGTGCACTCTGATTATGAAATCACTCACTACTGGTCTGTCACCTCTCGCCGCAATTCAACTGTCGCCGGTGTGATTCCTGACGCACATGATGTTATTCAAATTTGTTATCACAGATCGGAAACAACCCTGTAGTTCCGAAGTGTTATTCTTTATTGTTCTAAGCCTTATTGTTCAAGCTTATAGATTTTAAACTCATAAATGATAAGTTTACAAGGGTAACATACCTAGTTTTTTTTTTGCAATAAATTGTAATGTATCTTATAAATCATACTGCGTGTCTAAAGTTGTATCAATTCTCTTTTAAGGGGATATGTACACCTTACGCTAGTACAAATTTAGTAAAATACAAAACTTATGCTTTGGACAATAAAGAATAACACTTCGAAACTAGTCAGCCAGGTAATTTCATAAAACGTTAACACGGTAAAGAAGTTGTAAAGTTAATCAGTGATTATATAGAGTGTACCAAAAGTCTCCACACATAGGGAATATCAATTCAAAATAGAAATGTCACATAAAGTGCTCAATATAACTGCCTTCGAGAGCCAGGCATATGTTAGTGGATGTGTCTGATGCAAAAACTGCAACAGGTCTGTCGTCACATGACAGGCATCGACGATAAGAGCTTGCTGGTGTAGGCTTTTGGGGGAAACCAAGATATGTAAATTTTTAGCCATTTTACGGTGCACAGCGCATTCTATAGGTAGCAACTTGGACTACAGAAATTATTATCATTATTATTATTATTATTATTATTATTATTATTATTGAACAGGTAAAAAAGTTTAAATATTTAGGTAATATTGTTTCATGTAAAATTGAATTTGATGTTAATCATAAAATAAACAATTTCATAAAGGTTACTGGTGTCATTAACAATGTGTTTAAATCAAAACAAACTTTAACTAGAACCCGGATAAGATTGTGTAACTTATTGGCTCTTCGGACTCTACTACAGTATAATATGGTTGTGAGAACTGGACAATGAAGACAAAAGATAAATTACGAATAACTGCGGCGGAAATGAAATGTTTGAGAAGAACAGCAGGTTATAAATGGACGACTATAAAACAAACACCGACATTAGTTAATAATGGAGAAAATTACAAAACTTAACAAATAATAACCATAATAGATAATTATGTAGAACCAAAAAATTGATAGGCCTAATCTGTATATAGATTATTCGCCTAACAGTGCAAACAAACTATGGTGTCCCGGCCGCACAAGTCACTCGAATGAGTGCGCTCCTTGTATGATGTAATATGTCGAACATGGAGTAAGGCCACTAAGGGAAAAAAACAAATTAGAACGATTCGATCCGGTGTTGTGGATTGAGTCTCGGGGTAGCTCAGCGGTAGAGCACTCAGTGCGTAGAACTTGAGGTTCTGAATTCAATTCCCATTGCCGGAGCGAATTTTTCTCAATTATTAACAAATAATAACCATAACAGAGAACTCTGTAGGACCAAAAAAATAATAATAATCTGTACATAAATATAGAGATGTTTGAAGAATTGAGAATTATATCAGCCTTTGAACAAATTTTAAATTGTATTTCTCAAAAAATGGAAAGGAGTTTCCCTTTTCGCGGAACTTCCTACCACAAACCGGTGAATCACTCATCATGAAGGTCTGAGCTGCATTGGATGTAGGGATGCTGTAAAAATGGTCGGTAATGTTGCTACTGTATGCGCTATTCCGGCCAGATCTATGGACAGTAACCGTTGTCGCCACTGCTTCAACGAGACAGAAACCCTCGCCCACGCTCTTGGATCTTACCCGCATGGTGAGACATTACGCAATGCCAGGCATCACAAAATCAGGTCCGCAATCGCTCAAGCTCTTCGCGACAAGGGATATACCACCTATGAAGAAATCCACGGTCTATCGGAAACAGGAAGCTGTCGGCGGTTTATATATATTAGCCTTTAACAACACAACAGGCTATATAATAGATCCTACTATCCGCTTCGAATTGAATACAACTCAACCGGAAGATGTCAAGAATGAGAATAATCAAATTTATGGTCCAACTGTTCCTTATTATTTACAGATGTATAAGTTACAAACCATTGAAATTAATGGGTTATTAGTGGGTGCTAGAGGCACTATTACAAAAAAAATGTATTAATTTCTGCAAAGAGTTCAATTTTGAATCTTCTTTGACCAAGACTGTTTCTTCGAAAGCCCTAAAATATTCAATCTATCTTCTGAGAAATCACATATGAAGAGTCCACTGCAAGAATGATGGATGTCACTTTCTTGTCGAAAATGAACCAAGAATGTCAATGCATAGCTTAAGACATATTGAACGTACGTACAGAGTTATATGGCATTAACACTGATAGTCATTGTCCAGTAATGATCGGAAAATCACAGTTAAGCTTTGAGCGCTAAGTTTCAAACTTTCAATTGCTTCTCCTGCAAAATGCATTCCAAATGACATCCATCATTCTTGCAGTGGACTGTTCATATATAAAGTAAATTAATAACACAATAATAATAATAATAATAATAATAATAATAATAATAATAATAATAATAATAATAATAATAATAATAATAATAATAATAAAATAATATTTCTCACGAAAACATTTTCATAAAATTGTACGTATTTACTAATACAGTAGCACCCTGATTATCCGACACCCTATTAACCGATTGACAGATTATCCGACTATCTTTCTCTCACTCTTTTTTTTGCGACATAAACATATGAAGTACTACTGTACATTGTATTAGTACGTATTTTTTCTAGGGAGTGTTATTACCAGACATCGGATTCTAGGGCAAATGCCTATTTTGTTTCTTTAGGAGAAAAGTAAAAATAATTATTAATATTTGTGTTTCATGGAAATTGAAAGGTATTCAAAGAGTTTTATAGTGCCCTAAAATGCCCTAAAACGGTTATTAGAGCCTAATTTGTTAATATTCGCCTAAAAATGCCTAACTCACAGTAAAGTTTCGCATTTTACTCTTACTTTTTATAATTTATACATGCATTCACTACGAAATTTAAGGCATTTAAAAAGTGGAAAGTTTGCTTCACACCGGCCATGAAACCATTGATAAAGGAAACAAAATGTTTTGAATCTCACGACACTCGCAATAGATTTCACCGAATTTAACATGTTTGGAGGCATAAATGCCGACAAAGAACCAACCTTAGTTTTGAAGCAGGCAACAATCACAACATGTGCTGCTACCGATTCAGAGATATACTATACTATAAAAATGACAGTTTTCGGTCTGAAACCGATTAGCTGTACTGCCCTTCAGAGTGTCATAAAATCACAATTTTTGGAGAAAGAGTGTTTTTGAAATATTTATGAAAAGTCGTAAAACTGCGAATTAGTAGGGTAAACCGTTACAAAATATTTAAAAGAATGGCCCTCCTAGTGTTAACACTACCAGGAAATGCAACAATAAGTGGAACTTTGTATTTTTGTCCAATTGAATCTCAATAACGACGGTTCATTTGAATGCTCGTTAACAGTTGCTTTTTCCCTCACCTTATTTGTGTTGAGAAGTTTTGAGCGGTAGGACGTTTTCCTGTGAAGTTTAACGCGATAATGCCGAAAAATATAAGTGCAAAATCTACATTGATCCGGCAATGGCTAACAGAATATTCAGAATTCACTTATGATGGAAAAATAATATTCTGCAAGATTTGTACCAAACAAGTATGTAACAATAGTTGAAATATATAAATTCTATTAATTTTAATGAGTAGGCCTATAATATTTATACATTGACTGAGCTATCCTGAGGTATAATTCTTTTTAAGGCCACTACACTTTAACCTTTTAAATTCCGATAGTTAAAGTATTTGCAGGTCATTAAAATTTTGATTGTTCGAACCCACTAACTTTGTGATAGAAATACGGCAATACAATAATTAGGATTTTATTTTAATTCAGTTTACTTTACATTTTTAGATTTCGCAAGAAAAGAAGTGCCACCTAAAGCAGCATGTGCAAGGAGCGGCTCATAAGGCTAAAGCTCAGCAGAAAAATCAACTGCAACAAACTTTACTAACACAGCCTACGTCATCCAATCTCAGCAGCAATTTCTATGCTGATTTAACCAGAGCGTTTGTTGCTGCTAACATTCCCTGGAATGCAATTGAAAATCGGGTTTTAAGACAGTTTTTACAAAAATACTGCAAACAAAATATCCCATCTGAGTCGACCCTAAGAAAAAATTACTTAGACAGAATATACAATGAAACTTTAGCTTCCATTCGGGAGGATATAGGTGATTCTTACATATGGGTCTCTGTGGATGAAACCTCAGATCCTATGAATAGGTATATAGCAAATATGGTAGTAGGAAAACTTAGTCCTGATGGACCTTCGATTCCACACCTCGTATGTGTTAAGGAACTTTCGAAAGTGAATAGCCAAGCCATTGCTTATTTTGTAAATAAAGGCCTACAGTCTTTATACTCAGGTAATATAGACGATTCTAAAGTTCTGTTGTTTTGTACTGATGCTGCCTCATACATGGTTGCTGCAGCTCCACTTCTTAAAACATTTTATCCTAACCTCACGCATGTAACCTGTCTAGCACATGGCCTTCACAGGGTTTCTGAAATAATCCGGAATGAATTTCCTCTTGTCAATTCATTTATTTCTAACACAAAAAATGTTTTTGTAAAGCCCCATCCAGGATTTCAATATTCAGAGAGAACTTTCCACATATTCCACTCCCACCTCAGCCGGTTGTTACACGATGGGGAACCAGGATTCAGTCAGTGGTGTATTATTCTAAGTATTTTAAAGAAGTGGTCACAGTTATTGATAAATTACCTGAAACTGATAGTGCAGCGTGTGTGAAAGCAGTGAAAGATTGTCTGAATGACTCACGAGTGAAAAACGATATTGCCTACATAACATCAAACTTTTCTTTCATACCTGCAAGCATTGAACAATTAGAACGTGAAAAACAATCTCTTTGTAGCCAAATAGCAATAGTAAAGGAAGCTCAAGTGAACATACATTCTGCTTTGGGCGAAACTGGGAAAAAAGTTAAAAATAAGTGGGACAACGTATTAAATAAGAATGTAGGATTTTCATTGTTGGAAAAAGTATCAAGAGTGATATCGGGGGAAAGTGTAAATGTTCCAGTAAGTATTGATGTTTCTATTGTACCTAATTTAAAATTTGCGCCTCTCACATCAGTTTCGGTTGAAAGAAGTTTTTCTGCTTTCAAAATGATTCTCAGTGACAAAAGGCAAAGGTTAACTGTGGAGAATTTAGAAAAAATTCTGGTGGTGTACTGTGCAGATAATTATAATAAAGTCTGAGCATGGAACTGAATTTCAATAACTTAAAATGAGTAATCTTGATATCAATAATCATTATTTCATTAGTTTCAATATATTAAATTTGTGCAGCTCTGTTTATAAATATAATATAGTATTCTTTTTTAATGTTTAAACATACTTTTTTGTGCGTATTTTAGTGTATAACTAAAACTTTCAGTGAAAGAAATAAGTATGATACCTTGATGTGCCTAAAATGCCTATTTTCATTAAAATAGAGCCTAATTTTACAAATTTTGAGCTTATTTTAGGCGCCTAAAACTGCAATTTTTAGTGCCTAAAAATCCGATGTCTAGTTATTACAAACCTAACACTTATCCAGCTTGGTCTACTGTTCACGTTGCTGTACTGTACAACTTCTATATCAAATGTATTCCACGAGTGTCAAAGGAAAACTTTTTAATCGAAAAAAAATGCAAATAATTCAGTGGTTTGAGGAATGAGAAACTGTAGCTCATCTCGCATCAGAATACGAGACTAATGTTACAACTGTGCGCGATTTAATAAAAATCAAGGATAAAGAATATAGAATATATAAATCTACAACATGAGACCTCTAGGCCTACTATTCCTATATTTCCGCTGATAGCCATTACAAGGAGTTTCCTTGCCCGTTAAAAGCACGTCGTTGACAACCGAACTTAAATTAGTGAACTTCTGATCCACTACCTAGCATATTAAACGTAAGATCACGGAGGAAATTACGAAACTTCAGCTCTTATTCACTTAATTTACGAAAGTATTTTATGATACGGATTATCCGATTTTTTCGATTAACCGTCCAGTTCATCCCCTTCATTACCACGGATAATAGAGGTTCTACTGTACTTGTATATTTTGGTAACCACTATTTTATGGTAAGTATTTTATAATAAGTCAAAGTGGATACAACATGTCAATAGGATATCCCGCAACAGATATTCTAGATTAGTCTACTCAAAAAAATACACCCGGCGGGTATAAGAAATCCTGAAGGATCATTGAAGAGAATTCTCGACCTTAATATGAGACTCGGATGGGCCAATCTGTGGCTCAACTCCTTGGAAGCTTCACTATTATTATTATTATTATTATTATTATTATTATTATTATTATGATTAGTATTATTATTATTATTATTATTATTATTATTATTATTATTATTATTATTATTATTAGGAAAACATTTGAAAGAAAAATCCAGTATTAATTTTATGTGAATTATATGACTTAATGGATGTCAATAATAATAATAATAATAATAATAATAATAATAATAATAATAATAATAATAATAATAATTGTAGACCAATTTATGGAGGCTCACGGACGGTAATTTGACGTTTAAATGGAAGTAAGTCAGAGTGCGTTATATGAGCTAAACTAAGCGTTAATAACCTTGCTATGTAGGGTAGATCCTAGCCGGCTGGTTAGGAATGGCACACCCACCGAGCAATATAACATCCCAACACTACAGTATATTGTTATTCCACTCCTAGAAACAGACCTTACACCTTTCGCTCTGTAGGAGTGCCACAAGAGGTTCATTCTCCAAAGTAACACAACACAGAAAAAGAGAAAGACAGCGACGAAAGAAAATAAATTGTGTATAACGTACCGTTAAAAGGTCTAAAGAGCTTTCTATATAGAAATCAATTAACCTACTGAATATTTTGTAATGAAACCGACTGTATGCAGAACAGACTCGTGGAATCAATTACGTATCGACATACTACAAGAAAAACACAGAATCAACACTCGCAGAGTCTTCAGAGTAAGTGGAACGTGTAAAATCCTTTGACACGAATTGTTAATACTACTGTCGTTGGTAAGAAATGAACAGTGCCTCGTGAATGACGATTTGTGGGATACTTCACTTGTTAAATCAACGTACACCACGGATACACTGAAGTTCAGATAAAAATCACAGTTCGGTGAATGTAAAATCATTAGAACCAGAAAACGGTTAAATCCCTGCAAAATGTTCATAATATTCCATTCAACACACGGATAATACCAGACCCGACTATGAAGTTTGAAAGAGATGCACAACAGTCAAAACTTACTGATGCAGAAAAAAAATATATCTATGAACCTTGCAATCCTTAATATAACATCATGGCTAATCCTTGGTTAGTACATGGAATTATTTTTGGAGTTCATGGTACCATCTCCAAATACAATATAACCTGTCAATTTTTTTTATCTTGGTTTATTTTACGACGCTTTATAAACTTCTATGGTTATCTAGAGTCTGAATGAGAAGAAGGTGATAATGCCAGCGAAATGAGTCCAGGGTCCAGAGACAAGTCCCCCAGCATTTTCTATTAATAGGTTGAGGGAAAACCCGGAAATAAACCTTAACCAAGTAACTTGTGCCAACCAGAATTTGAACCTGGGCCCGCTCGTTTCACGGTCAGATATGCAACCTTTACTCCACAGCGGTGGACATGACCTATTAAAAATCAAATCAACGCGATTCGCTTTTTACAACATTGAGAAAACCCTTAGGGAAATACTGAACGATTCAATTCAAATTTTGCAACTTCGTCTATACTTAAAATAACAGCATATAATTTCACCTTTCTTTAATTTTTTAGAATTATTTTGTATTTTTTATTGCTTTATTGTAAACTTCTGTGTATGATTTTGTTTTCTTGATCCTTGTGGTCACCCTTATTGAAGGGAAGATAGTTTATTTCTAATAAACTCTACACACATATAAATATATTGGACTACTCTATTATCATTATTATTATTATTATTATTATTATTATTATTATTATTATTATTATTATTATAGCTAGCTCGAGTGACTATGCGGTCTGTTCCCATAACGCCTTGGTTTTTTTGAACCGACGCATGCTACGTGCGAGGTGCGAGAGCCGTCTCGCACAAATCAGGACTACACGAGAGATAGTGAATGGTTTCTATGGCTGCGAGGTGCGCAGACCTCGTATCTCGCAGTTATAGAAACCACTCACTATCTCTCGTGTAGTCCTGATTTGTGCGAGCCGGGCCTCGCACCTCGCATGCGTCGGTTCAGAAAAACCAAGGCTTTAGGCGGCAAGGTCCGCAGGTTCGTAAGTTCGAATCCCGCCTCAGGTATGGATGGATATCCTTTGTTAATGTTCTGTCCTTTGTCTCTCTCTGCTGACTCCAGGCAATGGGAAGTCCACATACGAGTATGTGTCGATGTCTAGCATGTGGTCCATAGTATCGTCCGCCCTCTTACAGCATTGATATGCAAGTCATACAACAGGATGAGGTTAAACGAAAACTGAAATATATTATAGATCTATTATAACCGTGAAGAAACACTGTCCAAATAGAGAACAATCACTTCAGGAGCATGGCAGGATTGTAGCCTTTCAGCTCTCTTCATCACTTATGTGAATACTATTGCCAAATAATTCAGGGAACCAAGACATAATCATATACACATAAATAAAAATAAAAATCCAGATACAATTATATTTGATGATGACCTACTACCACCCGCCATATCGGAAGATACTTTACAACGTTCGGATATATTAGCAATATATGAAATCTGGGTCGAATGTTCATGTAGGAAGAAATTTTCAAATGAATTCTGCTAGTGTATGGGACCGGTGCCCATCGGCCATTGCGATCAGAAAATGGAACGCTACAATGAGTACGGTAATCCAGCCTAGCAAATCAGCTTTAACGTCTGACAGGATTTATGTCAATTATTATTATTATTATTATTATTATTATTATTATTATTATTATTATTATTATATAACCTGGTCTATATCGTTCTACAACAATATCCAGTTTTCTAATCTCGATATGTCACGATCTAACCAATCTCTATCCTGTAAGTTTCTATCTGACTTCATTTTTATTATAGACCTATCTTATATCCACGTCTGCCTTTCTGTTTGCTCTAACACGTCTTCTTTTTGTAAGCTGCAAGTTTACACTTATTTTTTAAATTGAAAACCTGACATCCTTTGGACATGGAGTTGCTAGTCCTCCAAGGGCGCTATCTCGAGTGGGAATGTTCATCAGACACGGCTGAGTACCCGCGGCGCATCAGAACTAGTCTGGTCCTGCAAGTTGGGGGTTCAAACATTGGGTCAGATTTCCAACTCTTTTAAAATAATGCACTGCAGAAATTCGTAATCAGTATAATATTTATATTATTATTATTATTATTATTATTATTATTATTATCATTATTATTATTATTATTATCATCATTATTATTAAATCATAAGTCTTTCACTGCAAACTCAGCATTATCCGATCTTTCCTATTTTCCGCCTTCCTCTTAGACTCCGCATATGATCCATGTATCTTATTATATTTATCATCTGATATCATCTTCTGCCCCTAACTTTTCTTCCGTTCCAACATTATTTCCAATGTATACTTCAGTAGGCACTTTCTTCTTAGCCAGTGACCCAGCCGATTTCTTTTTCTATTCCTGATCAATTTCAGCATTATTCTTTCCTCACACACTCTTTCTGGTTTCATTTCTTATTCCGTTTGTCCATTTCACACGCTCCATTCTTCTTCATAGCCACATTTCAAATTTTCTATTAGTTTATTTTCACTTCTTATTAATTTCCATGCTTTTGTATCATGCAATGCCACACTCCACACAAAGCACTTCACTAGATGCTCCTTTCTTCTATTAAAAGCTTCCCTTGTCATCTCAATTCTGCTTTTGACTAATGAATTCGCTTATTAACCAGGAAACCTAGAAAATAAAAGCAATATTTATAGCCTTTCAAAGAAAATTACCTATCTGAGGCGAAATTTGCATTAAAAATTCAAATTTTGAGTAAGTAAACTTGTTTAAATATTTAGGTTTAACATATTTTGAAGAATGGGATTGAATACTCAACAATCAAAATTATACCAGATCCCTCAGCATTATCAAGTTTTCAGAACAACGAAGGTTAAAAAACACACAGGATTGAAGACTTATAGTTTTGACAAGACCCACCCTCTATTAGTGGAATGAAGTATGGACCATACGAATTCAATACGAGAGACGCATAAGACCTACTGAAATGAGATTTTTCAGAACTGCTGAATATAGCAGAAACCATAGATAATGAACACAAAATAATACCTATAGCTGAATATCTCTGCGACTATAGACAAAACTTTTACAATATATGAATACAATGCAACGTTCCAGGATACCAAAACAGATATTCCGGTACAGCCCCAGAGGAATAAGATCTGTGGGTCGACCCTCCAAAATTGGCAGGAGAATGTAACAGACCACTAGGCCTGTTACTGGAAAGGCAGATGATGATGATGATGATTCATTATAATTATTATTACCATTACCTGGGAATGAACTATAAATTTATATTTATTTAATATAAATTTCTCAAGTCAAGCATTATACTTATGTCTCGTACACCACTATCGCTACACTATTGGACCCTAGAAAACCCGAATATGAATATGAAACGTTGTTTTACAGCTATCCTTCTCTGTAAATTACAATCTGTTTAAATTATACGTAATCAAATCGGAATTTCGAAGTGCGAAAATCCATTTTACAGTACTTGCGCAACACTAATCTAACTTTGGTTGTAAGGGGTACTTTCGTAACACAGTATTTGTCTCGGTTTAATCAATGTCCTGATGTAATGATACCTGCTCGATACTGGGTACTGCCAGCATGGCAAAACAATACACGTACATACATGCTGCGTAGCGAGAGGTGTGAAAGGAGGGATGGACTACGCCTTCCAATTATAAGACGAGCTTATTTGTGAGGTGCGAAAGTTTGATCATGTCTTCGTTATTAGTAGCTTGCTAATTGCTACATGTTCAGACCTATTGTAATAAAAAATTGGAAGTTTGCAAGTTTAAGTTAGGTTTCTTCACCAAGATTCAAGTCCTTTCCAGTATCCTCACATACGGTGTTAAATAGATAGTAGTAGATAGAGGGATTTATTGAGCAATATTATACATCAGATGTACTATATTATTAGAATGTTCTCTTAAATCCAATGCACGGGTCTTCTGACCGTACGTGCTGTGTAAGACAAGGCCTACTTTGTAGGTTTCACCCCCTCACCTATGATTAGATCCAACCACTCTCCAAAAGAACACAGATTAAAATGAAATGGCACACACAAAACACATTAAATAATATATCCCAAACTAAAACAAACATAAAAGTGTATAACTGAGTAGTTACTATTATCCCTTCGTCAGTTCCTATCACAAACTTCAACAGCTGAAGTTCTAATCTGTCTCGCCTTCAAGAGGAACAATCCAGTCTTTTGTTCGTATTCTTTATTCCCCACGAGGTCAAGACATGGAAACGAATTCCTATTCTGACTTAGTATCGAGGGTGGTAGATATTTTCTTCGGATATTTTCCAATTCGACACACTGCAATAAAATATGTCTATAGGAGTCCTTTTCCCCGCACAGTGGACAAAGGCGCTCTCATGTAATATGTAATGTAATGTAATATAATATATGTATGTATGTAGGGTAGATATTGACTTAATTATGTCATGCCATCTGTCGATTCAGACTGCACATTTCAAGATTTGAATTCAGTCCCACTGGAGTGCACTTCTAAATCACGAAAGCGTAACACTGATGCCATCTGTAGGCCATCAGAATACTGTATCACTGTACAATTGAAATAAGGAGAATTGATATTTAAATACATAGTGATGGTGAAATGATTAACGGAAACGGGAGAAACCAGAGGAAAATCTTCATGAACCTTGGTTTCGTCCACCACGAACACGACTCCGCCATCGTCCGAATTCGAAACAAGTCCTCGCAGTCACCAAAAGCCAGCAATCGCCTTACGTACTTCTATCCATAATTTTTCTTTCACATTTCCGTCACTGCATTCCTTCAAATGTGTGTTATAGAGAGATGGCCATCTCTCAATTTCGATAATTAGTCTTTCACTGTCAAAAAATTATCCATTGTCTTGGGATAATATTTCATAACTGCATTAATAGGCGATTGTTTTGCAGCTCGTGTGGACACTAACATGCGTTTCATAATATTGCGCGGTTGGCGCTCCGCTCAAAAAATAGAGAAGCTTACGTTTATAAAACCGCTGCTGTAAAATATTCGCTCGTGAGTTCAAATCAATTTAAAACAATGTCTTCTATCAAAGCAATTTTGTAACCGTGGCGGATAAGAGGATGGAAAACGTCCGTGAGCGCAATTCTCCAAAAGCTTCGAACTTACATGGCCCACGCTCTTTTCGCTACAAGAACCGAAGTCATCACCTTTCGTTACGCGGCTCCCGAGAGAGCCTCGAATCTGATTGTCGGAACCTCGAGCACCGAAAAAGGCTCAGTTCGGCACTGGCGTAGCTCCGTCGACTAAGGCGCTTGCCTGCTGATCCGGAGTTGCGCTCGGGTGTACTGTAAGTTCGATTTCCCCTTTGGGCGATTATCTGGTTGAGTTTTATCCGAGGTTTTCCCTAAATGTTCATCTTCCCTCTTGCTTAAAAAAGTCCCTTATCCGGACGCTTGTATTTCCCTATTTTGACTTTGCTGACAGCTTACTGACTGACCTTTCCAACAACAACAAAACGAAACTTCAACGTGCTCATATTTTATGTGTACGTTTTTGTAAGCAATATTCGTAAATACAGTAGCGTGCAAATTAATCCGAATAACGTAATTTCTTATGCAAAAACACTCAAAAACAGGGTAAAAAAAAGGATCTAAGACATACCTCAGTAATCTATGTGGCCTCCCTTGTTCCTAATAACAGCTCTGAGACGATTTGGCATGGATTCCACTAATTTCCCACAATTATTCTTCATTTCTTCATCGCGAACCATACACCAATGAGGGCAGAAATCATCTTCTCCTTTGTAGAACAATCCAATTTTTGCATTCTTCTTTTGCAAATTGACAACAAGTTCTCAATGGGGTTGATGTCGGGTGAGTTGCCTGGCCAGGGGAGTACCTGAATATTCTTCTTGTTGAAGAATTCTGTAGTTTTTAGAGACGTATAGCATGGTGCCAGGTCTTGTTGGAACACACCTCTGCCATCCAGAAATGATTTTTGCAGCTGGGGTACGATTCTGGTTTCCAATAAGTGAATATATTTGTCAGAATTCATCATTCCCTTGATAGGGATTAATGCTCCAGGCCCTTCATGTGTAAAACAACCCCAAAACATTACTTTAGGGGGGTATTTGGGTGCTTGTTGGAGATGAGCTGCTGTTACTTTTTCGGATCCTTTCCGTACGTAAGAAACACGGTGGCCGTGGACCTCGAAATGAGACTCATCGGAAAAAAGTACATTCTTCCAGTCATTCACTGTCCAGTGTTGATGTAATTTTGCCCACATTAAGCGTTTTTTTCACATAACAGAGGTTAGCAGTTGCTTCTTAATAGGCTTACGAGCCCTTCGTCCAACTTCCAAAAGCCTACGCCGCACTGTTGTGACGTGAATATTCGCCCCATTGGTAGCCATTAACTCGCGGCGGGTTAAGTCGACAGCAGTTAGTCTAGGATTTAATTTACTTTTCCTGACAATTAAACGATCATCTGCAGGTGAAGTCTTCCTTTTCCGGCCACAGTTCCCTTTTTCTGGGGTGTGATGGATCCAGTCTCCCTGTATCGTTTTATGATCGAATTAACAGTAGCCAAACGATGTGACATTCTGCAGCAATTTGCCTCTGTGTCATAGAAGAATGCTCTGCTAATGTTATAATTTTAGACCGCTTTCGTGGAGTTGTATCCATTTGTGAAGACGACAGAATGTACACAGGATTGCAGTATTAAGTCTTCAACACAACTGAAATGCTTATAAGTACAAAACAGGTAAAATGTCACATATTATAAAAAATATAATGACAGACCTTCAACAATGGAATTACACGTACTAAAGATGTCAATTAAAGCGGTATGAGCAGCTGTGAGGCCAACAATGACAGAAAATGTAAAATTATGTCGTGTTCGGATTAATTTGCACGCTACTGTATGATCATATTTCCCCATCCCTGGAAGCAATAGTTGGCTTAAACTAGATAAAAGAAATTTACATTCACTTTTCTTTCTCTTCGTAATCTTGAACTCTTCTATTCCTTCGTACCTGTCGTCTCGCTTCACTTACCTTTCTTTCCATCATAATCTGACACACACACACTCTCGCCATGAAACAATACTAACAATACCATCCCATCGTAACTCCTCATACTCCTCTTTCACAACAGCCCTGCCAAGACTATGGAATTCGCTACCTGCTAGCACCAGGGGCTGTCTAAATAAAATTGAATTCAAACGTAAACTTACTAGGCACTTGATCAGTAATTGAGACTCGTTCAGACACGGTTTCTTGCAAATAGTTCTCTTAATCTATCACACAATATTTCAATATCCGGTAATTTCATCACTATACAATTTTGTTACTCTAGGTTTAATTTTAATTCAGTAAATACAAAAAATATTCTTTGTTCTTAACTTATATGATAAATTGTCTAGCTTTTATTAATCAGGTAATCTTTTCGTACTTAGATTTTTATTGTAATTGTAAATTTAATACTAATTGTAATTTTATTCTTCATATTGTAGTTGTGATCTGGTTGGGGGGCAAAGAAGGCCTGACGGCTTTATCTCTACCAGGTTAAATAAATAAATACATAAATAAATAAATACTACTACTAAATACTATTAACCATAAGGCGAATGTCAGGTAATCTATGGCGAATCCTTGACCTCAACTCGCCAAATACCATCTCGCTATCACCATTCCCATCGACGCTAAATAACCGACGTCGTCGTTAAATAACGAAGTAAAAAAAATCCTGTATACGAGACAGAAGTCATAGGAAGGAAATGAAATGATGTAACTATAACTTTTTCGTCATTTTGTATACATCGTTGATAGGTATTAATTTATACAAAGTAAAAGCAATAATGTGTGTAAACAAAGTATTGCTCTACCTCTAAAAATTCAACACGACGTCAGCAATTAATTTTAAGTAACGGAAAGGCATTCTAAGCCGCTGAGTGTTGGGTGGGACGCAGTGTGTTCATCTTATGCACACAGTTATTTATACGACAGCCTTTTATATGGAAATACTTTGTAGTATAGAATTTCATTACTTCAATAACACTCTGAACATTGTAATGAAGGATTAGAAACCTCTTAATATGTGAAAGTCTTTGACCTTTACACTTTCCAACTGAGATCAGCGATACCTATTATTACACCCAGTAATAATAATGTTAATAACACAAGTGCTGTCTAAAATTACACGGTTTAAATCGGAGAGGTGTTTAAAATGCAGACTCTTCTACCAAGTTGCATCCACATGCATTCTACATTCCAGGCACGTAAAACCATTGTGAACAAACATACGGAAAGGAAGTTTCTTACGAAATTTGTTTAAAGACAGAGACAGACGGACAAGTATACACGCATGTGTGTATTTTTAAACTGGCGTGGATGGAAGGGGAAATTTGCCGTTAACGTCCTCTGGGTAGAATATTTTCCTTTGTGATGCTGATGACTGCATGTGTTGAGTCATTCAAATTCTCCTTCCCGTCACGTTCGATGATAAGCAGAATAATTCATATTTAAAACTCATTGAAACAGACTCTTGTGTTTATGTTTTTCTCTTTACGTCGGTTAAATATTAGCAAAACAGTTTCCACTTGCGCCGTGACCATTTGTGAATAAGTAGCCATAAAAATGCTTACTTCGAAAGTTGTACAAGAAACGTTCACATACTCACGTAACAGCTATTGAAAGTGGTTATTCATTTTTTTTTCGCTACCCAAAACTGCTAAAGTGTCGGTTTTAGATGTGGGATATCCAGATTGTAATCGAGATGGAGTGCAAGGATCGTCATATTGGAAAAACCATGTATTTCCTAATTTTTTTCCCCACACGATTTATTATCTTTTCCCGTATTTCCCTTTAAGAGAATAATAATTTATTGGGAGCAACTCGTTACAGTCAGAGCTATGTCGGTGGTCTCACGATTAACACACTGGTCCCTGTATCCAAGGTTCGCGGTTTCAAAGCCAGCCGAGGGCGATACTATTTAAAGGGCAATGAAGTCTTTAACATGGCCACTATCTTCGATATAATTTTGGCACGTAAAGAAGCTCTGTATCTGACAGAAGGCAAAATTATTTGGCCATTTCTCGCCCATATTGAATTTCGACATTGTATAAACTTTGTTATAAAATCATCGTCAAATAAATACAAAAGTACGATTATTTTGTCCTGATAGTCGTCGATAATGTGCGCATGGTCAGGCGAGTCCTTGAAGTTACGCCAAGGGGTGTTCAGGTTATTCTGTCGTTTGCTTTCAGAGCGATCGGATGTCACGCATGCGGTAAAGCGTTGTGTTTCCAGTAAAGTTATGCGGAATTGCATTTCTTTACTGACCGCTTCCTCCTATCTCTCCTCCGAAACTCTCACCACTATTCCTATTACTTCCCCTCTTTCGCGTCACTGAGCAGTCAGGACTAAAATAATCGGTCTTTTTTGTAACTACTACCACTATTTCCAGTGCTATTACTATTACTATTACTGCTACTGCTACTACCTTTCGTATTGCACACACCGTGCCCTGAACACAAGAGCTACTGCCAACATATTATCTCGTACTGAATTCGCTACGTTTAGGCATACAAGTAAAATTAGACGCACTGCCTCTTACTTAACTCTCCACGGTCCAACCTACGAACTACTGAAAATTCTCATACTACATTCCCAGAGCTGTTAATAATTAATAGTATTATATGCATTCTGTATTCAAAGTTGTTGTGTATAAAAAGTGTTTATTTTCAATCATATGACATCGTTCTCAATTTACGTTAACACACGTTAATATGTGTTAAGTATTGAAATAATATCGTGTATAAACTTTTTCGCCTTATTTGGGCATCTTCAGACAGAGTTAATTGTAATATCTGTATATCCGAAATTCTACTGTGCATTATAATTACAATCTTTTCGTGTTATATCGTGGTTATATACAATACTCACTTACAAAAGGCTTTTAAGGAAGACGCAGATTCATTGCCGCCCTCACATAAGCCCGCCATCGGTCCCTATCCTGAGCAAGATTAATCCACTCTCTATCATCATATCCCAGCTCCCTCAAATCCATTTTAATATTATCCTCCCATCTACATCTCGGCATCCCCAAAGGTCTTTTTCCCTCCGGTCTCTCAACTAACACTTTATATGCATTCCTGGATTCGCCCATACGTGCTACATGCCCTGCCCATCTCAAACTTCTGGGTATAAATTATTTCCTCATTATGTCAGGTGAAGAATACAATGCGTGCAGTTCTGCGTTGTGTTAGGTTATATACAATAGTCTTGTCAAATGTGTATAACCTACATAAATAATTAATATATTATTTACAAGTGTTCATATATTTAATGACTACGTAGTCTTAGGACCTCACTTTTCACAACAGATGTACAGAAACAGCTGTTTGTAGTTCCGCTGGCTACAAGGACCGACATATTCTTCTCGAACGATGGAGCTCCTGTACATTTTAGCCGTTAGATGAAATCATCTAAATCTCTCATTTCCCCAAAGTGGACCTGCAGTTCTGGTCAAATGTACTGGCCACCAAGGACTCCGGACCTTACTGCTGTTAATTTTTGTCTCTGGGGGTAGATCAGTGATGTCAACGAAAGCGCAAACGTGCCTCAGCCCGTATGAGTTGCTCAGAGCACGTAAGGCGAGCAGGTACAAGTCACTGGTGTACACAAGAGTTGTACATTAAATATTAAGGTAGAAATCGTGCATTTGAGTTTCGGGCTGATTGGACTCTTGGCTTCTTATGTAGTGAAAGTGGAGGTGATACTCTTTGTTTGGTTTGTGGAAATTAATTAGTTACAAAGAGAAGCAGTGTCGAACGTCTGAAATTATTTTATCTACAGAACGATATATTCAAATTCGTTTGTTTTTATTGGCAAATAGTAGTAAATATATGTGAAGATGTATTGTAGAGCTTCTCCCTCACAGCATTATATTAATGTTTACAGAATAAAGTACAAACAAACGTGTGTGCTGCTAGTGGAGTAGACTCGTTACATGTCAGTTGCGAGTTGTGTCTGTAAATTGCCCAGTTTTCCGTACATAAATTCTCAGTTTGACGATGTTTCTTACCATTACGACATCCTTTGATTAAGCCAAGAAAAATTTCTGTCCAGGTATTAGAGTTCACAACAGAAAAATAAAGACATTCCGGAACTAGTTGACTACATAGATCGAGGAAATTAACTTTCTCAAGGATATATTCCAGCATCTGAATGTTTTGAATTTGAGATCGCAAGGAAAGAATCAATTAATTTGTGTCAATAGATATCGTTAAAAGCTTTCAGATGAAGATTACATTGTGGATGTCACAAATCTCACAGCACAAATTTTTTAAATTTCAATGCCTTCAGTCATTGAACTCCTGCTCAACAGTGGTAAAATACTGCAATGTTTTAAAAAATCTCTGGGAAGAGTTACATAGACGATTTAAAGATATTGACCTGTTCCAGCCCAAGTTGGATTTGTCTTGTGACCCTTACTCATCAAATCCAGAAAATATACCAATACAGTTACAATTGAATACCTGAACTGACAAACATCCCAAGTCCAAAAATTGACCGAATTCGACTTTTTACTTAACAAGTTGTGTTTTACACACATAGGCTATCACTTTGTGAAAAAGAATACCCCAAGTCCGACTCTCAGTTTGTGTTTTTGGATCATAAAAATATTTATTTCAATACTCATAATGCAAGTCTATATAGTTTCTTTGCGGTCCTGAAAAATTAACTTCAAAGGACTTGGAATGTTAGCCAATTCAGGTCTTCCATTAGAAATTATTTTGCTTCAGGAAACAAAATTACACCGGGGACGGATGTCGGCAAAAAGCAGAAAAAGCACTTCTGAATTACACGAGAAGTCAGGAATTTAAATTTGTTTCTAGGAGTGTGATGATGCTCATAAAAGTAGTACATGATTATGTAACAGTTAATAACAATAATTAGGCTAATTATAGGCCTCATTATGTAAAACTGCTTAAGTTAAAGAGAAGCTATGTTTATTATTTGTTGCATCTTACTACTTTATATTTAATTGCATTTATCATAGATGTACTTGCTGAAAAACTTGCTTTTATTTCTTGTTTTCTTGTATGGGCGTAACACTTTATCTATTATTGAAGAGCAATTTAATTCATCTTGCAGTGGTAGGCCAAGAGAGTTCATTTTGCTCACCCCTTCTTTTTCACCGCTACTGTCTGCAGAATAGATTCATTGGAACCAGTGAGCGCTTCATAGCACGTAGAGTCTTTCACGTACTCTGACCTTGACATCCCTGGGTTAGATGAAAGGCGAAGTGTACAAAAAGCAAAGTAACGCAAGGATGAATTGATCGTCGCGTTATGAATAGCTAGTACTGTCCTCATTAAAGAATAAGACGAGCTCAGAAGAGCAACAGTAACAGTTGCCAACAGACCGGAAACGTGCATTGAACTGTTGAAATGTAATGATACCACGTAAATAAGCAATAAATATAATCATCTTCCCTTACCACTTCTAACGTTTCTTATGCATAACATTCAAACAGCTATATCTCCACACCCATTGGAAACTGGTCACAGGTCTATAATTGTGAACTTTTTTGCATAGGATAGTCCATATAGTCACCCCTATAATATTCACTATTCCTCCTGAATCACCCTGTATCTACCAGAATAAATCATCTTCGCTTACTTCAACATCTGAAATTATACATCTGCTAGTCTTCTGGGAGTCCAAGGATCCAACCCACAATCCAGAAAGATGTAAAAGAATATCTACTGCATCACAAAGCGGTAGCGCGTTTGCTTGGTGTTACGGAGTTGAGGTCGAACGTGAGTTCGATTCCCGCTTGGGCTGATTACCTAGTTTGGTATTTTCCGAGGTTTTCCCCGGCTGTATGACAGATGTTCGATAATTCATGGCAAATCCTCAGCATTATCTAGCAAAATATGTTGTTATTACAATTGCACCGGCGCTAAATAACCTAGTAGCTGATACAGCGCCGCAAAATAAACGACTAATAAATAATAACCGGCTTACAAATTCTTTGCTTCAAATGTTAGTTTAGAATGCAGAAAACATCTCGCTCTCGAGGCATCTTGAAAGACGCGGTAGGAGGCAGGAAAGAGGTCGTTTCACTATGTCAAGTATTGAAGAACCTTCACTGGAGAATATTTATTTTAAAAGTAATTAATTCTCACGCGCATCGTTGTTCTCGTTTTTTATTGTTTTAATCCACAAGAAAGTTGCGTACTCTCACGTGAAGTTCACTCACGGTAACCATGGTGACTGCTCCCGCTTATCTTCACCTTGCTTTCTAAACTAATGGCTCAGTTTGAATGAGACCTGCCAGGCACTTAGCGAGGCCTTATTCTGCGTTCTTTAAAAAATAAAGGCTGGATTGTTACGAATAGAACTTTCACCGTGTAAGAGGAATTCCTCTTCAGCAACTTTCTTTCTTTTCCACCGTACGCTAATCGTGCAGTGTTACACGCCGGTGTAGTCTGGAGTGGAAACAACGACGAGATCTCCCTCGGTTTCACCGAGAGTAAAGCTTCAGATCGCTGAGATATACACAACTTCTTGATAACCTACCGAAACCGACAATGCGAAGTTCAACATGCCTTTTCATATGAAGATCATCTTCCTTATACGTCACTTCCCTCACTTTTAACATTAAAATATTTATGATCGAGGCTCAAATTCATAACATGTTTTCATTTCATTTATTGTATTCTATAGACGTACATTAGCACTAATGTTTTAAGATGTGGAACAAGTTCAGAGTTATAGTATTTCTTGGCGAGATGAGGTGAGGCCGAGGATTCGCCACAGACTTCCTCATATTTGCTCTGCAGTTGGGGAAAACCTAGGTAAAAACTCAAGCAGATAATGAACTCAAGCGGGAATCTAACCCAAGCCCGAGCGCAGCTTAGGATCAGCAGGCAAGCGAGTCTGCCGACTGAACTACGCTGTTAGCTCTTGAAGATGTGTCAGAGGAAGGAAATTGCTGCGTACATCTCAAGTCTCATTAGTGAATTACGTTATTATTCAGTGATGAATGCAATGGAGGGGGGAAAGAGCTCGCCAGTCTACCCCATTTTCTCCTGGCTTAGTTGCCTTGTGAATGATGTCTACTGGTGTCACGAGGTTTCAAACCAGTTTTCGGACTGCTGACTAAACGTAAAACGTTCAGACCCATAGTATCGGCACTCCAATATGTCAATTCAGATAACACACAGTAACTCCATTGTAAATACTTGTGCAGACATATCGTATATAGAGTGTCTCAGAAGGAATGTAAAATACTTATGAATAATGTAGTTTGGGTTAATCTACATCGATTTAATCTGATATATCTATGCCCGAAATGTAACTTGGTGAAAGTTTAAATTAAAGCGTTTTATAAGAATCTGTGTTAAAGCAACTGAAATAACACATAGCTCCCAGTAAAGCTGACTGAAATAATTTCAAGGGAAAAATTGTTCCTGAGTCGGGTATGAACTCGGAACCTTTAGTTGAGCGCGCCAACGCTCTACCGACTGCGCTACCGTGGAACTGTATCATACTCCGGCTCTATTATTCCCTTTATATCCACATATATCAAGTGGATTGACTGAACGTCTGTAAAATTATTCAAGTCAGTTTTACAGGAAGCTATAACTGAAAGCTAGATTTGTATAATACACGTTTACTATTCGTTAACAGAAACCCACAAATATAAGTTACACATTTACTGTGCACTTAATGCCAGGCTCTGACGTTCTGTCAACCCATTTGAGGTATGTGGGTATAAAGGAAACAATTGAGCCAGAGTCTAATACAATTCCTGAGTAGCTCAGTCGGTAGAGCATTGGCGCGGTCAGCTAAAGGTCCCGAGTTCGATATCCGGCTCTGGAACAATTTTTTACTTAAACTTATTCAAACAGTTCTAATAGGCCTGTATCTAACGTGATAAGGCCTACATGAAATTGAATCTGGTGAAACGCTTGTCGTCATCTGTATCTGCATGCGGGATTTGTATGCCTCGGTCGAAAACCTGATCTTGTGAGAAGAACGAGCGTACCTCTCAGCTGGGCTCTTGTAAATAACGCCACACAGCTGCGGTATTACAGAAGAATGCGAGGTGTGATGTCACTGCAGAAGACTGTGCACGGATGCGCTCCGATATGCTTGTTAATGACCATGCTCAAGGTTGCAAATTGTTCAGGAGGGCGCGGGCGGCGCAGTAGAAAGCCGATCATGACAAGAAAATGCTCTCACCCTAGTGGGAAGACAGGGATAAATCGAAGAATGCTTATTAAACTGCAGCCATGCCGGTTCGAACTTAAACTATTTAGAACCGAAAGGGTTCCGAGTGCCTCTGGCTCATGTGTGTGGGTTGCAAGATTTCCAAGTTAATATTCTTACAGTCTTACTAATAAATAGTGTATAGTTTTTATAAGAGACTTACGCAGAGTTGAGACAGAAAACGTTACTAATAAACCGTTAATAAGCTATGGACTTATAAACAGGCTGTAACTATACAATGGAAATTGCTTTGCAGTAGTTATATACACGAAATCCCTTGTTTAAGCGTTATATATAGCGAAAAAATGGCCGCCCCTCTAACAGCTGTTCGTATCGACTGTCATTTTATGATGAAGAATAAACCAAAGATCATGGAATTATTAGAATAATATTGCTGTAACTTGTATTCTTTGACCAATATATAGTGTGGTAATCGATTAAAGCCAGTTGTACTATCTATATTTAACACGCCACACTAGAGCGCTCTACCGGATGCAATAGAGAACCTCAGATATTCTATTACCTTTCGTAACGAAGTAATGACGAAACTATGACGTAGCTGTGTAACAGTTATACTGTTATACACTACGTATGTAGTGATTATTAGTAAGGAATTTACACATGACCTATAAACGAGCTACTCATTTTATAAGTATAAGACAGTTAAACGTCTGTATATAGGGTTGTTATTAGTAAGACCGTTATACACTAGACTAGAGAGAGAACATCCAAAAAGAGATAGCTGCCCTATAACAAAGGATACCGTTTGGTTATATATTTCTACTTAGGTTTTCTTATATATATATTTTTTTCCTTTCCTATTTAGCAGCCATCCCTTTAACCAAATTATACAGGGTGGAAGTGAAATAATCCTGGAGATTTTGATAGAGAATAGCTCATGTTGTATGTAACAGAAAGGTGTAATATCATATTGGTGGAAAATTAATAGTTTTCTCAGATTTTTTTCTCCCCCAAATGTTTAACACCCTCTTATTCGGTAACTATTGTGAATAGGATCGTGATTTTTGTCCATATCGATAGAAAATCTAATAAAGAATCATTTATCCCTCTGGCGTATTCCAATAACGTGGACACTTTTCGTGTAAATTTAATTTAAAAACCACTAATTTCAAAACTACTGAACGATGCGAGCAGATTGCAACGTCGTATCAAGAGAGGGAGATTTGGGTAAAGAGACGGACCTGAATTCGTTGACCTTTTACATCTGTATTACGAGAAGAAAGACGACTATGTTAGCGGCGATGTTGCCAGACTGCTGAAAATTCCAACTTAATTTTCTAATTAACCGTGCATTTAATCACGAAACGTAACATAAGTTTTATAGTTAGGTGTACACTATCATCCCTTTCAATCTGCAAGGTTATTTCACTTCCACTCTGTATATTTATTCATTTATAAAACTGAATAGTCCACGCCTGTGGAGTAACGGTTTGCACGTCTAACCGCGAAACCAGGTGTCCCGGGTTCGATTCCCGGTCGGGGCAAGTTACCTGGTTGAGGTTTTTTCCGGGGTTTCCCCTCAACCCAATATAAGCAAATGCTGGGTAACTTTCGGTGTTGGACCCCGGACTCATTTCACCGGCATTATCATCTTCATCTCATTCAGACGCTACATAACCAAAGCTGTTGATAAAGCGTCGCAAAATAACCAACTAAATAAAAAAATCTGAATAAATAGTGATTTACAATTAACCAAAGAAAATTATAATTTGTATAACTTAGATAGATCCTTGAGAATTGAACTATTGATATAAAATTTATGAAAAAAATTACACAAAATTTTGAAGTAGTTCCACGTGCTCCAAACAATAAGCCAATCACCTCCCAGTGATTTTCTGGTATGTTGTGTTTTTCTTCCAGATATTTGAAGCATGATTCATAGTGGCTCTTCTTTTCACGGTCTACTTCTCTACTCTGTGCATCATTTTTTCCAAAACGTACTGCTGGGTCAATAACAAAGCCAATGTTTATCTTCCTGTCGATTGCAATGATTTCAGCACGTTTGTTGTAACCTTCGGTTCAGATGCACGGAACTTCTTCATATATTTCAAGGTTTTAAAATTTTCTAAGGCATTGACAATGTTACTTGTTACCATGTGGCGTCTTATTTCTCAAGAGCTCCCCTTTGGGTCAGAAACCCAGAACACGAGTGAGAGTTTCATTTTCGTTGCAGTGACGGTAACGGGGAGCTCCTACCTGGGACTCTGCGGACAAAGATAACAATGCAATTCATTTTTATGGTATTTTTTTCATTTGGAAGATCAAAAGCCTTTTTTTATGGAAATCCAGAAGTTCGATTTTGATCATTCGTAAAAAAAAACAACAAGAAAAAAAAAGGCCTACTGTTCCAGTCTGTATCTCTTCATCTTATTCTTAATTTCTTTCAATCTTTCGTTAAAACTTATCCTTATCTAATTTCACCATTATCCATCTTTCTATTTTCAAATCTTCTTTTCTTCTTTTATCATTTACTTTTTCCTTTGCTTGTTCTCCTATTTCTTCTCCTTACGTTTGTTTCATATTTATCCTTTCTTCTTTGTTGTATTAATTTCTAATATATGTGTCATTTCTTTTTATCTTGCTATCACTTTCGTTTTCTTTGTCATCTTTTGAAACGTAACGTCTATATTCGACCACTCTAGAGATGAACAAAACTAACTGCCGCTCTCGCTAGCTGTGTTCGTTGCATTTGTCTTTCGAGTCTCGTCTCGTTATTCTCGTGCGCTTCGAGTCTTACTCATCATTCTCGAAATAGCATTTGGTCGGCGAGGAGAGATTTCGTAACTTTCAATTACATAATTCAAATAAATAACATTATAAGTGTTTAAATGTGACAAAAAGACAAAACGGAACACTATCTTAGTTATCAAAATGTTCTGGTTCTATTATATGGTATTACCTATGGTTATATATATAAAAAAAAAATCTCAAATAAATTTGCATTTCTAAGAAACATAAAACATAACATTAATATCTTTTCATTGCACACTTGATCTTAAATATACGAAAAGAAAATCCCTAGCCTTTTAATAAGGGCATAGTAATTAAATAAAGGCTGGGGAACGGATTATTATGCACTGAAAAGTACTAGAGATGATGTTTCAAATAGGCCACTCGATTGTTTATACATATTGCCAAAGTAGATAAAGTTCAGTCTGGTATAAACAACTGTGGCGATTCAAGCTGCTCGACGTTCGGGACTTCGGGAGTGATCAATTTCGACGTCTGGGAACACTCACAAACAGTCTTTACGTCAACGACGCGACGTATAGAACATTGTCATGCGGATTTTCAGCTTTGCGGGCGATGTTAATCTCGCTTTCTCGATTTTTGTTCATCTCTAGACTACACTACACTGTAATAGAACTCATGAAAGGATTTCGTGGAAATTCTCATATCATATCCTCATAAACAACGATGTGAACGAATGCAACCTATACCCAATGGAGTCCCCCATAATTACATAATCTACTTGGAAGAGTTTATTGAAATCCATGGGGGGAGGGTTTGCAATATATTTAAAGGAAATGTTAATCAGTTGTGCTTTGACATGGACGCGAAAATGGTGCGTGCACAATGCGTGCATAACTATGGAGATTACAATTTTTTACCAATGGCGGGTATTTAACTGTTCATCATTCACCCGAATGAAGCCAGTCGTGTAGACTAGACATAGTCGTCGCCCAGGCTGCGTCAGAGGAGGCTGGTCTACGCTACACCCGTAATGAGACGAGATGAGATGCCATAGGGGAACCGGAGCTCCCACGGAAAACTGCTGTCTTACCTGTGGTCCAGGTCATACTGTAAATCGGGTATACGTCGGGTATCGAACACGGGTCCACAGGATTATGAGCCCAGCGTACGTATTTTTTATTAACTTAACCGGCACACCGAAATATTCAAGCAACATTTTCTTCCAGCAGTCGTCTTTTCCTTTCATTGTCACGCCAACAATTTGTTTACTTTCTATTATTCCTTTATAGTATTTCTCAACAAGATCGAGTAAAAATTAATTTCCGTATGCGCTGATTTTGGTGCTCTACCTCTCTCTTTTCAATTCTTTCCTTTCCATAACTACTTATTTCAAAGAATTATAAATATAAAATAGGCCCACCTTTATATGTACACGAATAAATATAAATTGCAACTATTTATATAATATTTTATAATACTGCTTCGAAAAATCAACTAGTCACTGCCTCCTGAATACTATGATGAATTGCACCGGGAAGGAGGAATGGCGAAATAAAGACGCGGCAACTAACCACGGTTTCGTAACCAAGGGAAGTTGATGGTGCATCGGTTTATATTCTTATTAGTTAACCATGGGTATCTAACTACGCATTCTAACCGAGATTGGCGCATCCGGCCATAAGAAATGGGTCTTTCTCTGTGTAAAATGTGGTTATTGTGTGGTTCCGATCAATTTATATCCGCCTAGTTTGGAGATCCGAAAAGGATGACAGCTCCATCTTCCTTCTTATTAATTATATTTGACATTGTAAATTGACAGATTACAATAGATCCCAAGACTGGTTAGTTTGGCCCTAAGCATTTGAACCCCAACGTGCCCATTAACTTAAATTCTTCTGACATCGGGCATCTAACACACCCATCTCACAACGGGATGTCGCCAACGGGATACAATATATTTTAATAAAATCACAGGAAATTGAGAAGTATGAAGACTAGGTCCCAGCGTACTCATATTATAGGTATAGGCGTAGGCTAGCCATTAAAAAATATCTTTTTGAAACGATGTTGTCCTCAGGTTTGTCAACTATCTATCAGTTACAGCTCCTTTGTCAGCAGTTAGTATACCTAGCCGGAAGAATAACGGCATAAACAAGTATGTGCCTTAGACGTCCACCGCTGTAGAGTAACAGCGCGTCTGACCATGAAACGAACGGGCCCGGGTTCAAATCCTGGTTGGGACAAGTTACCGGGTTCGATTTTCTTCCGGGGTTTTCCCTCAACCTATTAAAGCAGAATTGGTGAGTAACTTTCGGCGTTTGACTTCGGACTCAATTCGCCATCATTAATTTATATATCATCATCATCATCATCCATACCATAGCCCGGGTTAAGTTAACGGTGCGACGTGCTGTACTTGTACAAAAGCGCGGCGATTGCCCAAATTCACAGAATAGAAATGGTAAGCACAATAAGCCTTCGGGTTCCTCCTCCTCATAAGAGAGAAAAAAATGTGCTTCAGAGACTGTTCATACTAATTTACTTCCGGATCTTTAATTTGACTTCGATATTATCTACTTCTTTAATTTGGACATAAACAGATTTCTTACGCACAGCGAGCTGAAATCTCGTAGTTTAGTATTAGCAATAAATTGTTTAAATTCGTACTGAATCCGACAAACGTGTAAAAATACAGTATGGTATCAAGATATGGAAACAACCTTCGAAAAGTGATTCCTGATCATGTGAATGTATGTCCAGATCGTGCTATGTTTGTAGTTTTTCTTGAGAAGGAAGAAGGCATAAAATAGGAAAGATTGCAGAATGCTGAGTTTGCAGTGAAAGACTTGTCATTTAACAGAACAATATGTGTTATATATGTACAGAAGTGCATTTTACCCACAAAACAGAATTTACGATGCAAACAGTGGGCCTATGACATGCGTATCTCTGTCAGAGTCACAGTAGATTCTCGAAGTGTCCCTCATAGGTCTCAACTGAAGCGATCAAATGTCGCATCATACACTCAAGCAAAGTTCCGAATGTCTGGGCTGTATCCGAACAGCGTCGTTCCAGAGTCAGCGTATCAAGAACCGGCTCAGCATATATGTAACTTTTCAGAACAAGAGGGATACAAGAACAAGTGGACGAGAAAGAGAACAGGGGGAACACAAGAAGAACAAGGGAATGTAATACTGGAAGACGACCACTTCACGATTTTCGGACTTCCCCCCCCCCCCACAAACGACGATTTTATGCTCAATTTTCGAAAAGTAATAGCAAAAAACTTCGGAAACACATAATTTCGACTGTAACCTAATCTTAACTAACCCAAGCAAACCTAAGCTGAACGTAACCTAAATTAATCTAAGCTACCCAAGCTAACATTACCAGGTTAGCTTAGTTTAGCTTACTTTTCCTTTGGTTAGTTAAGTTAGATTAGTTTAGGTTGTGATAGGTTATGTAAGGTTACATCGAAATTATGTTTCCGAATTTTTGTTATCTTAAAAAAATGGATAAAATCGTCGTTTGTGAAAAAAAAGTTCGAAAATCGTGGAGTGGTCGTCCTACAGAATTACCTAAGTAGAATACAAGGAGAAAAGGGGAACAAAAGGAAAACAAGAGGAATAAAAGTAAAAGAAGGTGAGAGCACACAACAAACGTAAAGCAAGGAGAACACAAGGAAAACAAGAGGAACAAAAGTAAAACAAGGTGAGAGCACAAGGAAAACAAGAAGAACAAAAGTAAAACAAGGAGAACGCATGGAAAGCAAGAGGAACAAAAGTAAAGCAAGGAGAACACAAGGAAAACAAGAGGAAAAAAAGTAAATGAGAACACAAGGAAAACAAAAGGAACTAAAGTAAAACAAAGGGTACACACGGAAAACAAGGGGAATCCAAGCAGGACAAGTGGAGGAGAAAGAGAACAAAGGAAAAGACGAGGTGAACAAGTGAAACTCATGCAGACAAGGAGAACAAGGGGAAGGTAAAGAGAACAGTGAGACATGGAGTAAAGTAGGAATATAAAGAGGACAACGAAAACAATGTGAGGGCAAGGAGAACAAGCTGAAGACAGTAAGAACAAGGGGAAGACAAGGAGAACAAGGAGAAGACAAAGAGAACAAGAGGAACACAATGTGAAGAATGAGGGGGTTGCATTCTTATTAGATGGTAAGTTCAAGTCACCCCCATACACAGTGAGGAGGAAGACATAGTCATACGTCAAAAGAAAGCATTGATTCTTCTCGTACGGGTTTGACTGGCGAACGACTCATTCAATAACAGTCGAGTTAACCACTAGACTGCCGAGAACTTTTGTACAGTATATTTTAATCGCAACGGAAGTTGAAAGGGGGATTATAGTCACATATTTGAAGGTACAAATCGACACGACGTGCGCCCCCGCTGGGGATGGACAAAATCACGTAAAACCCCTCCCATCAAACTGTAGTAAAGTAGATACTTCGTAAGAGCAAGTGAGATTAAAGGAGTTCGAATCTGAAGACAAATTGATAATGGATACGAACTTAGCACAGTTGTCCTCAGGCTGCTCAATTCTACACGCCTACTACAACACTGCGAGTCAATGCAAGTATAAATCAATCGGGAGAGTAACGGGCCGGTAGTCCATAAAATCGTAATGCATGCAACTCGGCACCTACAGCTGAATCCGGTGAGACAAATGACAAGGTTTCAATGCTACAATTTCACCGCAGCCTTTTAGGTGTAAATTATTACACAGCTCTCCATCTGGTTAAATTGCCGTGGATTTCCCTACTTGATGTAATCATAAGGAGGTACTTTCTAATGTATATGTCTATGCTCTGATATTGTTAGGAGAAATAATTCAGAAGCTAACGACCTGGTTTATACGTATTACGAATTGACGTTGCAGGAAACCTACGTAAGGAAAATGAGTTATACAAAAACCGCCTGTCGAGTCATGATCATAGGTAGGAAGTTCGTACTAAAACAGTAGATTTCAGTTGATTACAACGAGGAGTATAGATCTTACCCGCGTCTTACCCTGCTGCCGCTTGCTACAGACGGTACGCAGTTCACATATACAACGCATAGTATCATTCTGTGGAGCTGTGTACAGTCGTGAATAGTTTGAAAAATATTTTTAATTTATATTAATAGTTTAGGTTTTGAACAAAGTGAGCTATTCTGTTAGTATTATTTACGACATTTAGTATTGTGCACGATTCCAAAAATAAATAAATACCGTAAATAAACTCATCTGTTAATTAATAATTATGCAAACAGGAGTGTGTAACACGTTTATTTTTTCCCGGATTATTCTTCCTTAAGTGTTGGTTTTAAGACAAGTTTATTTACCAGCCGTCAATATTGGTTGTTTTACTGATCTGTTGACGTCTCGTGCAGTTGTGCTACTATGCATTTGGTTGCGTTACACTCCAAGTTCATTCAACATCAGAATTAAGTTACGAACTTTCTAGCTGTCATTACAACAGAAATGAAAATTTTTCTTGGGTTTAATTATATGTGCCACGCACGAGATACACTATCATATTCTCACAGTAGTTGTTCATCTGATGATAGTAAGAAATACTATATCATATTTTAGATCTGCTACGTCTTGTGAAGTATAACGAATGCTGTAAGAGTACAAATATTGTTTTTTTTTTTTGTCTGAACATAAAAGGAGTATTTATTTTCACTATTACACTCTTACTACGTCATACTACTTTTGACCAATAAAACGGTACGAAAGGACGTATTTCAACCAATCATGGCTGCTTATCGCACAATTTTATCGCGTCCCTAGCATTTGTTTAATTTTATCGCGTCCCTAGCATTTGTTTAATTTTATCGCGTCCCTAGCATTTGTTTCTTTGTTTGACAACATTTGAAACTGCGCTGGTCTGGACGTCAAACAAAAAAAAAAAAAAAATATATATATATATATATAAAATTACAAACCACTCCAGTCGATGCACAGCAGTTTCAAATATGACTCGCATTGGCATTCAAGAACAAGAATTAATAAAAATCACTGATCATACCTCTGCATATTCTGAAATCCGATTTACAAATAAATGAAGAGCACCATTCGGAAATCCTGAATAAGTTGAATACACCATGTAGGCCTAAATCAACGAGTTCCACTTCTATTACGCACACGTCCAATATAACATCAATTGAACCACCAACCACATTCAAATTTGAAAATTGTACATTCAATAATTATTCCTTTTAAAATTATTTATGTTTATTTTTTATGTCATCGTCGTTAATTAAAACTTTTCTAACACTTGTGTATATTAGTTAGGTTATGTTATAGCTTCTGCTCTGAGAGGATAAAAAGAACTTCTGCTATATGATATTATGGATAGTCACGTAACAGAGATTGTTTAATATTAAGATTTACTGAATAGTAATCATTACAGTGTCTGTATAAAGACACTACTGCCATCTAGCATGCATCTAGCGTAATATTTGTAATGTTGACATGGTACAATAATACATTTGAAGACAGTTGTATTTTCGTAAGTCAATTAATATTTTATTCTATTGGAGTACTTCGTTACTTCTAATCTTTATATACTTTCTTCTAATCGTGTAATAGTCAATTAAATCCCACTCGAGTTTTGATTTCCTCTAGATAAATCAAAACGTCTAGTGAGATTACTGTTGATAAAATGAAAATGTTCAAGTCGTTATTTCTTATAATTAATCATAATAATTGTATACTTTGTATGTATGTATGTATGTATGTATGTATGTATGTATGTATGTATGTATGTATGTATGTATGTATGTGTAAAATATTTTAGCTTGGGGATTACGAAATTTATGATTACAAATTATTGTTTTTTATATTATTCGTTTATTGTTTTCTTGTTCTAAGGCCCTGGATAATTAGAGCATATGATTGTTTACTACCAAACTGTATATGTTTGTCGTTCTGGTCCACTGACATTGAGATCTGCGCTACTACGTTTCATTCGGTAGAGATATAGTCCAAACTCACACAACTTAACAGTTTCGGTACCAACTTCCTAGCTCTGGTCATGATTACGTTCAGTTATTGTTTACTAGAAGAAGAAGAAGAAGAAGAAGAAGAAGAAGAAGAAGAAGAAGAAGAAGAAGAAGCAGCAGAAGGGGAAAAAAGAAAAGAGTGCTATGAAGATGACACACACTCTCCCATTTTACCCATACGTATTATGCTTTTCATAAAAATACGATTTCTTTCTCAAGTAGTGAATGATACGTTTACAGAGATGCAAATGAAGTTTGACAAACAGACGCGATTGTTTGAGGCAAACAATACGCTCACTAGGACCCGGATGTTTATCACCTAAAAATTTCCCAGAAATTACCTATAAAATTCTCTCAAAATGACCTAAAACAATAGAAAATGACCTAGTGAAAGTTATAAATTTTGGCTTATGGTGTAATCATTACTTTACTTTATAAGTAATTTCATTGTAAAACAATAAACTTTGGTAGTGGAATTATTGCATTACTTACTGTGAATACACCATCACAATGATCAAGTTATCAAAAGAGAAAGATAGGCGGTTGGAAGTCAATACTATTTTTGTACTTACAAGGGGAACGTCCCGGGTCATGTAGCTTGAATTTTATAAAAATGCATATTCAAGCTAATTTTCATTCGTTAAGAAACGTGGTGATAATCGTTAGGCGGATTATGATTTCTGGGAAGAAATACAAAATCTGATTTAATGTAAGCCAATTTACCTTCCATTTGAGTATCAGAAAACATGTCCTGTGCACTCGCATTGCCTTAGCATCTGTCCTATTGAAACTATTCAATATTTCTCTCACTATCTGAAAATTGCCACAGTGGTATATGCATGCAGTCAACCACGTATCCCAGTGTATTAAAACGGATGCTGAGAGCAAAGCTATGTCTGGTTGTCTTTGAGCAGAACACAATGTGGAGAAAAAATATACTCAGAAAATCTTTACAATACCGTTATCAAATAAAGGTGGTCAGCAATAAAGGGCACATTCTTAGACAATTTTCAGTATATGCAAGACATACCAAAAGCTCAAACTAATCTAACTTGGCCGGTCTTGATTCGTATATTCAAGGTATACCAAAATCCAAGCGAAGCCAAGCCTAACCTGTCACAGATTCGTACAGTATATGCAAGACGAACGAAAAGCCTAAACAAGGCTTGCAAAACAGGGCGACAATTGTGGCTTGTGTCACTCATCGGAAACGTCACGCAACCCTTCCTTCTACCTCCGCATCATTGACTTGGTAGGAGAGGGAATTTGTATTTAGCGTCTATGTTATGTGATAGCGTGCGGGGCACAGTAACGTCATTCAACCCCAGTGTTCTGTGGGCGGGGAACCAACGCTTTCCCCAAGCTTACCACTTCTCTCTCGCCAGTTCTGTAACCCTGGACTAAACTAACCTAAGCTGTCACCTATTTCCGTATTTCTCCGCCGGCCTCCACCTTCACAGCAACTTTCGACCCTTATTTTCGGTGTGAAATTGCTTTCGGCACTCTTTTTTTTTTTTTTTTTTTTTCTTTACGATACCTATGGCTCGACTAGAAACCAAGGGTATAAAAACATTAATATACTTTAACGTGGTAACGCAACAGTACAGAAACACTAAAATCTCCCCTGATACGCAGGAATCTACAAGTTATTCCGAAAATTTAACTAACCTGTCATACACTGCTTGTATTGATGTAATTCTGTGCCGAATGATTCTTCCACATCTTCCTCTGGTAGAAACTGAAGTCCGAAACAAGCAGCTATCCATTCTTCAACTTCAGTTCGAACGGTTTACGACTGTATTATTCATTGACTAATTCTGACGATCGTATGTTCAAAGTCGAATTTACATGTTGTTAAGTTTAGGATTGCGAATGTAGCAACAAATGCATTGAGAATTATTGTTATTTCATAGATCACTCTTATTTCTTCTGCGAAAACTACCGATTGTTCTATTATACACTAAAACATAACAAATTGTAAAACAAACATGTAAGTCTGTGTCTGCAACACAAAATAACATGAGGAAAAATCATCTGTTTATACAGAATGAACCGTAAATAATGTCATTAATTTCAGGGGTTATTCCGAGATATTTCAAGCAAAGAAGTTTAATATAATTTAGCTCGTTTTTTGCTTCCTTTTCGAGATAAAAATTGTTTAATATAAAACATTTCATACGTTGTTTAGGGAAAGCTATTGATTCAATTCTCAATATGTTCAATCAATTTAAGAGAGCACTGTATTATAATCAGGCTTCGAGACTTCGAACCCAATAGAGTAGTTCAGTGGGAAATCTGCATAACGGCGTACTCAGTATAGTGGTAAAGTGTACAGTGGGTGGGGGTACTGTAGAATGAATGACAACAAATACGCAAAGGAAAACGCTCTGGATTTGAAGGTTCTGACGAATAATTTGGTTTTCATACAAACCTATTTTCAAACTGTGTCTGAAACTATTACACGGTTAGAGAAGTCAGGCAAGAGATGCCGGAGGCCCTCAAATTAATTTAGAAAATGATGCTGAGAATTAATGAGACGCCAAGTACACCGGGTACTGAACGTGTAAAACAGAAGTGAAAATCAATTTTATGTAAAAATAACGGATGTAGAACATTGTGTAACATAAACAGCAAATTAGTGGACATAGAGTCACCCGAGAATAAAGGACTGTCTCTTAGAGACTGCAATGATGTTAGTTTTTTTCGTTTTGGTCCTATAAAGTCATGCGACATAGAGCGCATGTTTTCACAGTACAAACTGTGTATGGCAGATAACCAAAAAAGGTTTACGTTTGAGACATTGAAAATGTATCTTGTAGTACATTGCAATTCGGTACTGTAACTGCACTTCCTAAAGACGACCAATAGGATAAATGAAAAAAATTTAATTGCTACATGCTTATTTCCACCATTAACACTGTGTATAATTAAACACAAATGCTTATAAAACACAGGAGAATAAATGCTTTTTCACATTCTTTCGACATTATCATTGTGTAAAGTATATTTACTTTCAGAATGTCCATATGTGTGTTTCCCCATACTACCGTACTCTACTCTAAATAGCAACGTTGTTACCTCAACCCATCTCTATCTACCTGCAGCGAGTCAACAACCTATTGTGCATGCACAGTAAACTTATTGTATGGGGTCCAAAGTCTCGAAGCCTGATTATAATATATTTCTTGAAATAATTTTATTTTTTGTTTAATTATGCAGAAATTTGATCAGAACATATGTAACTTTTCGTTCTGAAAAAAAAAAATGTAAATGTTGTATTTGTTCGGATCAAATCTCTGCACATATAAAGGACAAAATTTAAATTCCTTCAATCATTTGTCATCACAATACACTGCTCTCTTCAATTGACTGAGCATATTGGGAATTAAATCAATGGCTTTCCAAAAACATTCTATACATTATTTCATTATACAACAATTTTTATCTCGGAAAGAAAGCAAAAACGAGCAAATCTGTATTAAACTTTTTTGTTAGAAATATCTCAAAGAATAACCTCCGAAAATTAATGACGTTACTTACGGTACACTCTGTATATTCATGCACAGTAAATAGTCTGGTGTAGATAGTTAAATCGTTAAATGTTTTAAGGAAATTCTCTCTGTTTAAATAGTTTACTAGCAAAACAATCTCATCGCAACTAATTTTTATAGGTACCATTTCTTAAAAAGCAATGCGGACTTCATGCTGTAACATTGCAAACACAGTTTTTTTGTACAAATATCTCGTTTAACACACGGCACATTGTTTTGTTTTAAGTCCTAGCACTGCGTAAAACTTTTCCAGGCCCATCGTACACACGTCACTGCTTTGCCTCTAACTCCGACTATATTGAACCCGTTTTTAGTTTCATAGCATCGTAAGAATCGTAAGAGTGAATGAAGCTGATTTTAGATCAAATCTCTTCTCCTATCCTAGAGTACAAACATTTCCTCATGTTTTGTACCGTAGGCCTACTTATTATGTGATATTGAACACTTCCATTTACATTTTCCGTTTTTTTTTTGGTATAATTTTGAATGGACACGAATATGCACTCGTTCATCAAGTAACACCCACTACTACATCACTGCTACTTGTAATTCGCTAGAAGTATTCACTCACCATCGACACGTTCACTAGAATATAATAGATATACGACAGATTTAATCAAGAATGTTCTATCGGCTTGCATGAGGAACACTGATCATGTTCTGCTTATGTAATACTGAGTTGTACCTAAGAGGGCAACACAATCGCCGTAGAACTTTGATAAAGTTCTAAAAGTTGTGTTTGCGTTATTGAATAGGGCAGCACATACGAACGACAACGGTCAAGAAATTCTCGATGTTATGACAATAGTGCTTAAGGGTACTAGGTCGTGAAAATCGGCCAAAAATGTCATTTTTTTGTTTTCATTGTTTTCGAATTCTTGAATAAATTCTCTATCCAAAATATATATATTGTAGGGGTTTCTGGGTTTAAATGCCCTAAAATAGGGAATTTAAAAATGGCGTCATAGTTGCTCGCCCCTTTTTTAAATGCCCAATTCAACTTATTTAATATGTTATAATTTCTGGGCCATTTATTGGAATATTAGTATTAGTATTAGTATTTATTTATTTAACCTGGTAGAGATAAGGCCGGGTAAATTTCTTTGCTGTTGTTGGTGCTTCTGGATACTCTGAAACTGCAAAGAGCATAACACAGCCCAGTGGAAAGCACTCCTGTTTTGTTTTGAATAACCTCGTATAAATTTTGTTGCAAAAAGAATCTTTGTGGTGTTATTTGCATCAGTGTTATTCAGCATTATTAGTGTGTGTGTGTAGTAAAAATGGGCAGATTAAAGAAGTTTGGCAAAAGAAAACCCGTGTTTAATGGTAATGTAAGTAAAAGCAAACATAATAAAAGTGAACATAACCTGTCGGAGCCTAGCTGCTTTAGAGAAGTGCATTCAGCTTCTGCAAGAAAATTGTCTCACATAAAACCAGAGTGTGATGACAACTTTTATTTTAGTGATGAGGGATATTCAAAGGGTTTTATCATTGTGGACATTCAATTATTGTCTAATTTAGTGAAGAAAACTGTACAGTGTAAGTATTGTAGTGGCGTCGACTGTGTTGAACTTACAGAAAATAAAAATAGTAGGCGAGGGCTTGCAACTAAACTGTATGTTGTTTGTAATAAGTGTAAAGAGTCTGCTTCGAGTATGACATCCAATAAGGTAGGGAAAACAAAATGTTATGAAGTAAATTTAAGATTTATATATGGAATGAGAAGTATTGGCAGAGGCAGGAAGCCAGCACAAACTCTGTGTGGTATAATGGATCTCCCACCACCAACTGCCAAATTTAATTTCTGCACTTTCCAACAGTTGAAATGTCTGGAAGAAGTAGCAAAAAAATCTATGACAAATGCTATAGAAGAAGCAGTGGCTCTAAATGAAAACAGTAGGGACATAACTGCTGCTTTCGATGGGTCCTGGCAGAAGCGAGGCCACACTTCCCTCAATGGTGTCATCACTGCAACTTCACTAGACAATGGGAAAGTAATTGATGTCGAATGTTTGACAAAATTCTGCCATAATTGTAAATCAGACCAGCCTGGACATGTTTGCATGAAAAATTATGATGGCTTCAGTGGTGGGATGGAGAGCGATGGAGTAGTAAAAATTTTTCAGAGGTCTGAGAATTTATATCAGGTCAGGTATGTGAATTACTTAGGAGATGGGGACTCAAAGGGATATAAGAAAGTTGAAGAATTAAATGTTTATGGGAATGTGGAAGTAAGTAAGCTGGAGTGCTGTGGACATGTGCAAAAGAGAATGGGAACAAGACTAAGAAAATTATGTAAAGACATGGAAGGAAAAAAATGTTCTGATGGTAAACCGCTAACAGGGAGAGGGCGGCTAACAGATAGTGCAATAGATCAGGTGAAAACCTATTATGGACTGGCCATAAGGAGGAATGCTGGAAAAGATGTAGAAAAAATGAGAAAAGCAGTGTGGACAATATACTTCCACAAGTATAGCACAGATGAGGAGCCATATCACACGTTATGTCCTCCAGGTACAGATGAAGACTGCTGGTGTGGGTACAATAAAGCTTCAGTCACTGGAAATAAGTATTCCCATCAGCATTCACTGCCTCCAGCTGTGATGGATGAAATAAAACCCATCTTTAGGGACCTCAGCAACCAGGAGCTATTGAAAAAATGCTTACATGGGAATACACAAAACCCTAATGAAAGCTTTAATCATTGTATATGGGAGCGCATCCCAAAAAGAGTTTTTGTGGGTTTAAAAACCTTAAAACTGGGTGTATTAGATGCAGTCATCTGTTTTAATTATGGTTGTGTAAGTAGACTAAATGTGTTGGGGAGTTTGGGCATTGAAGTGGGCTCAAATACAAAAACTGCACTTTACGCCATTGATAAGAAGCGCTTCGAAGATGGTGAAAAGTTTGCTTTGCAAATGACTAAAGAGGCCAGAACAAGAAAGAGGAATGCCAAAAGGAGGAGAGAGGACCAAGAAACACAGGAACAGGATGAATATGGGGCTGGAATGTTCTAGATTGCTGAGTGAAGTACAAAATACACGTTTTCAGTTTCTTGCATTTTCCCGTAACCTTGATTTTTCAAAACTTAGGTACACATTATCTCATAAACTAATGAAGATAGAGTCATGAAATTTTTGTGGCAGGTACATATTAATTAACTCTTTAAAATGAATGGAGTGGGTTTCTTTTAAACTTCATCATTGAATTTTTAAAAATTCAAATCTAAGGAAAATTTTGGAAAAAAATTATGTTAATAATTTTTTTTTAAATTTTGTACACATGTGATGTTTAGTCAAGAAAGTAGTGCATTCATTTTGTCATTTGATATGTTCTTATTGTACCACAAACAAATTAGAGAGGTCTGACTAAAATTCTATGAGATATGTGTACCTAACTGATGAACCATGCATAATAATTTATTTTCTAATTACTTTATTTGGGGCATCCTATAAATATTCTATTGGAGATAAGTGATTTAATTTTTCATGAAAAGATAATATAAACATTGTTTAATGCATGGTATAAATTTCATAAACCTGTGACATAGGAATGCTTCAGTAGAGTCTATATGTTATTTGGTAGTTCAAGAGCTAAAATAGGCACTAGTCACGTCCCAGTACCCTTAAGAAAGGCAATTCCTGACGAATTTAAATTTCATTTACAGTTTATATGTCATTTAAGTCGGTGGCGAAGCTCTTAAAATGCTTTTGAAGCTTAGCCTACCCAAAAAAAATTTGAGTTATTATTCCTAGTAACAGTACATCTATAAGGCGTGACTCCTCCTCTTTGCTTACGTCGTAAGAAGTGAAGGATCTATAAAGTCTATGTAGGTAGTATCGTTCGCCATTTTTGTTCTTTCGTTGCCGAGGTACCAGACGAGGAATCTATTTGCCACACTGTTAAACATTATCATGTCTTAGCTCCTATAATAATAAATCAAACGTACTATAATTCAGCAAATAATTGAGCGACAAATAACGTCCTCGTGTGCTTTCTGCAAACGCCAACGAAAGAGCTAAAATGGCGGGCGATTATATTAAGCATTTATTGAGTCTTAGGAAATGCATAACGTTATCATCAGCGAATCACAAGACGCACACGTTTAATTGTAGCCGACTTGCAACATGATTGGCTGCCGGAAATAAGAGCGACGGAACTATAGGAACACTTTGTTGTAATCTGATCCTACCATATAATAAGTTCATTGTTGGCAGTCATTTCAGTATGGAGAGAGCATTGAGAGCAGCGAGGCTAAAGGAAAAAACCTCTAAAGGCATGGCTACGACTTTGACTCGCAAGCTTGAGGGGCACCGGGGAGGGGGTATCGATTCCCTACAACTCCGTACTAAACGAGGCTAACCTTCTGTCGCAATATTACGTCGCGCTATATTGGTGTTCTCTGAAAGCGCTGCGTTGTTCAGTTTAGTTTAATCAAAAGTGTATGCGTGTGTATGTTGCATATTAATTTGGTGTAAAATGGGTCATACTGAGAGAATATTGAGGTCATTGTTTGTAGAATTAAAAGAAGAACCGTTTTCAAGTTGGATGTATGAAAGGAAGCATGCTTACAAAGATAGGAGATCGACATCACATTTAACCTACATATTTAAATAGCGGATAGAGAAAGATATAGAAATTTTAATTTTCATGGTATAGGATATAACCTTGGCTAACAGGGTGCTCTGAGACAAATAAATGATAATATTTTATCTGTATTCTGTTTGGTGTGAAAATGAGTGGTCATCATCTTCTGGTGGGATTCGTGTTACAAAAAATTTGATTGAAAAGCCTAGAAACACCTGCTGTATAAAAACATACAGAGTAAGAAGTTTTTCCAGCCTACCCAGTATTTACACCTTAGCTTCGCCACTGATTAAAGTAGGTTTGACATGAGTTTACATGGGAGCTTACCTATCTGGCTTCAGGAATTATCTTTACATACCTGAAATAGAACCATCTTACATCTTCGCAGTATTTAGCTTTAATAAGCGTAACAGATGTTTTCACTGCCAGCAACTGCATTATCCTTAACATTATGGGGACAAGAAGTCTTCCGTTCTTAACTCCTCAAAAGTCCGGAGTGAAATGCAAGAACATGTATACAGAGTGGAAGGTGTTCAATAACAGTCCTTTTGAGGGACCAACATGGTATGCATGAAAAAGTCTTCTACCATTTTGTTCTTTGCGCTTCGATTCCCTCCCCCCCCCCTCAAATAATAATAATAATAATAATAATAATAATAATAATAATAATAATAATAATAATAATAATAATAATAAATTTTTATGATAAGTTGTAGTTTATTGACATTTCTGGCTTTGAGCCAGAGGCCGTTTTAGGGTCTTACACGCGCAGGACGCCCTCTCCAGCCATTGTACATACATAACCATATAAATATATTTACACATATGAAACTATTTCTGGCATAAGTGCCAGTAGGTTTGTGAGTGCAGTGATTGATTCCTTTTATTTTGTGTAGGCCTAATTTGTCAATTTTCGATATTTGTAGGGCGCTATTTAGGAGGAATATAATATACATAGGCTACATATAAGGAATGGTGAACGGGAGAAGAGTTCGGGACAAAAAATATCAGCTGATAGACAACGTTAAATTATATGTATCGTATGGGGAGAGTAAGAAGAAAGCAAGAAATTGGAAGAAAAGTTTTGTCCACATTATTTTTTAACACGTTCAGAAATAAAAATTTTATAAACGCCTTCACCTTAGAGTTCTCAGTTCCGATAAATATTTTGCAAATGTTTCTGGCACGTTATTGTTTAAGAGTGTATTAATATTCATTAATTAATTACATACTTTAATTAGATCTAAAGTAACTAGTAATTATTGTAAAAATCAGGGGTAGACAAATTCCGGGCGCCAGGTAGTCATGGAAACCAAATACTGTATGTGGCACCTGAATTGTTTATTGAGTTCAACATTTTTAAAGACTTCAATTTCAGTTATGCCACTGCGACTAATACATAATGTTAACAAAATCGGTTGTAGAAATAAATTCGAATGTGCTTTTAAAATTAATATCGTTACATTTGTTACGCATCTCAAGATATTGTCCTACATAGCTTCAGATCCTCACTGTATGTCTGGACGAAATGAGATGGCTCCTGAAAGTAAAGTGGCTAGCTACTGTTTTTTTTTTCGTCCATCCCCAGTAAAAATTATCTTTATTTCATATAAGCTGCCTTTGAAAATATACTTCGTTATTGTTGATATTAAATTCAATTGGTATTCTTGTTGTTCACCGACATACACACAGTAGACGAATAAACAGATGTAGACACACTGTAACGGTGCATGAGGGACGACTCCCTGGTTCACTGAAGCGTGACCTGTTGACTTGCAACTACCTCTCCACACGAACCTATATGAATCGATGTACACCTAACTTCCATTCAAAGCAACCAAATACAGGATTCTACTTATATCTGAAGGATTTACTCTGTGAAGTTAACACCTTCCACTCTGTAAGATTATATAATTATTCCAAATACATGTTACAATTAATTTACGTCAGCAATTTTTTTTTCAGTCGTTATTAACTCGTCCATCTAATTTGTCAGTTAATTCAACATAACATAAAATATCATGAAGAAAATCATCTGATGATTCTTGAAGTTGAACGGCATTGTATTTTTTATTTTGAATAAAGACTCGTTAATTTTTACTGAAAATATCTGGCCTATATTTTATGCGTAGCATGTCTTTCATATGCTGTTATGAACAAATTCCAACCATTAGGGTTACTGTATAACTAGATATCGGATGTTTAGGAAAATGCCTATTTTATTCGAATTTTAATATTTAAAGGCTTTTAGTAAATGTGCACGAATCATGAGAAATTAAGTATTCTGATGAAGTTTGATCTTGCATTTTTTTACCGTTAACGCCTTTTTTTGCTTTAATATGTACTTTTTTGCCTTTTTCTTTACATGACTACTCATTCAACAATACTGCAATTATTTCTGCATTGAAAACTAAGGAAATTGCAGTTCTTATAGCAGCCATAGATATGGCACACCCTGTTGCAATGCAGCATTGTTGTTTTGCTTACTCCGGAATTGACCTTGTCCTTCTGACTCCAGCACAGAGTTGAGAACACGAAGTACACAGTCAGTCTAGGATTGTCTTTGTGAGAGTAATGTAGTATGGTAAAAAATGCCAAAATTGAAAACATCGAAACCTTCTTTATATCGTCAGTGGGTAGCAGAATTTCCTGCTTTCACTACTAATGGAACGATAATTATGTAGCCAGGATGGCACTGTTTTAAGTATGTTCCAGTCACATCAGTATACGTTGAGAGATCTTTTTCAGCATATAAACTGATTTTGTTCAATAAACGTGACAGGAGGCCACCGGCGTGGCTCAGTCGATTAAGACACTTGTCTGCCGGTCTGAAGTTGCGCCCGGGCGCGGGTTCGATCCCCGCTTGGGCTGATTCCCTGGTTGGGGTTTTTCCGAGGTTTTCCCCAACCGTAAGGTGAATACTAGGTAATCTATGGCGAATCCTCGGCTTCATCTCGCCAAAATACCATCTCGCTATCACCAATCTCATCGACTCTAAATAACGTAGTAGTTGATACAGCGTCGTTAAATAACCAACTAAAATAAAAGTGACAGAAGTTTATGTGTTAATCTTGAAAAGTTGCTTGTTGCTTATTGTAACTGAAATCATGGACGTGAAGTTGTGGATTCGTAAGTACGAGTGAAACAAGTCCATAGAACAGAGAAACTACTTTTCTAGTACATTTTAAGTCACTTACGGTCTTGTGGATGTTTACTTTATGAATTATGAGCGATTAAACATAATTTCAATGCCTTTTAATGGCCTATTTTTGTTGTTTTTAGAGCCTTTTTAGGCGCCTAAAATATCATTTTTAGTGCTATAACTTCCGATGTCTAGGTATAACAAATCCTGCACACAGACAGATTGAAAGACTGAGACAGATTGAAAGACTGACGAACGGAAAGACGGATCGACAGACGGACAGAGATAGACAGACAGATTAGATTGACGAAGAGGAGGAGAGAGAGAAAGAGAAAGAGAGAGTGGAAAATAGAATTCAGAAATAATGGGGAGTGAAGGTCAAGAAAGCGAGCGACTGACAGAAGATGTTAATGTCAGGTTTAAGTTTATTTTTCGAAGAAATTTTTGGGCAAAATACTGTAATTGTAATCTGAAACCTAGCTAGCGTTTTTCTCATTAAGATAATAATTCTTCTCGGATACTGAAGACAACGAACATTTCCACGCACAGAGATGCACAATCGCTGGAGGCCTGTGCACGCACAATACCGATGAGTGAAAGTCTTCGTCTCCGGTCTGGCAAGTATTTCGTGTCATATCAAAGCATGTGAACTGACTGTAGACGACCCACTGGGACATGAATATTGTCTCACAATACAATGGGGAAGCACGGATTCTGGTACCATGTTTGTACGTAGGTAATCCCAACACTCGGGCTGACATTATGACTTCACTTTCTCGTATCATTACTATCTGATCAGTGTTGCCAACTCAAATTTGCGAAAACCCACTGCACACTTACAAAACCTCAACAAATATGTCATAAAACCTACCAGATTTTCGTTCCTAGAGATTTTTTTGCACATCATTGTTAAATAATGCGCAGATAAGAATAATTATATGTATAATTATTAAAAATTATAACAACATACACCATTCCATTTAGTACAGCTCTAATTTCAAAATTTACTGAAATTCCCATCCTATTTGTAATATTGGTTTAAGGATAACACTTTTAATCCACTTCTGAATTTCACTAAGCAAGGCATAGACCTTAACATTGATGGCGCAAACTCGGTAATTCTTTTAACGGGTTTTTATTTGACACCTTTTTGTGCTTGAAAACTTTATAAGTAGTAGTATGCTGAAATTGTTTCGTTTCATTAAGTTCATCGCGCACCACTATACTTTAACGTTTTCAGTATTTCCATACATTCACCAAGTCTTTTCAGCAGTTGCTTGATTGGAGGAACAACGAAAGAAGCGCGCCGTCATCGAATTAATTTCTCACCTGTGTATTAAGACTGTGTTCTGTTTTCACTTCCAGCCATTCGGTTGTTATGCGGTTAACTGCAGAGTACAATGATAGACATCTAATATTGCAAGACAAGTATTTTGAAAAGATAATGACCATCGTCGAAAGAGTCGTGTTTTATACGCACTCTGCCTTACAGATGTGCTTGAGAGTTATTGCAAAATCACTCAAAATTTCCAAAGACATTAAAATAAACTAGATTTCTCACTGCCCACCGTTAAATGAATTTTAGCCACTCACAGAGGACTAAAAGAAAAACTAGATTTAGTGGGTAAACCACCGTGTTGGCAATACTGTATCTGATACTGTCATATCAGTAGAGCAGGTAGGGGAAGTAGGGAGGGCACAAAGAGTGGGGAGCTTGAAAACAGGTTTGATAAAGAGAGTATCGCTACAAGCAGTGGTGGGTTATTATATCAGTCACGACGTTTTGTATTCACACTTGTTTCAAGCATAAATAATGGTATATTTATGAAATTGCGTATTATTAAATATAACAGAATGATTACCTATATATGTTTCTATTATTTTAAATTTAAAATTTAATCACAAAACATAACACAGTAGAACGTTCGATAAAACTAATAAATTAATTAAATCTCTTAGCTACTACAATGCAATATACAATAATGTGAACGTAAGACTTCTTGACAACAATTTCTGCATTACATAAATTATTATTCAGTTGCTTTTATGAAATTATTGTAATAACGTACACAAACTGCAAACAAACGAAATTTGCTCTGCTGATATATTAATATTAAGTGAAGGAAAATATCATCATACTAAGTCTAACTGTGGTTTAAAATGCTTTAAATTTCTACATGCGCATGCCTAAGTGTTAGTGAAGTGGATTAATGTCTATATCGAGTAATATATTTTCTAGTTTGAAATATAGTGCATGACAAGAGTTGTTTACTTGGTTTCTAAGGCCATAACATCAGTAAACAATAACTGGACAAATTTTAATACATAAGCCAAGTAAGTACAAGCAAAACAGTGAATCTAACTCCTACAAAATTTAAGAACTTAACAGAAGATTATTTCACGGGTGTCTATTTTAGAAAAAAAGTCTTCAAGATGTTAAATTATGGCTGACATTTCTTTAATTTGTAATACTGTCCAACCTATACAATCAGTATGGCCATACTGTGGAAAAATATTTGCAGGTAATCGTGGAGTTAGAATTCATATTAGCAGATCCCATCCTGATATACAAAGGAAATTAATAGTAAACAGAAATAGGGATAATAAACCAATAGTGAACACACAATTAAGTTCAAATGATGAGCCAAATGGAGTCAATGGGTCCACTGTTAACCAATACAAAACCGAATTGAAATCCTGGACTGAAAAATTCAAACAAGAGCTGGAGGAGGAGGAATTTTTCAAAGCAGTAAGTGATGTGACATCATTCTTAGCAGATTCCATTGAACTTCTGCCAGGTCCAAAACATCCTGCCCGGAAATATGTAGAGGCTAGGAGACAAAAGAAAAATTCTGGTATTAGTAAAAGTTATGTCAAGTCCACTAACCCTGAGAGATCGACTCGGAGGGAGAGGGAGAAGAGACGAGGTAAGTATCAATACGAATTGATACAATATCAATATTACAACCAACGAAGGAAAGCAGTGAGGTCTGTCTTGGGACATAACAATAAATCCTGTAATATTGACCCTACAACCGTTTCTGACCACTTTTCAAATATATTCTCCTTTCCCAACAATATTATTGATTATCCGACATATGCTTCAGAAATGGAAAAGATTATGAATGAAGAAACATTTGATCCACTAGTAACTCCGAATGAAGTTGCTTCAGTCATTAGCGGTATGGCAGTTGATACCTCCCTTGGACCGGACTATGTTCTCGTACGAGCAATCAAAGATACTCTAGAACATGAAGTCATAAGCCTAATTGCAACACGAATGCTCCAGTCAGGAATAGTTCCCCCTAGCCTCCAAAAAGCAAGGACAGTTTTGGTTCCCAAGACAGGGGATAGTCAAGAGATATCTAACTGGCGTCCAATAACCATCACTTCTGTACTTCGTAGGGTAATCGATCGCATTTTGGACAAGAGATTGAGAAATTTCATATCATTTAATGACTACCAAACTGGTTTTTCTAAAACACCAGGGACGCTAATAAATACTTCAATTCTCCGATCAGTTCTTCATGCTGCTAAAACAAAAAAGACTGACGTAACAATTGTCTTTCTGGACATCACGAAAGCTTTTGATAGTGTTAGCCATGACCACATAAGAGCTACTTTGGAAAGTTCTCCTGCCCCAACACAACTTACCCAACTTGTGATAGCTCTACAGGAGGGAAACACAACACGAATTGAATTAGGTCACACAAAAACTAAACCAATTGTTCTAAAGAAAGGAGTCATGCAAGGATCTCCTCTGTCGCCAGCTTTATATAATTTAGCAACAGATCATATTTTAAATGAGTTATGCGAGCAGACAATAACATCAACTTTTGGATTTGAACTTGTACCAGGATTGCCTCCTGTAACTGTTCTCGGCTTTGCCGACGATACTGTAATTATTGGTAAAGACCAAGTTTCTACTATTGAACTGACAATAATGGCTTATCAAAGATTTACAGACATTGGGCTAAAATTAAATCCTAATAAATCCGTAATTATAAATATCTCCAAAAGTAAGCTCTGTCGGACACAATCTCAGTATATATCCTGATTTTGAAATTAAATCTATTGGTACAAACGACTCTATTCGCTATCTGGGAGTAAACTTCTCTGACTCAATAGTTTTCAACCCCCAGTCAACATTGAAAGATTTAAATAATAAACATGAAACTCTTACCTCGTCACCTTTTCTTCATGAAGACCAGAAATATTGTGTTCTAAATACCTCCATCTGTCCTTCCTTAATTTATCAATTTCAAACCATCCCTTCTGAACTTATACCAAAAAAGTTCTTGGATGACGCCGACAAATTAATAAAAAGTGCACTGAAAGAGATACTGAATCTCCTACAGACATTCCTGATGCAATGATTTATAGTCCCAGGAAGTACAAAGGACTAGGAATTTTTCGAACAAAATGGGAAGCACTACTACAACAAATTAATTCCCTTCGATGTTTACACAAATCTCAAAACCCATATATCATACAAACACGTCAGGTTCATGAGGAGAGCATTAGATGTGCCCAATCTCTAACATTGTTCCAGAAGATGCCTTATTTCATAAGACTGAACATTTCTTAAATGTTACAAAGATTCGTAACCTTCTGAGGAACAGAGAATTTGATATTTGGTGTCGTCATCCACAGAAAGGGAAAGGCGTAGTTTTATTTAAACAATATCGTGGTGCCAACAAATGGATTTGTAAACACGAAGGACTCTCCAACAGCGAATGGCGCGATGGAATTAAAATGGTTGGAAATGTTGCTGCAGTACGTGCTTTGCCGGGAAGATCTCAGGACAACCGTTGTAGGCATTGCCACAACGAGGTTGAAACTCTTGCACACGTCCTGGGATCCTGATCGCACAGCGAAGCTCTGCGAAACGCTAGACACCACCAAGTACGATCAATTATAGCCACTGCCCTTAAAGATGCCGATTACCACACCTTTGAAGAAGTACATGGTCTCTCCGTCACTGGCAGTACACGGCGCATAGATAGAATAGCTTTCAAGGAATCTACAAGATCTGGATACATAATTGATCCCACTGTGCGTTTCGAAACGGATGAGGAACAGCCAGCAGAAGTGGATAATGAAAAAAAGGATATCTACAATCCTACCATTCCCTATTACCTCAAAAAATACCAGCTAAAAGAGCTTGAAGTAATCGGACTTCTGGTTGGAGCAAGAGGTACCGCTACTCTCTTCATGAAAGATGTGTTTAAGAGGCTTGGAATACCTACATCTATTATTCCGATTGTAACCTTAGCTGTATTGAAAGGATCAATTGCTCTCCTGAAGAATCACCTATATTCGAAATCAAACTAAGTTCAGTAGCATTCTTTACTTCTTTGTAACACTTATCTTTCTAAAAATAGGTATATTTCCACTAATCTAAAAAAAAAAATTATTTGCAGCTATGTACTTGTAAGAATTTCATTGTTAAAACACAATTAATGGTTTTCCATGAACTTGTAAAAATTTCTATGGTTAAGTACTCTTTGTCCCTTGTGGCAGCTCACGAATGGTGAGAAGATACATAAATTTATTTAAAAATTTATTATTACGAAAATCAGATTTACATTTTCTCTGAATTATTAAAGCGATTCTTGGGATGAAATTTGATGTCACAAGTCGCAGAGCAGAATTCAAGTTTACGTTGCTTATGTTTGACCTTACAGAAGATCTCGTGATGTACAGTAGTGGCAAAAAAACCGGACCGACCCTTGTAGCTCATATAAAAAAATCCTGTGCTGTGTATTGTATCAAACTGTGGTAATTTGAATATGGATTGTGAAGCCAGAGGTATGTACTGCTATTTAATGTAAAAATACGCAGTTATCTTTGTCGAATAGAGATAATGTAATATTGATGCCAGATGAAAATAAAACTCTCAAAGTTTTTTCGTCTGTAAGTTTGAGGCACTGAAGGAAACAAAAGACGGTAAGAATGGAACAAATGCAATAAATTTCATTGTTACAATTAATTATACAAAAGGGATGTGTTCTGTGACTAGCAAGATATGAAAATCTGTGACTCTGAAATCAGCTACAAGGGTCGGTCCGTTTTTTTTTTTTTTTTTTTTTTTTTGCCACTGCTGTACATGTGCGACAAGAATTTCTGACAAACATGAGTAGGCATATGTGGGCATATATATATTTCCGCAACTTTCTGGTTAAATCCTCTAAGAGATCAATAGTTATTCCTGATGTGCGTATCATGCTTAAGTTCAATTACTTCCATTTGTAATTCGAGAGCAACGTCAATATTTCCTACTACAAACGGATTCCAAAATAAATTACAGTAAACGACTTCTATAAATTTTTGACATCTTGCAATCTTTCTTGAATTTCTCCTTATAGATTTCCAAGGCCATTACCATATTCTTTACGTCTGTCATCTGAAATATCTGGCAACGCCTTCAGAGATGGAAAATGAAACAGTTCGTTGCGACTCATCTGATGTGACACACAGGCCACTGTCCTGTGTCCCATAGGTAGCGTATGTCTGTGCTGTAGTGGTGGGAGTAAGATAATAAGTCAAGCTGTGACGTATTCGGCTATTTTAGCCAAGTTTGCCCGTTCCTGCAGTAGAGTAATACAGATATACACAAACACATTCTTATCATCATCTTCACTTCCAGTCATGCGCATTCCCATTCCACACCAGCTGACTATGCAGGTTCGCAGTGTAACCAGGTTTCTAGCAGGCAATCCCTCTCGTCCCTAGACCATCTCCCTCCGTGCGCCACCAGGCGGAGATCCAGAATCATATGGAATGATAACGGAATGGAGATCGGACGGAATGATGTTGATTTTCAACGTGAGGAAATGGGAGAACCACGAGAAAACCCCCAACTGTTATCTTGCAAGAGCAGATTTAATTATTTATGTTATGTTACAATCAAATTTATGAAAATTAGAAAAGAAGTCCACTAAATGTATGAATACCTTTAAACATCTCTTAAACGATAACATGTTTCTTTTTAATTGGTTTATTTTACTACTCATTATCAACTGCGATGGTCATCTAGTGTCTGAGTGAAATGAAGTTACGTAATATTTTGTGGATGGTGATTATTTTATCTCTTACGATTTTTTTTAAGGGAGACTCCACTGAAAAGCATGGAAATTTTCCAAAATATTGTTATTCAATATTTCAATCCTTCAGAATGTATATTGTTATATTCCAAATGGATTTAGTTCAATTCTCATTACAAATACTGTATTTTTTTTAATTTAAGAAGAAGAGCCGTCAAAATTATTTTTTTGATTAAAGAATTCTTTCTTTACAAATTTCTGATTACGAATCTAGTAACTTTTTGTTCTACAGTTGGCTCCCTGAAGTTACTAGATGAATGTAGTAGAGCAGAATTTTAATAAGTATGTGTTGCATAAATATTAATTTTACTTTAAAATCAATTTTACCGGAAGTTTATTTTTCTTGATTGGGTACCAACTTTTTTACGCCAAATATTAATCAATCTGGATGAAATTTTTAGTGCAAGTATCTATGATGTAGCTGCATGTTTCTATGCATTTATGTTGTAAGAATTACTGTTATTTTATTTTATTAATATTTTAAATGAATTATAGAAAAAAATAGCACTTTCAAAAGTTCAATTTTTTTTTTTCGAAGACGAATAAACGAGATATTTCATAAAATGAATGCATAGAAATGTTTCTCTATGTCTTGTGAATGTAACAAAAAAAAAGAAGCTTAAAAACTGAGATCATTTACTAAAAAGTTGAGTTTGAAAATATTTATAAAAAAAATAGAAAAACCAAAAGCCAAAAACATTTTGGAGTTCAAAATGTGGATTTTGTTAGTCCTTTACGTAGTAAACTTGCTCTCAAAATTTGGTTGAAAAAATTATTAGAAAAAAAGTCATCTTTAGTGGAGTATCCCCTTAATGGGGAGGGTTTAATACCCGAACTCTACCTTCTGGGCAAAGCTTTGGTTAGTAGGTAAAGTACCTTCTATCCTCGTATACCTTTGCAGGACGAAGATTAAAACCGCAATGTCATGAATTTGTGAGCTACCATAAACAGAAACAGGAATCGAACAATTCCGATCCAAGTGAGAAAGTATTTTGAGAGTTTCTGCAATTTTAACCAGTGATGTTTTATATAATCTACACGTACCTAAAGAAAATTCATTCTTCGAAGCAATTTATGGCCGGCCGTCAAGTAGAAGTGAGTCAATGAAACTGGTTGTCGTTCGTGGTTGGTGTTGACTACAGTATTGAAATAGGGAGGAGGAGTAGTAGTTCGATGGTTTTTATGGGGAAATAAATCGATACCAGAAAGAAATCCGTTTACGTACCTGACTGCTGAGTTTATTCGACAGGTTTTACTGTATTTGGAAATACGGCAAGAGTAATAAAGGATGTCATCCAATACTGCTTAGTGCAGAAACTTACTAAACTAAAATTTATGGGATTCTACAAACCTAATAGTAACTAAAGAAACAGATGAACGAAGACTATAAGATTAATATACTACATGAATAAAAATGACAGCCTTTACACATTTATACTACATGCATAGACCATTCATTATCTTGTGAAACCAAAATCTTCATGTCGCAACTTATAGTTAGAACTTTATGGTGGGGGTAAGTGAGCTAGTTAGCTACAATTGGAAGCGTAGCAAGGAAGGGAAGCTTCCAGTCCACTTTCGTCTTCCCCTCATGCGCAGATACGTTTCATGAGATAATGAATGACATATAAAGAAAATATTTTAGGTATCTTAAAATATTATAGCATAATATACTTGATTGGCTGATTTCATAAACAACCTATATCACAAAAAGTAAAGTTTAGAAAAAACTAAAAAAAGAACTAAATTACTTTCAAATTATGACTATTTTTGTTTCACAATTCACAAATCGTGTGTTCGGAAAATATTACGTTGTTTACACCTATTATGAAGCACATACAATTGCAATTACAAATATTACTATTTAAAAATAATTGTTTTAAATTCATGGATATACGTTTTTTTTGCAATCAATATAAATGTGATACGTTATGAGTATTTTATACTGTATTTTACTCAAGTATCCACATTATATTCTGTAATACCACAATCATATGAACTATCCTAACAAAGAGGGCACATAATGTTTAATGTTTTAATCTTTGGTTCATCTATTGGCACCACACTACTTAAGCAAGTCTCAGTATTTTGTAGGTAAGGAGTTATTTGAATACTTCATTTGGATCCTTTCCTTAATTGCCTTCGTGGTAAATAAAGAGAACAGACTTCACAGTTTTTAAGTTTACAATTCATATATATGAGAGAATCTGATAAACTAATTTATAATTTAATAAATAAGGTAATCAATTATAAACCAGTCATTTGACTTATCATAGTAAATGTAATACTACATGGGTCATTCAATAATTTGAATTAACAACAAATAAAACATTTTTGGAACAGTCACATTGTTGCAGTGCTCAGGAGTAATCTCCTCCAACATGAAGAACCCGCCTCCACACCTCAGGGAGACGACGGATGCCATCCACAGCGTCTGGTTGTACTAATCTTCGAACAGACTGCTCTACTGCTGTTATAATTGCCTATCTGGATCTAAAGCGAACCCTCTAAGTGGTAATTTTATTTTCGCGAAAAGGTCGAAATCACATGGGCCCAAATATGGAGAAAATGGAGGATGCTCCAGAATTTCCCAGTTCCATCTGCGAAGTGAATTAACCACAGGGGCAGCTATGTGAGAGCGAGCATCATCATGTAGCACAAGAGGATGAGAATTCAGGAGATTTGGACGTTTAAGGCGCACAGCTGGTAGTAAATTGGTTCCAGAAAGTAACTTTAATATGCACCATTCACATGATTTCCCGCAGGAACTGAATGAGTGACAAGGACACCGTCAAAATCATAAGCAACAATGAACATAACTTTAAGTGGGTCCTGTTCTTTCCGATAGTTTTTTGGCCGTGGGGAATCATTGTGCCGCCACTCATTTGATTGTCTCTTCAATTTTGGTTGGTAGCATCGAACCCGGTTTCATCTAAAGTTATACATACGTCGAAGGATACGCTCGCCTTCACGTCGATAGCGTTCTAAGTGCAATCTCGTTGTTTCCATTCTCTGCCACATGTTTTCCCCTTTAAGATTGTGTTGAACCCACCGAGCGCAGATTTTCCTCCTTTTTAACTTCTTACGTATGTAAAGAATCGTACAACTTCCCTTGCTAGTTCAATATAAGTCCAACAACGGTGTTCTTCCAGCAGTGCTCTTACAGCGTTCCCATGCCAGCATCACTTGCCGATTGTGATCTGCCAGCTCCACATTTTTGATAAAATCTTCCCTCTCGTTGCGAAATGCATGTACCCATCTAGCCACGGTACGATATGGTGGAGTCTCTCTACCACAAGCTTCCAGTAATGCTGTATGGCATTGTCGAGCATTCTTGCCTCTTGAAATCTGAATTTCAATGAAGCATCTTTGTTCGTATTTGCGCAATCTGAATTTTAATGAAGCATCTTTGTTTGTATTTGCTAAATATTATAGAGCACTACAGATAACAGTCTACAAATTAAACTGACTTCAAAGATCTTATAAATGAGATTACTGTCTTCAAACTCACATATAACACACATCAGATGGTCTTCTTTTTCACTGTTATTAGCTTGCATCATTTACCGCTGAAAGCGCCACGTACAAACACTGTTGTCACTAATTATTGAATGACCCATGTACAGTATAATAGTTTAATGTAGGCTATAATGTATAAATTAGTGGTCGTCAGTACTCGCTGAAAGGGGTAGAGTGCATAGAGGATAAGGAACTCTGCTCCGTCGTGCACAAGGGATAGAGAGACATCATACCCACCAGCAGCGACGATTGCGCGCTAGGGAAGTGTCTAGTCCGCGGGTAAGAGACGCTAGCCCGAGTGCGTGCAGTGTTGTGATGACCGCTGGTATAAATGTTAACTCTAACATGCGCGGCCTGCACACCTTACCTTCTCCTCCCCCTCTGCTATACTCAGTCGGTGATACGCGATAGTGCGCTGTGTGCAAGTTTTATTTTAACGATTTCCGCAATTATTCAATTTAAATTCATGGCGAAACGGTTTAATTTGCAAAAAAAAATATATATATATTCAAGACATTAACTGTTATTATTTTTACATATTTGTTTGTACCTATAGCAATCAGTCATTTCTCTCGGGCCATTATCACAATAGGGTGCTGCGAACGTTGGGCAAAAACTATTTTTTTTTTTCCTGCTTAACGGTGCTTCATCGAAAAAAAAGTGTAATAAAAGTTTTGTTATATGTAGAATCACATCTTAAATTTTGACGCATCGGTCTCCTTTCACCCTGTATATGATGAACGGTAATATCCATTTACTTACTTACTTACTTACAAATGGCTTTTAAGGAACCCGACGGTTCATTGCCGCCCTCACATAAGCTCGCCGGTCCCTATCCTGTGCAAGATTAATCCAGTCTCTATCATCATACCCCACCTCCCTCAAATCCATTTTAATATTATCCTCCCATCTACGTCTCGGCCTCCCTAAAGGTCTTTTTCCCTCCCGTCTCCCAACTAACACTCTATATGCATTTCTGGATTCGCCCATACGTGCTACATACCCTGCCCATCTCAAACGCCTGGATTTTAAGTTCCTAATTATGTTAGGTGAAGAATACAATGCGTGCAGTTCCGTGTTGTGTAACTTTCTCCATTCTCCTGTAACTTCATCCTGCTTAGCCCCAAATATTTTCCTAAGCACCTTATTCTCAAACACCCTTAACCTATGTTCCTCTCTCAGAGTGAGAGTCCAAGTTTCACAACCATACAGAAGAACTGGTAATATAAGTGTTTTATAAATTCTAACTTTCAGATTTTTTGACAGCAGACTGGATGATAAGAGCTTCTCAACCGAATAATAACACGCATTTCCCATATTTATTCTGCGTTTAATTTCCTCCCGAGTGTCATTTATATTTGTTACCGTTGCTCCAAGATATTTGAATTTTTCCATCTCTTCGAAGGATAAATCTCCAATTTTTATATTTCCATTTCGTACGGTAATATCCATTACATGTAGTAACTTCTGAGACTACAATGAGATGTCGGCATCCCGTATTTATACTTCTTATATTTAAACAAGCAAAAATAATAGCTGTTATAAAAGCAAAACCAGACAAGATGAATAATCACAAAAATAAAACAAAAGTTCAACTTTATCCACACAGTTTGTGTCCGGACATGTAGGTTTGATTCTTATTTCGAACGAATCGAAAAATCTGTACCAGACAGTTACATATGTTCCTGCCAATGATCTTCACAGAATGTTTAACTGTTATTTTTTATTGTTCAGTAACTGAACGTCAAAGGCCCATAGACACAGGATTCAAAGCCACCCGTACAATTATAAAGTGCATGCACAATGTAATATTGCTATTAAATTGTAACTAACTACTGTACTTAAGTTATTTTCAATTTACGTACAATATTATCTTTCATTCTTCGAAATAATTTATTAAGCTACCATAAGCTCAATTTTCTCCCCGAACACGAGTTTTACTCACACGAGATGTAGATTTAGGCTATATTAACTAGAACTTTAGATCATACCTTATAGACTTTTGTCAGGTTTACTATGCTGCCATCTAGTTGTTACACGTCATTCAATTGCATTAGCAACTGTCCTACGATATTGAAATGGCTAATGTAAATATCACAAATATGCATCAGCTGCCCTTGCGTGAGGATACACAACACATTGCGGGTAGTGATTTAGAATTACGATATTGTTGCGTTAATTCTCCTGTGCTAAAAACTTATTCACGTCAATCTACTTCTAAAGTAAAACCATCAACATTGAAATCAAAACAGGTAACATCTGTACCGACAAAGAATTTTAAATCAAGTGATGAAAATAAGAGTTATATGGAGACAAATGCTACTAATCCACTATCTGGTGTCTCGGATTCAATAGTTCATCCTGAATTACACAATTCATTTGAACCTCTAACTAACGAGATGGAACTAGAACCTCAGGTCAGTCAAAATGATTCAGATTCAGTAACAAAATGTACCAATAACGATTCCTTCAAAACAAAACCAAGAATGCCTCCTATAGTAGTCAAAAAACCTCCAGAAGGTAACATTTTTTATCATAATCGAAAATTACAAAGCCTTTTAAGTCAACCCATGAAAATCAGTTATTCTGTTGACGGAATTAAATATCATACTTCATGCAGAACTGATTATGACAAGTTATATGAAATACTACAATCTGAAAATTTACAATTCTATTCTCACGAACCTCGTGAAACAAAGTTCTTGAGGTTGTTATTAAAAGTCTTCCCACCAGTGTTGAGGCTTCAACTTTAAAGACTGAGCTAGAGGCTTTAAATTTCTCTGTTGAACATGTACGCCAAATGTCTGTACCTGACTCTCATGCAAATGGTACCCCATACAGGAGACCAATACCCATTTGGGTAGTTACACTAACTAATGATGAAAAATCTAGGACCATTTATCAAATGTAGGATTTAAATAATCATATTATTAAAGTTGAATCATACAGACCAACTCCTCGAGTCACTCATTGTCATAAATGCCAAGGTTTTGGATATACTTCGAGGCGTTATAACTTACAAATAAAATGTGTGAAGTGTGGTAAGGACCACTTATTTGTAAATTGCCCCTTCAAAGGACCAGATCATACATATAATTGTGCAAATTGTGGAGGTAATCATACAGCTAGTTATGGGAAATGTCCTCATTAACTGAAACAGAGAGAGGCTCATGTACAAAAATTAAGAAATAGAGAAGCTCCAAGAACAACAACAAATGTTACTACTCCAACTTGGCTCCCCACGGATTTTCCTTCACTACCTCGTTCGCAAGCGCCAGCTGCAAATTCCCAACCTCAGAATCCTGGTATTGAATCATCCACCTCGATCACAAAAGATATACTAACTTTACTTCAAGAACTTAATTTAAAGCATGTTATTCGGACCATACGATCAATCCTTCACCGCTTAAAAGGTGCAAATGATCTAGTATCAAAGGCGGTAATATTAATGGAAGGTTTCACTCTCATCATAAATTCTCCTCAAAATGGCCTTTAGGCATAAGCTGTTTCATAAACATCTGAAAATACTTAATTTTGACGCCAATGATATAAAAAGTTTGAATTTAAACAACTACTAAACTCCCACGATATTGATATTGCATGTATCTCAGAAACACATCTTAAACCAAACATAAAGATGAGAATCAGAAACTACACAATATATATGAATGACAGGGATCGACGTTATGGAGGTGGAACGGCCATTTTCATCAAATCGGATATTCCACATCGATTAGCCATCATCCCCACCTTTAATGTAGTAGAAGCTAGTTTTGAGGGTTTAGAAGTCTTGGTTGCAACTATACCACCACCATGTGATCGTCTGGATAGAAATGATTTGGATTCCTTAATCTCGTTGCATAAAAACTTCATTATATGCGGGGATCTCAATGCCAAACACAGCACATGGAACTCTAGAATCAATACTCCGAAAGGCGAACTTCTTTTAGATCATTCCTTAACACACTATTACACTGTGCTCGGACCACTGGAACCAACGAGATGTCCCTGGATTGCTACGCATCACCCAGACGTTCTTGATATCTGTCTATATCGTGGCAAAAACATTCCTATAGAACAACTTTGTTTAACAGCACTAGATTCTAATCATTTACTGGTGCTTATAACTTTCAGCAGATCCATCACTAGATATTTTAAACCAGTTAAAAACTTTAAATTGATGAACGCCTACATGAGACTATCCCAGGAAATCCTTCAATACAAAATAAATGTGATATTGACACAGCAATACAGATGTTTACTGATACCATAACAACTACCCTTGATGAAACAACAACTTTCTTACCTAAAACGTATAATACAAATAACAACACAGAATTGCAGTTCCTCGTCAAAGCTAAAAATCAAGCACGACGCCGTTGGCAACGTTTTGGAGTTGTTCAGGCAAAGAGAGCTTACTATCGTTATCAGCGAGCAATACGCAGGAAAAGTCAAGCTTACATAGTCCCAGAATTTACAAACGGAGCTCATCGACTTTCACCAGGAGGAAGAGATTTTTGGACTTTCACTAAAAACTTCATGGAAAATCTAAGTCAAAAATTCCAACTCCCATGCAAGATAATGTAGGCAATATGATTTATGAACTTCTGACCAAAGCAGAAATTCTGGCCAATAGTTTCTATGACAGATTCCGTCCATGTGCACAACCCTCAGATGACAATTTCACTATGGATGTTACTCAGCAAGTAAACCAAATACTTACTAGACCTCCATCGAAGATCATACCTCATGTAGGCCCTAAGGAAGTTAAAATTATATTTAAGAATTTACCAAATAACAAAGCACCAGGCCCAGATTCAATCTGTACTGAAGCACTGAAACGACTACCTAATCGTGCACTGACACACATTACTAAAATATTTAATTTATGCCTTCGCTATCACTATTTTCCTATAACTTGGAAAACACCTCACGTCATAGCTTTTCCTAAGCCTAGTAAAGAGCCAATAAATCCCCATAACTACAGGCCAATAAGTCTGCTAACTTTCTGAGTAAAATTTTTGAACGCTTAATATTAAATCGCCTCAGACCAATCTTAAACTCACCTGAAAGAATAAATCACTTTCAATTTGGTTTTAAGAGCCTTCATAGTACCACAGATGCTTTGTTTAGATTGACATCTTTTATACAACATGGCTTTCAACAACATAGCCATTCAGTTGCTACCTTTCTGGACTTTGAACAGGCGTTTCATAAGGTATGGCACAATAGTCTGATATACAAACTACATAAATTAAACTTCCCTGATATTTACATTCATCTGCTAGCTGACTACCTTCAAAATCGTAAATTTCAAGTTCGAATAGGAGCAGCCCTCTCTACCTCCAGAAACATCGAAGCAGGCGTTCCTCTAGGATCTGTTCTTGCACCTGTTCTTTACTCCATTTATGTCCAGGATATGCCTACAATGCCGGACTGCCTACATAGTCTCTATGCTGATGACACTGTCATATTTACTAGAAATTTTAATATTCATGCAGCTTGTGTCAACTTGCAAAACGCCCTAAATATATTAACACAATGGTCAACGAAATGGAGGTTAAAATAAAAGTAAACTGCGAAAAATCTCAATTGATGGTCTTTACTAAACGTTTTCCCAGGATTATAGACCAACTGAGTATTCAAAACCAAATAATACCTTTTACCACATCAGTTAAATATCTTGGAGTACTTCTAGACAAACGTTTATCTTACAGGGATCACATTCAAAACATAAGAGACAAAGCATTTCAAAGATACATTGCACTCTATCCACTTTTCAAAAGTCTGACTTCAAGGAAAGCAAAAGTCCTGCTGTATACATCAGTTATAAGATCATACATCCACTACTGCTGTGAGATATGGGGCCAAGCTCATCCTCGCCACCTAAAGAGTCTGGAAGGAATTCAAAGAGCTGTCTGCAGAACAACCACTGGTGCATACTACCTCACGAACAATGTCAAACTCTACAATGAACTTCATATAATCTTCCTGGTTGCTCATATTCAAGATCTACAGACTACATATAGGAATAAGCTACTTCATCATGCCAACCCTTTACTAAGAGACATAAGTTCATACAAATACTTCCGTCTTTGACAGTCTTAGTAATCAATTTTCTTTAACAAAACCTGTTTACATTTCAATTTATAAAATCATATTTTTGTAAAAGGCAAGGGTCCAAGACACCTGGTACTTTTAATAAATACAACTTAAAGCAATAGCGACTGTACTGCCATCTCGTGTTCGTTTACGGCGGACGGGTGGCGAGCCTGGCGGTTGTTTTCTTCAAAGTGCAACCAATTTTAATATAGGGATGAGCTATCTGTTATACGTGGTGTGTCTAAAAAGTTCTGTGAATGGTGTCATATCTGAACGGCAACTTGGCGCATGTGCTTGCGCATGCGCATGGTTCTTCAGAGACTTGGGGAGAATCGATACACAGCATGCAATGCATGTGACTTGCAGTGTAAACAGACTGCGACCAGGTGAACGTAGTCAGTATGAATGGAAGTGTCACAGCGCAATGGAGCAACGTGTAAACATCAAGTTCTGCTACAAATTGGGGAAGACTGCAACGGAGACACATGGAATGTTGGTGCAGGTGTACGGGAGGGAAGCCGTGAGCAGAAAATGTGTTTACGAATGGTTTAAACGCTTCCGTGAAGGGAAGGAAAAAATTGAGGATGAGCCACGTTCAGGTCGGCCATCGACAAGCAGAATCCCAGAAATGATCGAGAAAGTGCGACAAATGCTGGCACAAGATCGGCGACTGACTCTAAGATTGATTGCGGAGGAATTGGACATTAGCAAGGACAATGCACACCATCGTCCGCGATGATTTGGGTAAGCGGAAGATCTGCTCCCGATTTGTGCCGCACAAGCTCACAGACGAGAAGAAAGCAAAACGGATGGAAACTTCTGGTGATTTAATTTCCATGTGTGACCAGGATCCATTGCTTCTGAAAACTGGTGCTACCAGTTCGATCCGGAATCAAAACGGCAATCGATGTCATGGTGTTCACCGACTTCCCCGCGACCAAAAAAAAAAAAAAAAAGCCGTCTACAAAAATCCAAGGTGAAAACACTGTTGATCGCCTTCTTCGACAACAACGGCATCATCCACAAGGAATTTGTTCCTGTAGGTCAAACCATTAATGCTGCATTTTACCAGTCCGTTTTGAACCGATTGCTACAGCGTATCCGGCGGGTTCGGCCAGAGTTGCACAGGACTGGAAAATGGATGCTGCTCCATGACAATGCCCCTGCACACAGTGCGATCCTTGCGCGCCAATTCCTGTCTCAGAAGATGGTAACTGTTCTTGAACAACCTCCGTACTCCCCTGATCTGGCTCCTGCGGACTTCTTCCTGTTTCCCCGCTTGAAGGCGGCCATGAAAGGTGAACGTTTTGCGGATGTGAATGCCATCAAAGATCGTGTGACAGCCGTTCTGCGATCGATTCCACAGGAGGCCTTTGCTGATAGTTTCCAGAAGCTGTACGAACGTTGTCAAAAGTGTGTTGTAGCGGGTGGCGACTATTTTGAAGGGCAATAAAGAAAATTTGTCTGTATCTTTGTTTTGTTTGTTTTCTGATAGCATTCACCGAACTTTTTAGACTACGGACGGTGTTCAAGAACAGTTACCATCTACTGAGCCAGGAATTAGAAAAGTTCGGTGAATGCTATCAGAAAACAAACAAAACAAAAATACATACAAATTTTCTTTATTGCCCTTCAAAATACTCGTCACCCGCTACAACACACTTTTGACAACGTTCGCACAGCTTCTGGAAACTATCAGCAAAGGGCTCCTGTGGAATCGATCGCAGAACGGCTGTCACACGATCTTTGATGGCATTCACGTCCGCAAAACGTTCAACTTTCACGGCCGCCTTCAAGCGGGGAAACAGGAAGAAGTCCGCAGGAGCCAGATCAGGGGAGCACGGAGGGTGTTCAAGAACAGTTACCATCTTCTGAGCCAGGAATTGACGCACACGGATCGCACAGAGTGCAGGAGCATTGTCATAGAGCAGCATCCATTTTCCAGTCCTGTGCAACTCTGGCCGAACCCGCCGGATACGCTGTAGCAATCGGTTCAAAACGGACTGGTAAAATGCAGCATTAATGGTTTGACCTACAGGAACAAATTCCTTGTGGATGATGCCGTTGTTGTCGAAGAAGGCGATCAACAGTGTTTTCACCTTGGATTTTTGCAGACGGCTTTTTTTTTTGGTCGCGGGGAAGTCGGTGAACACCATGACATCGATTGCCGTTTTGATTCCGGATCGAACTGGTAGCACCAGGTCTCATCTCCTGTGACGATGGTTTTCAGAAGCAATGGATCCTGGTCACACATGGAAATTAAATCACCAGAAGTTTCCAGCCGTTTTGCTTTCTGCTCGTGTGTGAGCTTGTGCGGCACAAATCGGGAGCAGATCTTCCGCTTACCCAAATCATCGCGGACGATGGTGTGCATCGTGTCCTTGCTAATGTCCAATTCCTCCGCAATCAATCTTAGAGTCAGTCGCCGATCTTGTGCCAGCATTTGTCGCACTTTCTCGATCATTTCTGGGATTCTGCTTGTCGATGGCCGACCTGAACGTGGCTCATCCTCAATTTTTTCCTTCCCTTCACGGAAGCGTTTAAACCATTCGTAAACACATTTTCTGCTCACGGCTTCCCTCCCGTACACCTGCACCAACATTCCATGTGTCTCCGTTGCAGCCTTCCCCAATTTGTAGCAGAACTTGATGTTTACACGTTGCTCCATTGCGCTGTGACACTTCCTTTCACACTGACTACGTTCAACTGATCGCAGTCCGTTTACACTGCCAGTCACATGCATTGCATGCTGTGTATCGATTCTCCCCAAGTCTCTGAAGAACCATGCGCATGCATATGATCTAGAATAGAACTTGCTTTTATCTAAATGTTGTTTCTTTAATATTAATCTTATTTTTTTAATTGGTTACTTTACGGCGCTTCGTCAACTGCTATGGTTATCTAGCGTCTGAATGACATGAAGGTGATAATGCTAGCGAAATGAGTCCAGGATCCAGCGCCGAAAGTTACCCAGCATTTGCTCTTAATGGATTGAGGAGAAACTCCGGAAAACCTCAACTAGTTAATAATTTGTCTCAACCAGGACCCGATAGTTGCACGGTCAGACATGCTAACCGTTACTCCACAGCGATGGATATTAATCTTCTATTATAAGACAAATTTATTTCTGTGACTTACACCTTACAATCGGCCTACTGTGTTACTCATACGAGGGGTTAGATTTATGTGAAATAGAACATTCTGTTACCTAAATGTTATTTCTTTAATATTTATCTTCTTATTTTAAGACAAGTTTGTGTGACTTGTACTTTACAATTACTGCATTTATTTCTAGTGGGTTATTTTACGACGCTTTATCAACAGCTTTGGTTATTTAGCGTCTGAATGAGATGAAGGTGATAATGCCGGTGAGATGAGTCCGGGGTCCAGCACCGATAGTTATCCAGCATTTGCTCGTAATGGTGGAGGGAAAACCCCGAAGAAAACCTCATCCAGGTAACTTGCCCCGATCTGGAATCGAACCCTGGCCACCTGGTTTCTCGGCCAGACGCGCTAACCGTTACTCCACAGGTATGAACTACTGCATTTATATCGCCCCTTTCTCCTTATAGCCTACTGTAATTCGTGTACAGTTACAACTACATGATCTAGTATTTTGATAATTTATTATTAATTATTAGAAATTACTTTGTAAATAGTATTGCTCTAAATAACTGTTTATATCCTGATACAGGTACTTTATCCGAATCTTAGTCATCAGGTACTCTCCGAGGATGATACCTGGCTTTGAGCTGAGCAAGATGGTCCACCTGTCACCTTCGGATCTATAAATACCACTTAGACAATTATCGCATTTACAGGGCACACAATGATCAAATAGAAAACTTAAGAGTAGGGATCCGTCCCGGGCCCGGGCCTGGAGAAGCCAGCCAACCAAATGAAGAAAATCACTTATTAAAATGTTAGATTTTAATGGAAATAAATAGGCAAGTTGATTTCAAATAAAAACAATATTTTACCAAAATTGTTATATTTTATGTACATCATTTCCGGATAAATTGACTCATAAACAGAATTCGGGTAATAGATTACGTAAAATCGTTATACACTGACAGGCAGGCATGCGTGCAGACGGTATGACAAACTATTTTCTCTGTACCGGTATCAGGAATGTTGAATTCATGTCAAAAGACGAAATCTATTTTTCACTGTATTATAACACTCCATTATTTGTACAATGAGAAAGTAAGCAAATAATTAAAAATTGCATTACGTTGTAACAGCAGCGGTTTTTAAATAGCGTACTAAAGCACTGGAGTAGAATAATGGCACAAAATAAAGTAGCAAATCGCAGTCATTAATTTCAGCATCTCCCGCAGCGGTAACAGGGGGCGTTAAACTGAGGAACAAACCTAATAAATACAAAAGAGAAATACCTCTCAATCAGTTTGAACTGAATAGTTTACATGTTTGTCTGTCTGGAACATGTCACGAAGTCTTGAGGATTATTATTGTTGTTGTTGTCTTTACACGGAGACTGCATGCCACTGTGTGGGAAGGAAGGCAGATAGATACAGAGAGAGAGACGGCGTTCACCTTCAAATGCAACATGTTGGCGGTAGAGGACGATCCGGTCGAATAGGACATGAGCATTCTCTCTCCTTCACTACGGTTCCGAGAGAGAAACTCGCCAACACAACTTCATGTCAAACCGGGCGAGATTAGCCCATAATAATTCATGAGACTTGTCGTAAGTCAGAACTCATTTAGAGCAATGGTTCCCAAATTTTTTCTACTCACTCGCTTCAGTACTTTCAATATCAAGCCATCACTTCATGGCTTTGAGAGAATCACAAATAAAGTTAAATTTGTTTTGACAAATTATTCACATTTTTCAGGCGTCAAAAAGAAATGATATTTGTAAGTGGAGGGGACATACACATAGAATTTATTTACTATCATAAAAAACAGGGTTTTCTGATCATCATGTCTAACTATGAAACGAGCGCGATCGGGTTCAAATCCTGTTTGAAACAAGTTATTTGGTTAAAGTTTTTTCCGAGGTTTTTCCTCAACCGATTAAGACCAAATGTTGGATCACTTTCGGCGCTGGACCTTGGACTTACTTCGCTGTCATTATCACCTTCTTTCAAGGTAAAGTATCGATGCGCCACTGTAAAATCATATAGCACACTTTTATCACTGCCAATGTGGCACTATAAACACATTTTCATCACTTTAATCACAGTCACAACAAAAATTTTATTGCTTTATATACATGGAATTATCACTACATCAACACATTGATTATTGCACAAAACACACTTAACGAACTAAATGTAATTATGAAATTATTAGCAGTGGAGAGAGTCACGGTATTCCCTCTCCGCCATCACATTCCATTTCTTCCACTAGGTGGCTCTCGACACGGCGTATAGCAGGAACGGCAACATTTGCAAACGAAATGATACTAAAACTGAGGAATGTTCCTACAGGTATGTAGTATAATGTGATAGGTTAGGTGTGTATTATGTAACAGGTTAGGTTAGATTTGGTAAGATGTGTATATTACGTGACAGGTTAGGTTCGACTAGATTTGTTTAGATGTGTAGTATTATGTGACACGTTAGGTTAGGTTAGATTGGGTGTTTAGTATTATGTGAAAGCTGTTGGCGACATTGTAAACCTCTTTATTCTCTCCTTCAAATTACGTCACATTGAGGAAATGTGGCGGTGTTCTTCATTCACTCACAACGAATTTGGTACACTTATAAGTAAGATATGCATTTTGGGCGGGCTAAGTCGACATACAGCCCTCCCAGTGATCACATCCAATTTCCACTACTCCATACTAAAAATCCTAGGCACTTTCAAGGTATTTCAGCAATTTACTCTAGTGGCGCTTATATAAATAACATTCATCTTACCTTCATTTCGCCTGGAAACAGGTTTCGCTTAGTACGACGCCGTTCGAAAAGTGAGATGGACAAGACGTGACAGCCCGCTTAGCGGTGATTCAGCGCGTCAGTTTTCGGCAATAAAATCTCGCGACTTTTACATTACATTGCAAGGTGTAATTTATTGACCTACCTTTAGGCCCTAATAAGTGCTGGAACTGTCGACTGTGGTAAATATAACACAACAATTTTTGTACATCTTTTTGTAATATACGTGTCTTTAATTAAGATTTGCTGTTCTAATGTGTACAGCATTGATACGAATTAAACTGAACTACACTGGAATGAATTGAATGGAAGTCAGCTATATACTAAAGATTTAACCTTCACGTCCCTTCAGCCTGTGTTATTTGTCCATGCTATGCAACACAAAACTTTCCGACGCACAATACAGAATAAATGTACACGCTATTACCTACACAGTCGCGTTCGATCTGTAACAGTTAAATGCCAACAGCCTTCATCTGAGCGAAACATGTTTGCTGGCGAACGCTCTGTTCTATCAAACTAAATGGAAGATAATTTGTATTTTGCCCCTAATGACAAGATGGAACTTATCAGTCTTTTTTATCATGTTAGGAATGATATTTATGTTTATATTTTATTTTCCTAACTCTCATTCAAAAGACACAAATAAATCATGAATGGATGGGTGGGTGGATAGATGGATGGATGGATGGATGGATGGATGGATGGATGGATGGATGAGTGTGTGGGTGGATGTATGGATGGGTGGATAAGTGGGTAGAAATATAGGTAGGTAGATAACCAGACAGATAAACGAGCAAGCAGGCAGATAAATAAATAAATAAATAAATAAATAAATAAATAAATAAATAAATAAATAAATAAATAAATAAATAAATAAATAAATAAATAAATACGGGAAGTCCCGGTATATATAAGAACAATCACCAATTTATTGAAGGTCATACCTGTACACTTTGGCAATGACACGGTTATCCCTCAAAAACCATTTCATAAAAACTAATGAAATTTTGCACAGCTCTTTACTACTAAATAATACTCATTTTCCTATCGATTGCTTTTGTCAATTTAAAGTAATTTACTTAGATAAGGCAATATTCCTACTTGTATTATACATATTTAAAAATTTATATAAAACGCAAAATAATATTTTAAAACTCTGTCTACTGGAATTTGTTAAATTTTCGTTCATTCATAGTGTTCTACACAAGGGCAGGTCTTTCACTGCAAACCCAGCATTGTCCAGTGTTTCCTTTTTCCTGCCTTCCTTTTTGTATCCGCATATGATCCATAAATCTTAATGTCGTCTCTCATCTGATATCTTCTTCTGCCCCGAACCCTTCTCCCGTTCACCATTCCTTCCAGTTCGTTAGATATAACAAAGAGCAAATGTGTACAAAATTGTAGATCCATATCTATAGGGCTAACAGGTCATGAGAAAATGTTTCTTATCTTTTGTAATATCAGGTTGGGTTATGTCGGTTTATAACTGGACTTCTTGTAAAGCTGCGATATTGTAATTAAGATCCAAAATATATTCATTTAAAATAAACATACCAAATTTCAAATTATTGCTATCTCAAACCTGTACGATCTCTGATCAATGATCCCTTAAGACGTGACCCCCCAGGTTTGTAGCCTAGTAGTAATACTGGTACTAGTAGAATTTTATTTTACGACGCTTCAAGCTGAAGAGTTTATTCAGCGTCAAAGTACACCGGGGGCTATAAATGGCTAAATATTTTTTCTTGGAGCCGTCTATCAAGAAGGAATTTCTTTCAAGTGCCGTAAATTTACGAAACGGAATCCTTCTTGCAGGAAGCCATATAAAGGTATTTATTGTCATTTAAAATCCATCGCTCTTGCTGAGTTTGAACCATCGAACCTCGGACCAAAGATTGGCATGATGCCACTAGACCACCGAGGCGATTCCAGGTCTACGACACCAAAGACAAGGGAGAAGTGCCACATAATGAAATATGGCCTTCTAGAATCTCTAAATAAAACATAAATCAAAACGAGATAATTAGTTTACCAATGAACGAGCTTTTCGCTTGGTAGTGGGAATTCCGGACTTCGTTCCCGGAGACCGGTTACGCTACTTGAAAGTTTCTTTCATTGCGTTCAGGCTCTTCAGTCAAATAACAGAAATTATAACTTGAGAAGCGTAAGACCTACTAACCACCTCCATGTTTACTACGGAGCTTTATCAGCTGATAGAGTCTAAAAAAATACAACAATGTTCGATTCCCAAACAATACAATACGATAGTGTATCCAGGCGTGTGAAATGGACAGACAAACTAAGAAGTGAAGCTGTGCTAGAAATAGTAGATGAAGAAAGATTGATGCTGAAAGTGATCAGGAAAAGGAAAATAAATGTGGGTGAGTCATTGGCTAAGAAGAAACTATCTTCTGAAGGATGCATTGAAAGGAATTGTGAACGGAAGAAACGTTCGGGGCAGAAGAAGGTATAGACAACAATAAGATGTATATGAATCGTATGCGGAGACTAAGACCGAAAAGGGGAAATTAGAGAATGCTAAGTTTGCAGTCAAAAGCATGTGCTTGGGCAGAGAAGTATGAATGAATGAAAGTTTTTAGTGTTTTTAGTGCCTGAACAGAACAATCTGTGAATTTTATATTTAAGATTTTGTGGGTTTCTTAATCTTCCGTATTTTCTTTTAAAAAAGTTGGCAACACTATACGTGAAATGCGTTGGCGATAGCTACAACAAATCGCATCGTATGTATTCTGTATTCCGCTCTGTCGCTCCAGTCCGCAGGAAAACAGTTAGGCTGCGACCGGCTAGCATTTGTTTTGACAAACTTTGAAGATCTCTTGAACTTACTATAGTGCAAAGGTCCTATCCACGGAAATTCTATCTCCCTGCCTCTCGTGCGTCTCAATGCCATCTCTTCTTTTCTTTTTGGCTAAGTGGAAGAGAAGGCCTGATGGCCTTAACTTTCCCAGAATCAATAAATATTATTATTGGGCTTGCCATTTTTTATCCTCTGATTGAGGTTCTGACTGATATGTAGGCCTACATCTATTATCAGGCAGTACATCTCACTTGACGATATATCTCAGAGGAACAACAATTCTTTGTATGCATCTGAAGTCTGGCTAGTGTACCGTATGTACTGGGTATTCATTTCAAAGTGTGTCATGACGTCACTGTTGTTGGGTCACCTATTTGAAGCGAGTTTCAGCTTATATGTCAGAGAAGTTGCCTATTATTTAAGGCGTTCTTCAATCTGAACTTGAGAACGTGTACGGTATAACTTGAACGTTGTAGCAATAGATGGCGGTCTGTACGGTCTGTGTGCTACCATAACCTCTTTCGAACTGTGTTTTGCGCCGGCAAGTCGTACGCAGGGTATTTATCATCGGTTGCGTCGTACGGTAACATTACACAACACAAATCAAATGCTCCGTGTCCATGTTGACCGTCGAAGTTAATGTCAACAAATACGTAAGTAATTGTCTTAACCCTCTCCCCATATCCCGACAGTACGTATTTCCAAACAGTTCACATTCCTGCCACTACCGGCGTTACCGTACGTATCGGTACGTACTTTTCAGAATGAACGCCATACTTGGTAGGCAACTTCTCTGCCTCATAGGTTATACACCTCTGCGGAAGTGTAGGAAGATTGAATACTCTAGGCTCATCGGCTAGCCACATGACGGCATACAGCGAGCCATGACACATTTTGAACTGAACACCCAGTAGCTAGTCGGCGATATATGCAATGGAGGGTGAAAGGACCTGGCCACTCTACCCCATTATATCCTGGTCTTGTTTCCTCATAAGTGGTGCTTTCTTGGTATCACCTGTGAGGTTCAAACCTGTCTTGGGACAGTTGACTAAGCAACAACATACTGTATTTAAAATGAATACGAAATATGATTTATTTACTATTGCTAGACACTACATCAGTATCACTTAATGAGGGCGGGGTTGGACACTTCACTAATACACTTTTATTTTTATTTGGCACGGACATTACATCATTATTACAATGTAATGTAGCAGCAGATCATTAAGGCCCGGTCAAACAGAACGTGGACTGTCCGCGCGGACTTGGCGGACCGTCCGCCGCGAACTCTGTATTACGTAGAATGCATCATCCTAGTCAAACAGCGCGCGGCCCAACGCCGCGGTCTAGTCTGGTTCGCGGCGGACTGATAGGGAGTTGTGTTTTTCCACAGAGTTCGCGGCGGACATCTCGTAGAAAATGGCCTATGAAACGGAAAAATTAATTGAATTTGTGCGGGAATATGCTCATTTATATGATACGCGGCATCCAGATTCCATCTCCGTCGTCTCCTTTTTTTTTTTTTCAACCAACTCATCGTGGTCAGATAATCCTAATTATATATACATAATCCTTCCAATGAAATTAATTATAATGACTTGGAGGTAGCTACCACACCTCCGGTGTCATTAGGATTTTTGCCACTATTGCTTCTTCTGCAAAAGATTTGTACAAAAACGTACTGCAGCTCGTAAATAAACCGCAAGAGGGAAATAACAGTACTTCTCAATAGTAATTTTGTCTACGAAATAATACTGTTTTCTGAATCGTGTTTTCTTTTCTATATTCATATTATTTTTCAGTTGATTAGTAATAAATACATTTAAAATACAAACGAAAATCTTTTATTTACCTCAAGCAGATCGCTAGTCTTTCCTTTGTTCCAATCAGCTTCCTCCAGTTTGTTGTCACTTTCAATATTTTTGATTCTATAAGGCTATGTAATTCCTCAAACTTTTGTTTAGACATTCGAAAATAGTCGTAAAAACGGTCTTCAAACAAATTCAGTTCATTACACAGCTTGTGAAATTCGCCTAGTTCCTCTCTTTACCATTTATTTCATGCACCCGCTTCCTTTTTCTTTTCCGTTTTGATGAACGGCTCAAAGCGAACAGAAGAAGCAATTCTTCTTCATCTGAGAAGCTGCTGGGCATGTTAATTAATCCAGGAGAAAAAACGAAAGTAAACGTACAATTTCAAACGAATTTAGAAATAAATCGAGAAAATACGATGAGTACTGCACTTGGCAACTGGTTCGTCCTGCACTGCCCGCGTTCTGCTTGACTTCCTCAGTCCGTGGCGTACTGCGATCCTCCCGTCCGCGCGGACAGTCCGCGTTCTGTTTGACCGGGCATTTAAAGTATGTGTATAATAATCACAGTTGTTCTATATGGCTGTGAAACTAGGACTCTCACTTTGAGAGAGAAACAGAGGTTAAGGATGTTCTAGAATAAGGTACTTAGAAAAATATTTGGGGCTAAGAGGGATGAAGTTATAGGAAAATGGAAAGAGTTACACACCGCAGAATTGTACTCCCAATTTCGTCACCAGGGTAAAGAGAGGGCTGTTTATTGTTTGTTTAGTGGGTTACGACGCTTTATGAGCTGCTGTGGTTATCTAGCTTCTCAATGATATGAAGATGATAATGCCTGTGAAATGAGTCCAAGGTCCAGCGCCGAACGTTACCCAGCATTTGCTCTTAATGGGTTGAGGGAAAACCCCAGAAAAAACCTCAATCAGCTAACTTGTCCCAATCAGGATTTGAACCCGAGCCCGATCGTTTCACGGTCAGGCAAGCTAACCATTACTACACAGCGGTGGACGAGAAGACTGTCATTCAGTTCGTAAGACATATAGTCGATTTACAAGCAAAACACATTAAGTCAAAAATAATATTTCTGAGAAAAAGGCGTATTTAATATAGTCTCAGAAAAACGTTTTGTTGCACAGATACATTATAAGTCCCAGAAGGGATGCAGTGCATAAGATCGGACATATAACGAAACAAAACTAATTTTAGTACCTCAACTAGTCGTATTATTGTGATGTATGGAAGTGCATATGATATTTCCGTGCAGGAATTCTGCGTTATCATATGATGAAGGATGGGTGGAGCGGAGAAAAATTATCTCCGACACCGGGACTCGAACCCAGGTTTTCAGCTCTACGTGCTGGGGCTTTATCCGGTATGGCTTAGTGGATAAAGCGTCAGTACGTAGAGCTGAAAACCCGGGCTCGAGCCCCGGTGCCGGAGAGAATTTTTCTCCGCTCTACCCATCCTTCATCATATAGCCTAACGCAGAATTCCTGCACGGAAATATCATACGCACTTCGGTACATCACAATAATGTGATATACGTAAATAATCACTTAGTGATTTAAGACGGCGCTCATTCCTTCGGATCCCGGCCACTTAGTCACTTTAATGAGTGCACCTCTGCACATAGTGTATTGGCTGGACAATGTACCACTGTCACACATCTGAGACACAGTACATGAGGGTTGACCACTAAAGGAAACTAAGAAGTGGAACTTAAACTGAGAGGATTCAATCCGGTGTCGGAACTGGAATCCGGTGAGGCTTAGTGGATAAAGCGTCAGCACGTAGAGCTGAAAACCTGAGTTCGAGTCCCGGTTCCGAAGAGAATTTTTCTCCGCTCCACCCATCCATCAACTAGTCGTTCTCTTGTGAACCAGATCGCGAGCAATCATCCTGCCTCCTTTCTGGGACTTATGAAGTATATGAGCGACAAAAATTGTTTATAAGACTGTACATAATGTACGAGTATGTGTATAAACTTAGAACTAGAAAATTAAATACTCATAAAGAGGAACAATTTACTAGAAATAATATTGTGAGAATTCAGTTTTGTCAACAGCTTCAAACGCTTTTTTCTCAGAGGTAATGTTTTTTTGACTTAATGCGTTTTGCTTGTAAACCGGCGATATTATCTTTCGTCCAAGTTAGAGTCATTTAGACACTATCCTACAAAATATTGCAATATTCTAGATTTCCGTCCTACTGCATACAAAATCGCGGACTTCTATCTTTTCTGCCCGCACATTCTTCTTACATACTAAAATCACGGACTGTCCACGAAATTTGCAACATACTGTATATCAACTCTAATTATCTTTCATTTCTGTTTTCTTATTAGCTTTACTATATTTTTCGCTCCGTTATCTACACATCGATAATCATCGACTCTGAAAGAAAAAAAAGCGCTTTAAAACTGCAAATTTGACATCCAGCCACCCACGACACCTGGCGCTCGGTCGGAGCAGAGCCGTACGAACTATGTTAACAAGGCAAGGAATGTCCCTGACTCCCTCCCACCTCGACAGGCAGGCCGCGCCCTTGACCGAGACATTCACTCTGGCCGCGGAACCTGCTGCACGCTGTCCGCGGATCGCCCACTCTTCCCCGGGCATGTATTGTTGTTTTCACGCTCCTCCTAAGATGGGGTCACCCTGTGAAACTTGGCGATCAGCAAACGTTACACATACAGTATGTGCCCTTCTTGTTCTCTACGTGCTCACTTCCTATTTAAAAGGCGACATGTTCGCGTTTAAATGTCTCACGTCTGATTTTATTTATAGCCTTATATAACGGCGTTCGTCACCAACCAGCTCGTGCTTTGGACCCACTGATCTGTTGTGATCTCAGTAGATCCAATTCAGATTCCTTTCAATTATAAGCCTTTTTCTTTGCGATAGTTTTGTGTATATATATTTCTTTCCTTTCCCCTTTTCTTGTTCTCTTGATCACTAGGTGAATTTATTATCATACCCTTTTTATTGTGAATTTTATTTAATTTTCGTATTTCTTTTCTTTCTTGTTATTATTTTATTACATTCCATTTTGTTATAGGCCTATTCTTCCTTACGGTTTCCATATTAACTATTTGTACTAAATGAGTTGCTTTTACTATAATTCCAATGTATTTTACTTTCCTTTTTTTTTCTATTATGGTATTATTTTCATGTTGTTTAGTGTCGATTTTGTTATGCTATTACTATTATTATTTTTTTTTGTAATATGTTAGTATTCTGTTCTTTAACTTTTTGTTAAATTTTCATTGCTTGTATATACTTTGTGATCTGGTAGAGTGTAAGAGAAGGTCCTATGGCGTTAACTCTGCCAGTATAAATGAATGAATGAATGGATGGATGAATGAATGAATGAATGAATGAATGAATGAATGAATGAATAAATAAATAAATGAATAAATAAAAAATAACTAAATAAGTAAGTAAATAGGTAAGTAAATAAGTAAGTAAATAACTAAGTAAGTAAATAAATAAATAAGTAAATAAATAAGTCAATAAGTAAATAAGTAAGTAAGTAAAGAAGTAAGTAAATAAATAAGTAAATACATAAATAAATAAGGAAGTAAATAAGTAAATAAATAAATAAATAATTAATAATAATAATAATAATAATAATAATAATAATAATAATTATTATTATTATTATTATTATTATTATTATTATTATTATTATTATTATTATATTCCTGGCATTTTTTCTAAAGTCGGCTCGAAGGTCGTTTTTCTCTTGCTAATTCAGAATTTGTTACGGTCACATGGAGTATAGCATTAATTCAGATGTATCTTACTAGCTCATTGTATGAATTACGAGAACGAAGGATTGCGGAGTTGCAGAGATCGGTTTAAAGATTTTCACTAAATAAAGAACGTATTAAGCTTTCAAATATTTCTTTTTATTGTCGTTTATTCGTCACTTTGTCCGTCTTTCGGTGCAGGGTGATTTCTCCAAAACTATTGAACGATATTTTTATATGGAATGAACCGTAAGTAATGTATGATGGAGAATAATATAAGGCTAGAAGTTACATTCAATGAATATGCAAGTGGTAAGTGAACTAATATTACAAATCACAAGAATAACAAATTCAAATGTAAATTATAACTATACAACACTGAGAAAAATTGAGGACTGTTTTTGCAAAACTTGCTAACTGTAAAAACTAAGTTTTATAGGAAACACAAAACTGAAATAACTGCAAGTTTTACTATAGCTCTCACATAGCAGAAAGAAAGTTTTGAAAAAACGATCACACTTTGACACACTACTGTGAAGGAAATAATAAGATTTTCCTAAGAAGCCTTTAGCATCATGTAGAGGTCTGTCTTATGTTAACTAATTCACCAAAATCTCAATTTTGAAAATTTTGCAGTTAGCAAGTTTTGAAAAAACTGTCCTCAATTACATATATACATATAAAGGAGAATTAAACATGAATACTGGTCACGTGTTTAAACAATTTACTTTTATATTACAATACCGTTCGGCAGTTCCTGAGAGAGCTAGGTAGGGAGTTACAGAAACGAATTGCTGATACTGTGAAAGAAGAAGAATAGTGAGCTGTTTTATGGCAAGGCATAGATAATAAAGGGTCATTTTTAGAACGAGTACCCAGGCTGCGATAAGAGGACAAGAAATTAAAACGCACTGAGAGATAGTTAGGCGAAGAAGTATTGATGATGTGATATAGGAAAATTAATGAATGGATATATCATCTTCGTTCCTGTAATCTTACCCATTGGAGCGTTTCAAGTGAAGGTGTAATGTGGTCGTATTTGCGGATGTTGCAAATGAAACGTATGCAGGAATTATGAACTCGCTGCGATCTTTGGGCTAAGTCAGAATTTAAATCTGTTAGTAGAATGTCGCAATAGTCAGTGACTGCTCTGTAGGATAGGACATGTTGGATTACAAAAGAAACGAAGATATAAGAAATGAACTAGAATTGAATAATAAAATAGACAAAATATTATATTATGCATATGATTAGGGTGGAATTATTTAGATCAACATTATAAATATATACCGTCATTAGGGGTTACTTTGATATTGGGGGCTACTTTGATAACCACTTCGATCGATTACTAAAATCGAATTCGCGCGAGAGATACCAGAATGTGGCCAACTTTGGATCTCATGTTGGCAGCTCTGTTAGACTAGTTATGATATAGCGACGGTGCTATATACATACTACATGTTGTAGAGGAGAAATTAAATATTTTGTGGTTTATAAAGGGAATGAGGATTTCTGATACCTGCAAAACACAGGTAAGCATACGTATAAATGAATATTCAATTCTATCTTCAAATAAAGTTGTTCTTTGGCATTTAAAGTGTTGCTTGTCGTTCACTAGAATGTTGCCGTATGCGCACCAGTTACGTTGAAGTGTCACGGGGTAACTTTGATAGAGAGGATGGGGCTAAATTGATGATCTAGTCAAACATTTAAAATTACATTTATATTGTTTTAGACGTTATCGCTGTCCGTCCAGAGCTACTATGGTGCGAGATTATAAAAAGGAACTAGGTTCTCATCAGTACAACAATTTTTCAGATTCTTCAGAGAAGCCTGGAGACATATTTGATGGAGTGGAAAGAGAAAATCCTCTATTTTCAACTGTATCGAAGGCTAATTTTCCAAGCTTGTTGAAGAAAGGATTGATCCACATGGATAAGACAAAGTTACAGACAAATACTAATAAACAATCACTTCCCGGAGATACAGCACAGTCTGAAATAAAACACATTTTGAGAAAAAAGTTCCTTTTGTACGGGTATTTGTACTTGCAATAAGAAAGAAGTCCTCAAAGAAATTCCGGAGCCTGTAGAAGTTGTTGAACAACAGATTGAGAGTTGCCTCATGGCATTTCTTCAAGAACACTGATTTGGGAATTCTAGTACAGCTGGCACTATGATGAGAAAAAACGAGACGACTCAATGTTGAATCAGGGAAGAGTATAGTTACTGCGTCTACTTCAAACAACAAAGGCAGCAATGATGACGAAGAGCCTCAGGTGATTTGTGTAAATAGGCAGATCAAAGTTTCAGGCCCCAAAATTCCAGAAGATGCTAACATATGAAATAGAATCAGAAAACCCAAAAACGGGAAATTTCATCCTTGCTAAATTTCTTTATAGTAAAGATAAGAAAATCTTCACACATGTCTTCGAAATTGTGGACATGGCATCAAATGGGATAGTGATTCGTGGTCTCAAAAGAGCTGATGAGAGTGAAACAAAATTTAAGCCAATTGACACAGAACATTTCTACTATTTCAATGCAACACATCATCAAGATTTTACCTTCTTCAGTCGCCGAACTGACAATTCCATGATTTATGTATTCCCTATTGTTCTTGAATTCAAGTAAATTCTAGTTTTGTTTCCATTATTTTTTATGAAAAGTTGATTTAGTTTGTAGTCTAAATTAATTATTTATGAGATTGGTAATGTTTGGTAGAACAAATTTGATTTCAACAATTTCTATAATTTTCTATGTCTATTATAATGTACAATGAGCCTTTGTACTTTTCTTGCAAATGAAATACTAATATGGTATTTGATATGTCCTTTAAATATAATTTCATTTATTTAATTTGCCCTGATTTACCTCTATAATAGCAAATCTCACAACTATAGTTTGACTCTATTATGTCATCTTCGGGTTACTACGGAAATCTGGCTTTAAATAATGGTATATCAAAGTAGCCCCCATCACAGTTTAGCTTTGATAGTATGGTCTTTATTTTTTTTTTTTCACGGATACAAATCAACACATTTATTTTCTTAGAAATAGGATAGCAAGGTAAAGACAATATGATATTTACATATTTTTTTATATGTTAAAATGCTAAAAAATTAAACTGTAACCATAAAAAATGTAACTTTAAATCTATCAAAGTAGCCCCACTTGACGGTACTGTTATTCATTCATAATGTTCTCCCAAGTGCAGGTCTTTCACTGGAAATCCAGCTTTCTTTAATCTTTCCTATTTTCTGCCTTCCTCTTTGTCTCCGCTTATGACCCATGTATCTTGTAATAAAACCTGTTGGAAAACGAAATGTTGGTAGATCTAGAAAACGCTGAAGGGAACAACTTTAAAATCAAACAAAACTGTCAAAGTGAAGCAGGTCAGGAGGCCTAATCTGTAAAGTTTATTTTATATGGAATTCAGAAAAGCTAATTTGTATCTTTTAACACAGTAGCACAGTCTAGTATATACAGTCGCGCAGCTCAATACGTAGTAAATATGCAAACATTAGATAGTTGCTCACCACTAGGATCGCTAATATCGCCTCATTACAGGCAATGCAAAATAGTACCGTCACAGTCTATTGTTTCTAGCACCCTCAAAACTCAAGCTTCGTGACTGTATATAGTAGACTGTGATAGTAGCCTACTCTAAAGTTTACGACCTCAGCTATTCTCTTTAGAATCAGGAATTACGAGTAAGTAGTTTTCTGTCTAATTCAGAAAACCAAAGTTTATCTTATTGAGATGCATAATTATTATGTATGATATTTACCTGTATTCTGAATAATAGGTCGTACAGCCTATAAACGGGTAATACAATAAGAAAACTGAATTATCCCAAAACGTGTAATACATGAGGGGTTCACAACTATAGTGGACCAAGTCCACCAGTGGTCAGTTTGTGGATTAATACAATCTGGGATGAAGAAATCTTAGATTCATTCACTTCCATAACAAACCAAGTCAATAACTCGTTTGTTACTCTACAAAGAGCAGCACTTCCTGTGCAAGGTGAAGGTTGCAAAGCATTTTTTACAGCCATACAGAACCAAGTCCATTACTTCACAGACCATTTCTTGTGAGTATTGTCAAGTAACACTTAAAAGACAATGCTTCTACCCACAAACATATCATTTTATATTCTAATAGCTGCTGAGGACAGAACAGGAATATAAAATTGCTACTCACACATTTGAAGCTTGTTCATGACCCAGATATTTCAGCAAATATAATAGATCATAAGTTCCTTATTTCTGGACGTTTGTTTCTCCCGAATGACTCAAAATTTGGATTGTTTGAATCTGCAAGCGGTAAGTGCAACATACCTACACTCCAGAAGACTGGGTGCAAATTATCAAGTCATCAAAGCAGAAGAATCCTCATTTTAAAGTGATCAAGATGAATAACTATTATCATTATGAGCTGTCATTCAAGAGCCCTTACATGGGATGCAACGAAGGATCACTGCAGCTAAGAAGAAGGACATGATGGACCTTTTGCCCTTTATACCTCCAATTCATCATCACTTCCTCAAGAATCTCCCACTTGAGATTACTACGAGGTCAGCTGATATTGTAAACAACGAAGAAGATCAGAACGATGAAGTTATATACATTGATTGAGTTGAATAATGCTGATACGGTTATATAGCAAAATACGTATAAAGAAATTAAATATTTTGTATGAAATTATGTTTCAGGTATAAATAATGGTCTCACTGTGTTGTCTACTACAAAATAAAGTGAACATTTCAATACACTGGTTAAATTATAATTTTTTTATCAACTAAAAGAAACTCACAACCAGATTGAACCAAGTCCATGATTTTTTAAGAAGTAAAATTGTACAACAGGGTTAATAACTAGTCATTTCATCTGTATAACTATTCCAAACGGACTTGGTCCATTCTGGTTGTGAACCTCTCATATAACGAGCAAATTTCTGTAAATTTAATGACACCGGATTTTCCACTTCTGTCGACATTAGCTGAAGAATAATTGGTAGTGCAAGGTGTCACTTGATGTTATTAAAATATTGATGTGTAAGTGTAAAAATAATAAAATTGCTTCATAACAGTTTAAAATTTGCCGCGCCATATAAAATTATGCCGTAATCCTAACAAAATACTGAAGTTACAGTATGCGTTACGAATCACTGTTAAAAGCCTGGATTTTTATCCGTTGTGATTGCAATACCTTGTCTTAGCTGAGCTCATATTATGGGAGTTCCATCATGTGTCACTATAAAATGACTCAGATTCACACAGTTTTCCAAAATTATTTCATGTTTTGTTCAAAGTTGCGGGTACATCTTTTAATGGATTATGTTTTTTTCCTCTCGTTCCCTTATGTGTCATTACAGTGTCTGAAGGTCCTCAACAAACTCTTTCCATATTTTCCTATTCCTCCCATCTCGACCGTCATCTTTTCCTTTTTCCTCCCAAAGTCGGCGATCTTGTCTTCGAAGTTTTTCGCGGTCTCCCTCTTAGCATTCTTTCTTCTGAGCGAGATTTCGGATTATTTACAATTTGAAATAATATACGTCTAATTCGTATTTTTATTCAGTTAGTTAACTTGTCCTATTCTTATTAATTTCAAATCTTTAATTGAATAACTTTGTGTCATAATTAATTATTTCAGAATATTAGTCGAATGACCATCATATTCATCATTTCGTCACCTGAATGCAAGAACTAGGTAACTCACTTTTTCCCATTTTGAGATACTGCCTATTTAGCTGTTTATTGCACACACACACACACACACACACACACACACACACACACACACACATATATGTCTCGTTTCCTCTTACTCATTTTTTACATTGTAAAATAGATGTCCCTGGTATTGTTCGATCAGTGACCTAGTTCTTGCATTACATTCTGTGCGATTTTTGCTATGCTATAACAGAGGTAACTAAAAATCGAAAATTTCGAGTTACCTAGTTCTTGCATTCAGGTGACGATTTTATCCGAGGTTAGCAAATTCCAATCTACGCACGCATACAGCTCATGCATTTTGTCAAGGCACTCGCGATGCGCAGTAGGGGAACAACGTTTGTTTAGAGGGGCTAGAAGTAGAAGGGAAGGTCAGGCGTGTGTCTACCGAGTTCAAGGCAAAGGCTAACCCATTCCAATATAATTCGTAAGTAGACTCATCCGATCTCGTGCGCAGCTCTGTAGGAGAATGGGGGAGTGTCTGGACATAATGCACGAACTGTACATATATGTACATATAGAGCGTTAACATAAAGATACTGAGACTTCAAGGTAAATAGGTCTAGATTATTAAAAAACGAAGAAGATAAATCACGAATAACGGCAAGAGAAATGAAATTGCTAAGTAAAACACCGACGTTTAAGCGACAGGATCACAAAACTAATGAAGTAACGCTCAGAGTTCAATTTCAACCCACAGCGATGAAATAATATCTAGGACTTTTTGCCTTGTTTCATTGTCCTCTAGTCAGCTCTGCAATTTTTACCAATAACTGTAAAACATCCGGTGTAATTATGTTTGAAAGTATAACATAGAGCCTAACATTTTGAAATATGGTAGAGAATTATGGCAAATTCAGAGAAACAAATAAAATATTATCTTCAGAAATATGTATTTTAAGAAAGTCGGACGGTAAGAGTAACACAGCAATATGAGATATACAGGGCGTAAAAGACATGAACTGACAAAATGATATAGACAAGTACATATCGGTCTACAGAACAAATGTCTAGTGAAATTTAATTATTTTTTATAATTTCATTTTTAACTTGTAAAATATTTTTTTTTAGATTGATGGTACTATAATTATTTGTTTACATTTCGACTGAACGTGAATGTCATTGCCAATGATCTTCAGCCATTCCAGTTGTCGCGGATGTTACATTTTTACAATTTTCGAACTATATGTATTGAAAATGAAAATGACTTTATTCAACTTTTATTATAAGAATCAATTTAGAAGATCAGTATCATTTTACACAAAAAAGTTGTTGAATAAAATGTATTATTATTGCTAAAAATAAAGAAAAGGTTCCATCACGTATGTTAAAAGATTTATGTACTCACTTCACACCTTACTAACAAAAAGTGTAAAACTCAGGTCTCTGTCTCAAGCAAAAAGGAATTCATTCCCACAGTATCCATATGAAAGCTATGCAAATCTCATGATATCCGATTAGGTCACAAAGATATAATCGGCATATGTTTTATAACATAGCTGTTTCTTCCATGTCATGGGTGTTACACAAATTTTGTGACGGAGGTTATAGATAAGGTTAATGTCCTCAATTTCTCCAGTTTTCAATACAACTGTGACATTTCTAAGTCAAAATATTCACTTAAATTATAAGATTAATTGTTATTAAGCCAAAGTATTTGATCCTGGAGCTCTGGAATTAATGGTTACATTCTGTTTCCTCAGCTGTTTCTTATCAAAGCGATGACAGTAGAGGAGATATGCTGCTCTTACAGTAATGGTAAACATTTGCTTATTTCTCAGAAGATATTAATTTTAGGACCCATGTTTGTAAGACTTCTATTTCTTGTTTTGATGTATACTAACTCCCCTATAGGTAAATAATAGATCTTCTTTTCAAACACCCTGTATAGTGTGTTTGAACTAATGTCTGCAAAAAGAGAATGAGATTTTATTTCTTTTTTTACTTCCTTTATCTGCTAACGCACAAGGGTTTTATTTTACTTTTATCCACTTCTAGACCTCATTTAATGCAGTCTTAGTTTAATTTTTTGTCGTAAATTAAATATATTGCTGTTATTGAGAAATGCTGGTCAGATGATACAATGAGTATTTGACTTTTGCTTTAAGGGGTTAGGTACAGCTTACAGCAGTGAAATTTTTGGAAATATTCAACATTTTTTTCCCTCCATTACTTTATCTTGTACAATAATGAAAATTGGTATGTGTAAAATACTGTCCTTCTGCTATATGAAAAAATACTTTTACGATTTAAAAAAATGATATATATATATATATTTTTTTTTTCAAATTCAAAATGTTGGCAGTTCACTGTGCAGTGATGAAGCGTTTCCCCCATAACTCATAAACTTGTTAATTTTTTCATGTTGTCTCTCTATTATTTTATTGCTGAAACTCATGTTTACAATGTCATGCTCTTTCAACTACATCTCTTAATAAATAATATATTTTTTATTTTGTGTTAGAAGAAAATACTGATATTTGACCATTTTTAAAAATGAATTTATTTTTATCAGAAAATCTATCAAAAGTAGAGAAGTGATCTTGCATCATATTGTAGATATGACATCCATAAATACACACAAAAAAATGTCATCACAGAATGTTGGATAGTTTCTGAGTTATGTGGGAAACGCTTCATCACTGCACAGTGAACTGAATTTTGGGGGGGGGGGGAAATGTAAATAATTTTTTTTAATCGTAAAAATTTTTTTTTTCATATTGCAAAAGGACAGTGTTTTACACATACTAATTTTATTAATGTACAAGATACAGTAATGAAGGAAAATTTTTTTTAATATTTCCAAAATTTTACTGCTGTAAGCTGTATCTAACCCCTTAATCGTTGTCAGATTTCTGTTTATTTCAATGTTAGTTTATATTTATTTATAAATTACTTATGTATCTAATTCTTAAACTATTGTCAATTCTCTTTACGGTCTGCACAAGAACACCCAGTTATTTTTCTCATACATTTCTGATCCTGACACTTTTATTGATTACAATCAATCATCCACACAAGCAGTCTGAACACAGTATGTCTGAACAGGTCTCAGGCATGTCATAACCTTGAGTCCTTGTTGCAGGAATGCGCAGAACAGAAGTTATATGGACAAGTATAATTCCCGAACTGCCTTAACCTACCTTCCTATCTTCCAGCCCGATAACAAAATGAAATGCACAACCAATAAACATACGTCAGACTCTCATCCTTGTATAATTAAACACACGCACATAACCTTAACCGAACTGGAAATACCTGCAAGAAAGCATGATGGGAGTAAAAGTGATATCCTGGCATGTGGGTGTTGAAAAGACAGACAACATTGTGTGCTGTGGCCACAAGGGGGAGCTCAGATTTTGCACGTGCTTAAATGTGGTAGTAGGAGTGACTCAGTGGCGTGCAGGTGCAAACACCCGAATATGCATGAAAGTAATAAAAATAACCAAAGATTCACATTGCAAGATGTCTAGCCCTCAGTGAATGAGTGAGGCTCAACCAAATCCAAGATTAAATAAAACCAAAAATGAAATAAAAAACCGAAGAAAACGAAAAATCAAATTCAAATGAAATGAAATGAAATGAAATCAAATAATAATCATCTTCATCATCAAGTCTTGGGTCCTTATGGCCTGTTCCGATTCCAAACTAAAAGCTATGTTGCTTCCCTCCCCCCCTTCGTTTTTTCAGGCGTCCACTACTTCGCCGTCCATCTGTTGAATTGTAGCGAAGAAGGATATATGGGAATCTATTTGTACAGCTAATCACTATTGCCAACATATCGCCCTAGAATCTCGCTAACTTTTTAATAAAAAGTAGCTAAATCTCTCCAAAGCTTGTTAAAATATCCCCAGAAATGTTGCTAAAAATTAATAATAAATATCAATAAATAAAAATAAGTGAAAACATATGGGCTATTCCATATGAAATCGATGAGTAAAAAACCTCGCATTTTTTTATACTCTAATTTTTTCCATACTTATACAAGGTGCTGAGGGGAGTGCATTTTCAAAAATATACTATCGAAAGTCGAACGGTTTTCGTATTATTGAGCGACAAATTTAGCGTATTTTATAAAAACAAGCCTCTTTCAGCGCTCAGAATTCTGGAACCGTTTACTGCAGAACATTGAACGAGGGCTTATTTTGAAGCTGACATTTGGTAGGTTATGTTAAGAAGTAATCATTTTTATTGTACACAGAGAGACAGTAATCCTTATTTTTATTGTACACAGAGAGACAGATAATCTGATTTTACTTGCTTTTAGGCTTTTTGGCCATTTGTAAAAATGTAAAAAATATTGAGAAAAAACCTTGCATTATTAAGAGTAATTCGGCATTGTTTGCTTAGTGGCTCGGCAATAAGTTTCGAGAGTATTAAATAGATTATTTTTACACGCCTAGACTTGAACGGCGCAGTACCGCAAGCACTGGCCGAGAGCCGAAGATAAGCGAGCGTTGGGCGTCATTTTACTCCTATGTTTATAAAAACCTGTGATAAAGCTAGCACAGCCATGACTGCTAGACGACACATCACGTGTTTATGTCTACTGGCCTTGCTTCCCTCGGCTAGCTCCCGCCTCACAGTCAGCTGGTTAGTTCACGCGCATACTATTTATTTTCTTTATTTGATATTTTCAATACTTTCTTATCAACATACCATCAGTAAAAATGTGTTTATTTGTACTTGCAATGCAGAATCTACCATATATTTAAAAAAATATTTTTTCGTGGCCAAAGGCGTCTTAATGAAGAAAAATCTCAATTTCTCCATTTCCATAAAAAGTAAGAAAAACTTTTACATGTCAATATAAACTTTAACTTCTCAGCATCAAAATAAACCATGATTTTGATCATTGGGTGAAAGGATTTCGGAGCCACAACAGTTTAAAGTTGCTAATTTTATGAAAATACGATAAATTTAAATATATTTAATTTAAACGCTATGAAGTTCTGATGCCTCGAACTTTGCACAAAGCATTGTATTACAGTTGTCTACGGACAGAAAAAGTTTCATTGTATTTAAAAATTGCAAGGTCAATTTTCTCTATATTTCGGTCGATTTGAGATGGAATAGTCCATATATATGCGGAGAAAAATACCATTTCCTCGTCGTCACCCTCTTCTGCGGTGTCTGGTTGTGTTATTGACGGCTGTGATGTTGAGGTGGAAGGTGTGAATGCACTGCACTTGATCCAATCATTGATACTACACTTTCTGGCAAATTATAAGCATGGACATTTTTACCTAAGCGTTTGACAACAATTTTTTGTGTGAAATCTAACACTTTTTAAATATATATTAAAATATATTAAAACCAGCAACAACTGCAGTCTCATTTGCTTCACACGAACTGTCGACACAAAATTTCAAAAATCAATTGCCTCGGAGTGGAAAATCTTCGCGTTGCGGGGAAGAACCAAGATTAAATTAGCTGCAGCTCGCGACTCGTCACGTGTCAATCAAAGTTGCCACCTTTATGGGTGTTGGAGCAGTAGCATTGAGAGAGAGAGAGAGAGAGAGAGAGAGAGAGAGACCTGACCCGTGAGAATCATTGAATCAGCATTTTTCATCACCGATCACAAATATATGGCATCAGGGCTTTCACGTATGAATCATTAGACTACTCAGTCATCCACCTATGCCTCTTCTAAAACTATAGAATGTAAAAATCAGCAGAAAAGTCGCTAATCGTATTTTAAAAAAATTGTCGCCGAAACTGATTTAAACTTCCCTAGATTTAGCGACTTATCGCTAAATATGGCAACGCTGCAGCTCATGTATTTTGTCAAGACATTCGCGATGCGCAGTAGGGGGAACAACGTTTCTGTGAGGGGTAGGAGTAGAAGGGAAGATCGGGCGTGTGTCTACCGAGTCCAAGGCAACGGGCTAACCTATTCCCCTATAATTCGTAAGTAGACTCATCCGATCTTGTGCGGAGCTCTGTAGGAAGAGTGGGCGAGTGTCTGGACATAATGCATGAGCTGTATCCATTCTGGAAAATTGATTTAAATATTCTCCTTGATTATTTTGAATCTTTTCATTTAAATTAAATATACTGAGCTCTAATCTAATTACTGCTTTTGAAATTTTGTCTACGAGTCCTCTGCCTGCCACTGGACACAAAAATTTCATCTCTGATGTTCGAATTCTTTGTTGTTGTTGTTTTGTCAAGACCCAATATTCAGAACCATAGCGTAGCATAGTGACCGCCATTACTTTTTTACCATTTCATTAATATTTCCTTCCTTGCTCTGTTCAGGAGAATTCGTTTTAATGTGCCGTAATGTCATCAGAATAATGATAATTCTATATGAACATCATCTTGTTTTTTATTGCTCAATTAAACCTAAGTACTTAAAATGTCCCACTTGTTCTAAAGGAGAATTATCCAAAACAATTTTGGTTCTTATCTGATTCTTTCCGCAAAACATATATCTATGTTAATGTCGTCTATCATCTGATATCTTCTTCTGCCCCGAACTTTTCTCCTGTTCACCATTCCTTCCAGTGCATCCTTCAGTAGGCAGTTTCTTCTCATGCAGTGATCCAACTAATTCCTTTTCCACTTCCTGATCAGTTTCAGCATCATTCTTTCTTTATCCACCGTTTCCAATACAGCTTCGTTTATTATTCTGTCTGTTCACTTCACACGCTTAACCTTCTCATATCCATGTTTCAAAATGCTTCTAACAGTTTCTCTTCGCTTAGTCGTAATATCCATGTTTCTGCCCCATACAATTCCATACTCCACACAAAGCCCTTCACTAGATTCTTCCTTAGTTCTTTTTCCAGAGGCCCGCTCAAGGTGCTCCTTTCTGTATTAAAAGCTGCCTAGCCACCGGCGTGGCTCAGTCGGTTAAGGCGCTTGTCTGCTGGTCTGAAATTGAGCTCAGGCGCGGGTTCGATCCCCGCTTGGGCTTATTATCTGGTTGGTTTTTTCCGAGGTTTTCCCCAACTGTAAGGCGAATGCCAGGTAATCTATGGCGAATCCTCGGCCTCATCTCGCCAAATACCGTCTAGCTATCACCAATCTCATCGACGCTAAATAACTTAGTAGTTGATACAGCGTCGTAAATAACCTAAAAAAAACTTCCTTTGCCATTTCTATCCTTCTTTCGACTTTCTGGCAGCAGCTCATGTTACTACTTAGGTCTAAAGTACACTCCAAGTATTTGAAGCTGACCACTTGCTCTACTGCCTCATTTAGAATTCGCAAGTTTACCTTCTTTATTTTTCTTCCCATGACCATGGTTTCATACCATACTTTTCACAGCTGTGATTTAGCTCTAGTAGTATATCCCTTAGTTTCATTTCCCTTTTCTGCTAAGAACGCCACATCATTAGTAAATGTTATGCACTTTTTTCTTCTTCCTCCTACTATCATACTTCCATGTTCTAAAAGCAGATCAGCTGTAACACTTGATACATAAACAACAGAAAGAACATGTAAACCTTAGCTCTCACGGAATCTACCGAGTATTTCCGAACGGGACTTAGCATATGACAGCCGATGGTTGTATATAATTATACAGTACATTGATATGGATAATATTAAAATAATTCAGGAATTAGGTTTGTAGGTATTTCACTATGTCCTGGAACCTGGCATTTCCAACTTTTCGGAACTACTTATAGGTTTCATCATGAGGGCAGATAAGTAGACTAGTCTACTGTTCGCGCAACTTATCTGGGCAACTAAAAGAGCGGGGAAGCGGGGTGCAGCGAGGTTGCTTGTAGCGGTAGCGTGGCAGGAGAGAGCACTAGGGAACCCAAGTGCCTAGATAAGTTGCGCGGACAATACCTATCTGCCCTATTCTTTTGGGCTCGTCATGCCATGTAATCCGGACGACTGACCAATGGTTTGAAAGAGCGGGGGCACTAAGAGGGGAAACTTTAAAAGTTAGACGAAAATGCGTCCTTGCAAGGGAGCTCGGGGCTGAGAATAATAGAATATGTGAGCTCCAACCCTGTTGGCCGCTTTTCTTACTCCGAGTTTGGCGGATTTACTGTAGGAGCTCTAGAAACTTTTGAAGGGAAAAATGCCAAAATGGACGTAACCTAATAGCTACCACATAAAAGGGGGAGGGAGGGCAGAGAAGCATGACTGCAGGATTGAAAGAGGAAACCCCGGAAGTTGTAAGTCTGCACATTGAAAGATAGTGTTCTTTCCTACTTTCCCGGCTATTATCTCACAAATTTTCCGTCGTTTTACTCATCACCATTATCGTACAATCACGTTAAGACAATAGTATAAAATGCATACCAAAGGATGTACCGGTACTTTGAAGAAACGTTCAATTATTGTATTTGTGTATGGGTCATTCCATGTCAAGTGATCTTGCATCTAAAATATATTTTCCATAAAAATTCTATTTCTATATGTTAAAATACGCAATATATTCCTGGGGACATGGATATATAGCATTTTAAAATAAAAATATACATGTTACCATAATCACCACAGTTAAACTTCATTAACTGATTGAAAATTTCAATCGTGGTTTTATTTCCTATGATGGCTATAGTGGGAGTTCATGGATCTGGCCAAAGAAAGAATATGTAACTATGTACAAAGCTTCTGTCGTAGTTTAAAAAAGTGAAACATCCAAGAGTTATAAATAACCGTGGACAGTTTGTTTTCGTTTGAAAATGATTAGTTTACTATAGTGATCTCAGACCTCGAGTGAAATTTATTTATTTATTTATTTATTTAACTAGCAAGCTAGCGAGTACAAATTAAAATTATAAAACAAAAATGTTTCTAGCCACTACCGTAAGAGCCAGGCTCTTATTAGGACTATTTCGTGAATAAAATAAAAATGTAAATATTATATCCCTAAAATTCGCTCAAAAAATTTTAATAATTGTATATTTATGAATACTTAAAACTATTCAGGCAATGTGAAGTCGAAATAGATGAATAACGATTACCGAAATAAAGAAATTGAATGTTATTCAGTAATCCAATTGAGAAAAGCGAAATACAGGTTTAAAAATGTTAATTACATGTACTGCGTTTTTCTCTTGTTCTTATAACAGAAATACGTTTTCATTATCTGCTGAAATTATAATTTAATTTAAACATTTTATAGTATAATTACAAATAACATTAATTAAATGAACAATTGTTATCAAGGACCGTCATTTTCTTTAGATACAATGGACATGGAATTAGAAGATGAAGATGTAGATGTGGAAGTAAGATTTCGCTCTTTATTTAATACAATGGATTCATGCTCATCGATTTACGTGGAAACAGTTGGCGACATTGCTTAAACAAAAGAACGACAATGCGATAAATTGATAATGATAAATCGAGCTACAGAAATTATCGCGATGTATGACTGTGATTGGCTGGAATTCAAAATTTCATTACACTTCATTGACCGAAAATGGAATGACGACATAAAAACGAAATAGTCACAGTAAAATCAAACAGTAAAACTTTGCGATTGTATTGTTTATTTTATATCTTTAATTAGTTGTATTTTCAGATGTTTGGAGAAAATAATAATAAGATAATTGAAATTTCATATTTTAACTATCTTGTCACATCCGTAACATGTTATAAAATAATCTGTATGTCCTTGCTCAAACGCAAATTCAAGTTTAACCCTAAAGCAGTTGCACAGGGAGTTGTCAACACCCCAGTCACATATACAAAGCTCTTAACTACATATTGAGTAAGCCTGCACCTCTGAAACTTTCAGTATCTTTCTTAGAATTGGTAAGACAACAATAATAATAAACATGTTTGAAATCTGAATTCGCATACTAGAGATAATAACTGTTTAAGTGGTGTGGGTGACGCGAACATTCCGCACTCCTATTGTCAAAATTGTGACAGTGACTAAACTGACTATACTTGTGTGACAAATAATAACAATGGATGTTAAGTAGTGACTACGCGCAGAAAAATAAAAAAAGTGGTCTGGAAAAGAAGATAAAAAGTAAATTATGATTAGGAATGAATATACGTTCGAATATTACATGTAAACCATTATTGAAATATTACCATTACTGTACATTAATTATAACATTGCGATGGGTATTAAAGTATTTCATATAGTTGTATAAACAAAAAAAAAAAAAGGAGCGGTCCACATCTGTGGAGTAACGGTTAGCGCGTCTGACCGCAAAACAAGGTGGCCCGGGTTCGGTTCCCGGTCGGGGCAAGTTACCTGGTTGGGATTTTTTCCGGAGTTTTCCCTCAATCCAATATGAGCAAATGCTGCGTAACTTTCGGTGCTGGATCCCGGACTCATTTCACCGGCATTATCACCTTCATCTCATTCAGAGGCTAAATAACCTAAGATGTTGATAAAGCGTCGTAAAATAACCGACTAAAATAAAAATAAAAAAAGGAGCAATATTTTAATTGTTCACGAACAAAATAGCCCATAAGAACCCAATATATTTGGGGTGTCAGTGACATCCCACGCGACTTCTAATGTTACAAAGTTAAGCTTAAGGGTTAAGAAAAGTAATCTTGTTCTAAAAATCCTACAAATACAGAAAAAAAAAATCCTACTCTTTCAGACCTTACTAATTAGCAGAGTTACTGATTGAAGTATTATTCGACCAAGGCCAGTGGAGCCGCGGGCTTAATGTGAACTATAGCGATGCGGTATTACGAACGCAAGAGAAGTAGCGCTACGGCTCAGGGCAGGAGGACTCCACTTGCTTTTGTCGAGTAATAGCCTACATTAATGCGCAATGGCAATGAAAAATGTTGTCGCACCGGTAACATTTAGTCTTTCTTCTCCCCCTTTTCTTAGACAAAATATATGGATTTCATAAATATAGATCGACAACTAGGTAACTAGAGGTATATACCATAACTTTTTCAACTGCCTACAATATAAGAAGTTGACATAATCTTCAGTCTTTTAGTCAATATAGATAAATATTTGTCACACACGTAACAATGGAATGACTTGTATATAGACACTGGAAGAGCACAGTAAAATTTGAATCAGAAATACTGCATACTAGATAATGCCAGTAGTTATCCCTTACACATACAAATGCTCTTATACGTAAACGAATAAAACAATTAGTAGCATGGAAGCGATGCGTGGAGAATGAGGAGAATATACGAGTTGAAAAATTAGATACCTTTGATCTCTCTTCAGATCGGCCTTGAGAGACGGAGCACAAAGTGAATTTACAAGAGAACAAGTTGCTTTTATCCACGCCTGCCTCATGGTGAAGTATGAAGGCCGGGGTTGGCACGTACAAAACAAAACGTTGAAAACATGTTCGTGCGTTTACGCGCAGACAACGCTTACTATAATTTACGCGTAAACTTTTTAAAGAACACTTCGTCTATGCGTGGGGACAATTTATAACCTAGCGAGCACATGCTACCCTGCTTTGTTTGAATGCTTCCTTCCAGTATTAAACATACTAATTTTGTGAAATGTCAGTTGGTTTCACACGAGTACTTTTCGTTGTCATGTGTTGATAAGATACCAATGTAATGCATGTTTTATTCAATAAATTATAACGTATCAAAATTACCCCACTATAACCCAATTTACGTCGACCCACCCTAATGCGGTGTAACGCATCAGTAACGATAAACGCCCATGAACTGAATGGGATTCAAATTGTCGGAAATGACTTACGCACAATATTAAAATTGCATCTTGCCCGTTGCTTACAATGCACACTAAGCACATATTCGACAGAATATGTGAAATAAGTTCTACAATGAACATTTCAGATAACTGAAGTCAACGTCAATTATTGTACACAGAATATGTATTGTTATCATAAGCGAACTTCCTTCGATCTGTGTTTGGACTACCAGCATTTTCCGTAGTCTAGATGGAAGGATCTGTGAGGTTCTATTACGTCTTAGGAACCCATATAGATAAAAATAAATTAGACTAAACATCCGCAGGTGGAATCCAATGCGCAGGAAACCGGTAGAAGAGGAAAGAAATATATTGCTATGACTTTTATATGTTTCTTAGAAAATTCATTAGCAAGACTTTTATTATTTGGGGTTAGATCATATTCGAAATGAAATATGGGATCATAAAAAATACGTGTTTTGATGGATAGTAAAGTTTTCATTATCTTTTTCTGAGAGTCACGTCAGTTGATTATTCTTTTTAAAGATCTTCGTTCCTGTTTCCGTGGCGGTAGTTGAAAATGGTAATTCTTCCATTTAGTGCTGTGTCATGTTATCATTATTACGCCAGAGGGAAGAGAACATTTCCCGAACCAAAACGAATCACCACGCCTTTGCCCCTTCTGAAATATTTTAATCACTTACTCGAATTGAAGCCAATACTGAGTAGGATTAGTGATGTAAAATATTTTATGATCTTTAAAAATTTGTTGTAGCTGAAAACAATGTGTCGACCGAGTTAAAAATTTTAATAAGGTACGACTGAAGTACCAGTACACAAAATTGATCTTATTGTTTAATATTATAAGAGTAAAAGTAATTTCATTCGTAATTCCGATTTGAAGAAAAAAAATAAAGTTACTTATGCTCTCAGAATACAGGTAAGTGTCGGCAGAAACACAAACATCAGCCCTGCGTTTGCATGTGGCTTTCACAATTTTCCTCGTCTTTGAACACGTAACCCTTTTCTTAATTTAATTATTTACTCTGACTATTACACTTTTACTACGTCATACTACTTTTGACCAATAACACGGTACGAAAGGACGTATTTCAACCAATCATGGCTGCTTATCGCGCAATTTTATCGCGTCCCTAGCATTTGTTTCTTTGTTTGCCAACATTTCAAACTGCGCTAGTATGGACGTCAAAAAAAAAAAAAATTACAAACCACTTCAGTCGATGCACAGCAGTTTCAAATATGACTCGCATTGGCATTTAAGAACAAGAATTAATAAAGATCACTGGTCATACCAATGCATCTTCCCTGAAATCCTATTTACAAATAAATGAAGACCACCATTCGGAAATCCTGAATAAGTTGAGGAATAAACCATGTACATCAACGAGTTCCACTTCTTTTAAGCACACGTCTAATATAAAACAGTAACACCAACCACTAAAACATTCAAATTTGAAAATTGTACTTTCAATAATTGTTTCTTTTAAAATTATTCATGTTATTTTTTTATGTCATCGTTAATTAAAACTTTTTCCTGTTTATTTCATCATTCCTAATTAAAACTTTTCTAACACTTGTTTATATTATTTAGGTTATGTTATAGCTTCTGCTATACGATATAATGGATAGTCACGTATCAGAGATTGTTTAATACTAAGATTTATTGAAAATCATCTGTAAAGTGACGTTGATTACTGGGATCCGGATAATTGAAGTGGAATGAAACTGTTTTAATAAAAATGAAATTGAATCAACACAGCCTTCTTGACTAGTAACAGTCTATAGAGTTGAATGAATATTCCATAGGTGGTACTCCTGATAACATCACATAATCATAACACACCACTGCCATCTAGCATGCATCTAGCTTAATATTCGTAATGTTAAGATGGTACAATAATACATTTGAAGACAGTTGTATTTTCGTAAGTCAATTATTATTTTATTGTATTGGAGTACTTCGTTACTTCTAATCTTTATATACTTTCTTGTAATCGTGTAATAGTCAATTAAATCCCACTCGAGTTTTGCCATAGGGATTCCTTATTTATTTTCACAATTTTCTATAGGATCACTTTGTTGTAAGAATATTTTCCTAAATTATATTGTGATACCATGCCCAGTAACTGGGTTTAAAAACTCGGCTTCAAATACTTGGAGTTTACTACATGCAGTAACATGAGCTGCTGCCAAGAAGTCAAAAGGAGGATATCAATGACAAAGAAATCTTTTAATTGAAATAGGAGCATCTTCTACGGACCTCTGGAAAAATAACTAAGGAAGAGACTGGTGGAGTGTTTTGTGTGGAGTGTCGCATTGTATGGGACAGAATTGCAGGGTTTAAGTTAGAAAATAAATAATTGTCGCAAAAAATGCACAAATGAAAAATTATATTTGTGCAAATTACAAACTACTTGCATAATATTATGAATAATTGTGCAGAATCATAAAATTATTAAAGTGTGCAGAAACAAAAAGATATGTAATTTGTTTCTAGGAGTTTTATTACTTTCAATCCATCTTACAACACTCTAGATATACTTATACATATAACTAAATCATTAGACGTAGGTACGTTTAGAATCAATTACTGCTGAATTTGCATCACATTAAAATACGTTATTTTATGGACACTCTGAACATTGAAATTTTTCACGAGCAGGCCCTTCAAGATTTATTGTTAGCAGAAGACGCCAACCAAAAAAAATTCTGTTTCCTGAGAGGTTAATATGTCTGCCAGAGATAAGCAATGCTCAATCTATAGCAGTGCAAATAGAGACAGTGCGACTCAACACGCAAAATATTGTTGACACTTTAAATCAAGTTCTGGGATATGTAAAAAACCTAGAAGCAGACATAAAGGATTTAAAAAAAGAAAAAATTATCAACTTAAGAGTCAATTGTCTTTGCTAGCAGGTGACAAGTTCGGCAAGGTCACGGAATGACCAAGAATTCCAACTATCTCCCAGACATCAGTAAGTGCTGTTGTTGCAAAAGCGCCAACCTGTAAACAAAATCAGCTCAATATTACACCGATGAGCGTTAGAATTTCAGCTAACGCTGCAAATTCTTCGGCCGCCGACAATGCCTGTAATCTTGCCGCATCTAGCAAAGACAAACATAAAATCGAGGTCACAGCTGTAAACCAAAACAAGGTCCCTCCTCCTAAAGTAAACAATCAGACTTCTGATGAAACAGAATGGATCACGGTGGGAAAGAATGGATCAACGAGAAAGATTAAAAAAATTGTAGTTGGGAACAAATCAATACCCAATGATAAGGGACTAAAAACGGTTCCAAAAAAAAGGATATCTATTTTTTCTAGACTAGATCCAACTACTGCAGTGGATAGCTTAGAATCATTTGTGAAAGAAAATTTTTCCGGAGTCACAATGCGAGCCACTGAAATGAGAATTTCCTAATTCGTATGCATCTTTCAAAATTACAATCAACTCCGATAACATTGTTCGAGCTTTGGACACTAATATCTGGCCTCAAGGGGTTCTGGTCACTAGCGTTTTTTCAAAAGAGACGCCCTTAAACACAGACTACATAAATACCAATTCCAGATCGTTAATAAATGACAAAAATGAAAAACAACAATAATTAATGTCTTATATCTTAATATACAGGGCTTGAATAACAAAATTAATCTCCTGGAAACTTTTTTCAACTTAGACATCTATTCATTTTTATGTTTTACGGAGCATTGGTTGCGTGATTATAATATTGACTATATAAATTTTGATGGCTTTAAATTAGGTGATTATTTTAAAATATCCAACCATATTCATGGAGGATCAGCTATTTTTGTCAAAAGCAATTTAGAATTCAAACCAATGGAATTAAATAAATTAAAAATAGAATTTCACTTCGAATGTTGAGGAGTTATGATTGATTCATTTAAATTGATAATTATTTGCATTTATAGATCTCCGAGCGGTTCTTCAAATATTTTTTTAATACAACTCGAAAAGCTTCTTCAAATACCCACAAAATGGTACAATTACACAGTAGTAATCGGAGGAGACGTAAACTCTGACTTTGATGTCTTAACAGATAAAACAACCGTACTTGACCTATTAAATCTATTAAGACAATATAATTTCTATCCAGGAAATTATACTCCAACGAGAGGAAAAGCTTGCCTCGATAACATTTTTACAAATAGCCAGCAGGAAACATCAGTCCTCTGAAGTCAATCCTCTGCTCAATGGTGATAAACAAGTGAAGCCTAAAAGTACACTGGAGAACCGGAAGAACTTTGCAGAGATGGGGCATGTTGAAGTGAAGCTGGCAGGCATGCACACACTGTCTCTGATTCCTCAACTGTACCGGGAGGTGGAGATCGAGCGACTGGAATCAATGTGCACCTCTGGGACGCAGTGAGAGTCAAGCCATATCCAACATCAGGGAGTCTTCTCAGGAGTGTGATGGAGAGAGGGGAAACCATTCCGTTAAATGCCAAACAGCCAGTGAATCAGCCATATCCAGTTCATGAAATCTGTGATATTAAAATCAAGATAGTAGATCTTCGAAAATGTATGTTGGTCGTATCACCATTTTACTGAAGATATTCAAACTCGACAGTACCGCTGCCTCGAAGTGTTTTGGCTGCAGGATATGGAACACGAGCAGACATATGGAGTACTGCATGCATGGCTTTTGAGTTAGCCAATGGGGATTATCTGTTTGAACCACACTCGGGAGATTATTCACTTGAAGAGGACCACCCGGCACTTATAATTCAACAGCTTGGAAACAATATAATGTTCTCTGGGAAGTATTCAGCAGAATTTTTCCATAACAAAGGTGAACTTCGACACATTTGGTGGAGTTTACTACGATTACATTGTGCTAATTCAGGAGCTTGATCCTCTGCATCATTATGTTCATCAGAAATGAGTTTCTCACAATTCTGTGTTTGTTCCAGGTTATTGAGTAGGACTTGTGAAGTATGCTGATAGACTTATTTTTTTGTAATTGGATGGTAGAAAAAGTAAATAACTATACCATATCGTTTTTTTCTCCACTGGAACGTAATTTCATCGGATTGGCAATGTGGTAACCGCTGTGTTATGCAAAAATAGCAGTGTAACGTGTCATTAGTGTCTACTGAATGTTTCATGAAGGAAAAGCTATTCTGGCATTTTGGAACCCTCTTTTTTAATGAATTAGAATATGTGGAACATTTCACAGCATATTTTCAGCAGGATAATGCCTCTACTCATACTGCTAACGAAACCATGACCGAATTGCACTAGATATTTGAGCACAGAATTATTAGCAAGAATTTGTGACCTCCTCGTTCCCTAGCCTTCACACCTTGTGACTTTTACCTCTGGAGAATGCTAAAATTCAAATTGTATACAACCAATTCTCTCATACTAGAGACACTGAATATACACTAAGAGAATTAGAACTGTTGCATGTGAATGACCATTTACTAAACACGATCATCGTCATCGACATCATCATCATCATCATCATCATCATCATCGTCATCATCATCATCATCATCATCATCATCATCATCATCACAGGTTGTACAGTACGATTATTTAGTCCTGACTGTCGCCGGCAATGTGCGCCTGGGTCAGGTGAGTCCATTAAGTTACGTCAAGGGGTGTTCAGGTTAGCCTGTTGCCTGCAGTTAGAGCGATCGGATGTCACACATGCGGTATAACGTTGTGTTTCCAGCACAGTTAAGCTGTACTGCATCCCTTTACCGACCGCTCGCCCTTATCTCTACTCCAGAACTCTCCCCACTACTCCTATTACATCCCCTCTTTCGCCTCGGTGATCTGTCAGGACTAAATAATCGATCTGCAGTTCTTTGAAGAAATGAGTGAAGAGCTGCGCCCTGCAGGCCCCTCCCAATTTCTACCTCTGTAAGTTATCCCAATATCATTGGTGATAGTAGCTAATTCTGTACAGTCCTACAATGTCGCATGAGACGTTAGGAAAATAAAATTTTCATCATGAACCGAAGTCAAAACAGAGTAAGTCAGTCTTCATAACCTATAACAAATGAGACTGTATTTGGTTGAGATCATAAATTAACATAAGTTTGTTTTAGTGTGTGTGTACCTTCTTGATATATCTTTGTTACTATTATGAATCTCATTCCTCTTCTTCCTGATATTAGCTATTCTTCTGCTTCATCATCAATGATGTAATACTGTAGTTGATATTATGAATACCGTGTTTGTTGATTAGCATTTGAGTGAGCATGACTATATACGTAAGTTGCACATACATAAGGATTTAAACAGCTAAATGTCGGCTTTCCAGTTGTGTTCATAAGAATTTATTGTCTTTTATATCTTTTACTTGGAGATTTTTCTTGTTCCTCAGCCACCAAGTCTATTGTTTTGCACGTTGTGATAGTGATATGAATCTGGGGATTCACCTTGGAATTATCTAACATTTTACTTACATTTGGAAATACCTCATCGTATACAGACTGATTATTTAGTCCTGACAGCTCAGCGACGCGAAAGAGGGGAAGTAATAGGGTAGTTGCGAGAGTTCCGGAGTAGAGATAAGGGCGAGTGGTCGGTAAAGGAATGCAGTACAGCTTAACTGTATTGGAAACACAACTCTATACCGCATGCATGACATCCGATTGCTCTGACTGCAGGCAACAGACTAACCTGAACATCCCTTGGCGTAACTTAATGGACTCGCCTGACCCAGGCGCACATTGCCGGCGACTGTCAGGACTAAATAATCGAACTGTAACCAACGCAAGTGTGATCTGAACCCACACCCGAGCGCAGCCTCTGATCTCCAGTCCGACTGGCATTGTCTGAACTACATCAGTTGCATGTGTGGAGGTTTTACAGTAATTTCTACACTTTATAATCCTACAGCATAACACACACTACATAGTTTTATGTATTCTAAATTTTGAGACTATTATAAGTGATGAGATAAGGTACCCCCGTATACAACAGATATGGCTGTAAAATTGAAAGCTTCCATAATGTACCGCCATTGTTTTGTTTTAATAGTAATCTTGAAAGAAAGAAACTAAATCTAGAACTTCACAGTTTCGTCAACATGAATTGTAACATATTTTACAGATTGGATCAAGGAAACAGTATGATGACCGTATACTACCCCCCTGTAAGTTCGGAGAAATGTGACGAGTTCAGACAGAAAATAGAGAATTAAGGAGCAAGCTAAAACAAGGAAAGAATGAAAAATTTAAGGAGAAAATAGCCTATATGGACTACATAATAAAAGATTTAAAACATAAATATTACAGGCAATTACAGGCAACAGCAGACAGTTTGCTTGTGAATATAAACGAAAAGAAGAAGGAGGTCGATAGAGACATTGAGACCCTTCCTATCAGTTCTGAGGACTGTGATGAATTAAACGTATTAGTAGTGATGTTGACAGTATAGTTTCTATATGTGTACAACCACCTTCTTCCATTCAAAGCGAATAACTAAGGAGGAAATTAGAACAAGAAGAAGGAGAGAATAAACTGAAGGAGAAAATAGCCTATGTGGTGGAATACATTATAAAAGATTTACAACATAAATATTACAGGCAATTACAGGCAACAGCAGACAATTTGCTTGTGAATATACAAGAAAGAAGAAAGAGGTCAATAGAGACATTGAGACACTCCCTATAAATTCTGAGGACTGTAATGATTTAGGATAAATGTTAGACGCTCTTATAAATGTATTAGTAATAATGTTGACAGTATAGTTTCTGGACGTGTGGCACCACATTCTTCCAGTCAATACGAAGAATTAAGAAGAAAACTAAAACAAGGAGATAAAAAAAACTCATGTAGGAAATAGCCTATCTTGTACAATACCTTAAGAAAGATTTGAGACAGGAATGTTACAGACAGATGGCAACAGCAGAGAAACTGCTTGTGAATATAAAAGAGCAGGAAAAGGAGATCAATAGTCTCAAATCAAACATTGAGACCCTTAGAAACAGTGTTGACTAGAAACAGGTAAGCACTGTTAATACGGGTTACGTACATATGGACATTTTCTTTATTTTATGCTCGGAAACCCTCTTTCTGCATTATTGTACTACTCATAGCATCGTTACACCACATTTTATAGTTATTTATGCAACAAGTGGATAATCTTGATGATTATCTACGCGTTGGATACAACACTTTATGGCATCGTAGCATTATAAATTGTAGGAAATAAATTATAAAATAATTCGGCATCCTTATCTGACGAAAGTCTTCATATGTTCGTAACGATTACATGCACCTGGAATTGGCATTGAAAAAAGAGAAATGGATGACCTTGCAGGTATCCCACCCAAGCGTTTCGGTATTACGTCATAGCGAATACGTCATTCCTATTATTGGCACGCGTGTCATAATAAACCGATTACGCACGATATTGGATGTAGTAACTACCTGTTTATAATGCTAGGATGGCATAAAGGAATGATACATTGATGTGGTTTGCAATGCAAAGAAGATTTTGTTAATTTGTACCTGTCCTGTTCTGGAAAATAAGGAAATTGATTAGAGTTATTTTTATATTCTTATTTTTTGACTTCAAATGTAAAGGAAAGAATGAAGATATAAAATATCTCTGCCCTAGATTATATAGCTGTATTTTGATTCATTACATCTGTAAATTGTAGAAAATAATTGTCACTCGTGACTATCAGTTGTTGTATAAGTCACGTTTTAGTTTTACTACATTAGAATAGGGGTGTAACGTTCCTCTTATTAGTGGTTGGAAACATGTCAACAGGACAAAAAAACTTCACTATTATTAGTGGCTACTCGCGGATTTTATTCTGGGAGAGCTCAAACAAAGAAATTAAAACAAAGTAGGAACAGTGACAACTTTCTGTATAGCAAAGTAGGTCGCCAACCTTACTTATATTGCAAATTCATCATACAGTGTTTCTAACTAAAACTTCATCACTTTCCTGTTGTTTTTTTTATTAAATTCAAAATGGTGGGAGTTCGCTGTGCAGTGATGAAGGGTTTCCCTCATAACTCATAAACTTGTTAACATTTTTATGTTCTCTCTCTTTTATTTTATTGCTGAAACTCACGTTTACAATATCATGCTCTTTCAACTACATTCCTTAATAAATATTTTTTTTTATTTTGAGTTAGAAGAAAATACTGATATTTGACCATTTTTTAAAATGATTTTATTTTTATCAGCCAATCTATTAAAGGTAGAGAAATAATATTGCATCATATTGTAGATATGGCATGCATAAATAGACATAAAAAATTTCATCACAGCATGTTGAATAGTTTTTGAGTTATGTGGGAAACACTTTATCATTGCACAGTGAACTGAATTAGAAAAAAACATGTAAATAATTTTTTTTAATCGTAAAAACATTTTTTTTTTCATATAGTAGAAGGACAGTGTTTTACACATACTAATTTTCATTATTATACAATATACAGTAACGGAGGAAAAAAATGTTGAATATTTCCAAAATTTTCCTGCTGTAAGCTGTATCTAACCCCTTAATAAACTCACCTTTATATCCTCTTAAATCACGTGCTCTGTCAGTATTGGTATCGTTACTGTCACCCGTATCACTACATTGTCTACATTCACTTGTTTGCATTACTTCCTTACTAGAATCTGTCGTAACAGTAGCAGTTTCGGGGTCCTCAATTTTTCTGTTGTTGAACAATGTTGTTGGAGGAAATTGTCTAACTTTTTACATTTTCCAATTACCACGCTATTTTTTCTTGCTTTGCTTTAACATTCTTCCTATAGTTGATACACTTATTTTTGTATGCGGTTCAGGTTCATTCATTTTGTAGTTGCGATTTACGAAACTCGAGTTATTACTGTTGACTACCTAAGTAGGAATACTATGTATCGAAGTAATACAGTACCACCTTCTACCTCTCGGTATATACTGTATAACTGTAACGATTCGAAACATATTCCAACTTATTCATTGTTTAAACAAAACTGATTTGTGAAAGGTAGGCTGTGGTTTATTTTTAAACGTTGGCTTTATTATTGGTATATTTATTACGAGTATTTCTTACTTCGACAGGAAGTATAAAGTAAATTGAAAAATAAACTCCAATTCTCTGCGCAATAAACCTTTCATATCGAATATAATAATATAATGCACATGCTGGAAAGTGATTAAATAGTATCGTTGACGATATTGGATATGTAACTGAGAATTGTGGTTACTATTCATAGCGACAAAATAATTTTTTGGGGTTATTTTACGACGATGTATCAACATCTAGGTTATTTAGCGTCTGAATGAAATGAAGGTGATAATGCCGGTGAAATGAGTCCGGGGTCCAGCACCGAAAGTTACCGAGCATTTGCTCGTATTGAGTTGAGGGAAAACCCCGGAAAAACCTCAACCAGGTAGCTTGCCCCGACCGGGATTCGAACCCGGGCCACCTGGTTTTGCAGCCAGACGCGCTGACCGCGCGACAAAATAAATAATAAACACACATCCAATTTGATTTTCAACAATGCATTCTTGTTTACACAAGGAGCTAAATTTAAGTAGTTTCATAATATAATAACGTGATACCATACCAGCGTTACAATATAATTATGCAGCTGCACACTTTCTGTTATACTTTCGCCGTGACCGCGACAATGCGATGACAAAACAATATCCGACTTCCACATGGTGTTCAAGAACAAAGTTCAGAAAATATTTACCAATAAGTGTTTAAAAACAAATTTCATCGCGAAAAAATGAGAGAGAGAGAGAGAGAGAGAGAGAGAGAGAGAGAATGCCGCCCCTAGAGAAATAAGTAGGGTAGTTCACCCTATTGTCAGCCACCTCCCAGTAGTCAGCCATCTTGGCATAATTATGAAAAACATAAGTACATCAAAGAATATGTACATATTCTGTTGGCTCACCAGTACTCTGCCATTCTTTGTCCTGCCCTCGAACTCTAGTAACCTCTGATGTGAGAAATATAAAGCAACAGTTAGCCTCTAAACATGTTGTGGAGAGCACCATGTTGTTGTTGTTGTGTGATATTCTTGTGCGTTAAACAACGTGCAGTGTCATTTTTACAAGGTCAGTATTTCGTTATTATAAGTCACAGCCACTTAAAACAGTGATTGAATGACTTGAAATATTCTAGAATAGTTAAATGAGCACTGAATTTGTGTTTTAAAAGTGTTAAATTAAGTATTTCAATGGAGCTGACTATAGGAGACTTCAGTAAGATAGAGAAGCCAGAAGCCGCCTAGGCTGACTACTGGAACTATGGCTCACACTGAGTTTAAAGACCATTTTCTGTCATCTGCAAGCTTAAAGCCTGGCCTTTAATGTCAGACCATGGTATTTTGGTTTAAATACATAAAACCCAGTAGTCAGACTAGTAAGAATAATTCTTGATGTATACCGTAAAGCGGGGTGACTTTGAACGCCGATGTGACTTTGAACAGTAATTTAGCACCCTTCTAAATTAAATGCTGTACCCTATTGCGAAAAAACTGAATTAATTTATTGACAACTTAAACAGTTTTTTCGCAATTGGCTACAGCATTTAATTTAGAAAGGAGCTAAATTACTGTTCAAAGTCACCTCAGCATTCAAAGTCACCCCACTTTACGGTATATAATGATTGTTATTGGTAATAATAACGCAATTTCTACATCAAAGATTAAAAAGATAGAGGCTGACTATTGGTATCTTGATTAACCTATAGTCAGCCACTATCTCAAATATTAAAATCTAAATAAAATAATGTAATAATAATAGTGTAGAACTCATGAGAAGTTACCTACAACTTGCTTCCTAAATATACATTTTACCGATAGGTCTATAAATAAAAATGTTTTCGACTAAAAATGTGAAACGACCGATTCACCAATATGAAGAGAGGGCGTTAGTGGAAGCTTTGCTTCAGATTCGGCAAAATAATTTAAACATTGGTTGCAAGAGGGACAACATTTTGAAGAGCATCTGTCCTGGCCAGGTCCCTTATCAAATACAAAAAAGGAACGACATGTTAGAGAGAGAGTTCCATGTACTATTTCATCAGTAGCATGACGTGAGTTCTTCCATAAAAAGAACTTGACCAAAATCGAGGAAACAAAATTAAAACAACAGAGAAAAGAGGAGAGGGCGAATCGAAAATCTCTTATGGAAAATAGCAAAGACAAAGAAAGGAAATCTACATTCATCTCAGATGCAAATTCGTATCCAGATGATGAATCTCAGGAAGAGGACAATTATTTAAGACAACTGAGTACTGCTTGTAATGATGAACTTATTAGTGACGTTGAAGATGAAGATTTGAAAAATATTGGGTGTGATAATTGTTCAAACTGGTTTCATTTCAAATGTACTTAGCTTAATGCATTGCCATATGATATTGCAGAGAGTAAAGAATTTCACTGTCAACTGGGCCTAACACACTGCATTGTGAAGGAAATAGCCATTAGTGCCCTCAAAGGATCGGTTCAGATATTGAGAAATCATTGATATGGGCGTGATAATGGAAATTTCAAGTTATCTTAACCGATGGCTGTTCATTGGTTTAGATATCAATGCCAATAAATCCGTACTATTATTTTTCTCGCGGTATTGGCATTCCAATCATTCTAACCTATCTGATGATCCCCCCCCCCCTTTCTTAACTGTAAATGAGCACAAACGCTACTTAGGTGTAAATTTTTCTGACATTTTGTATATTCGATTCCCTAAGCGTTTCAAATGTATATCATTTTATCTTTTAGGTGTGTTTCCAAATTATATGTAATACGCTTTGTCAAATCTGGCAACCTTTTCTTAAGGGAAGCTAAATTTATATTATATTTTGCTGATTTTTTTTTTTTTTTTTGGTAAAAGGAATATTGTTTCAATAGTGTCTACCTCAGAAATACCTTCTGTCATTCCTTCTAATTTTTTTTGTAATACTGTACAATGAAAGTACATGTATAATGTTTATTTTATCATATTCTAACAGTAAAATTGAATTTAACCTAAATTTGGTTTAGAGGCTGAGTACTGGTTTCAAACTGGCTGGACGCTGGATTTATGTGGACGAATACTGGAGAATTTGTTACTACTAGGAAAATGTATTATTTTTAGTCCAAAAAGTGTAGTTATAATGTTGTGTTATGTGAAATTTCAAAACTAGACTATTTGTTTGTAATGGTGATTAATAAAGGAAATAATGTTAAATGGTTTTCTTATCAGAAACTACTCTAGTGTATTACAGTACTGTTAACAGGCTGACTAATGGTGCAGTCACCCTATATATGAACTATTCAGATAGGGACTTTTGCAACTAGGCAATCCAATAAAAATGAACTAGTGCCCCAGGAACTACAGCTTCAGTACTTTCCGAGAAAGAAGTTTCTCTAAACAAGAAAACCGGATAATGTGTCGTATGTGGAACGTCCTTAGATTATAAGTAGAGGTTTCACAAATTTATCCACAAGAGTTTCTGACACAAGTTTTATGTTTCTTATTATTATTTGTAACACACTTCAATATATCACACTGGCACAAAGTAGGTTTTTCTATAGTTTGAAGCAGACATACAGATGAGATGGTTGATGCTGCACCTACCGTTGGAATTTATAAATACGCTATTTCAGTGAAAGCATTATTAAAAATCTCATCTACGAATTATGGCGGTCTGGTTCAAATGCTCAATTTGTCTACAATAGATAAAGTGAAGCATATTCTTTCCTGTGAATTAGTGTTTTATAGTTTGTTGGTTTCACATAAATATTTTCCCTCTTTATTTAATTCGTTTTTTCTGTAGAACTTTTGTGTTTTATATGATAGCTATGCAAAATTCTAGATCTTCCAGCTTGGACACTTACGAAATAAGTGATAATATCAACACATTATGTGATGTAGCATTAATTGTGAATCAGAAAATAAGGAGATTAATAAATCAAGCTAATATTAATAATGATAGTTTTACTTTTCTTTCCAATGATTCAACAATCAAACAAATGAAAATCAGAAAATCAACAGATGAATACACACCAGCTATGAAAACATTAAAAACAAATGCTGCCAAAGAAATCGCACCACCAATGAAGAATCCCAAAACTGTCCAAACTCATAATACATTTATACTACTGCCACACCCATGGAATGTTACAATACCATCTGTAACGCTATATCCTGCGCAGGCACTTTAACAACTTCATCAAATATCAATCCCACATGTGCAATTTAAAAAAAAAACACAATTTCTCAACTCAAGCCTAAGAAACCATCACCAATCATCTTATTGATCAAAGTGAATTAGTTTGATTTTGTATAACACTTAAACAATTTCTACGAGAAGAAATCATTGCACAATACTGCTCACGGGGCTTAAAAATCTTTGCCTCTAATGATGATGATTATAAAGACATTGATAATTACTTGAAAGCTAGAAGTTATGAATTCTACACCTTTCCAAATGGACAAGTAAAAGTTAATAAAATAGTTATGAAAGGTCTACCTGTAGACACATCAACACATACAATTCTAAATGAAGTTGTTTTGAAAAAAAAAATTGGTTCAAAGTGACAAACAATGAAGAAACGGATAATAGATAACATTTCTTGAAAATTGGTGTTCAAACCTATGCCAGATGGATTATTATCACTACTATTTTAACTCCAAGAACCCCTGACAGTCATACCCTAGCGAAACTTTTTCACCCATGAAAGACTAGCGTCTAAATTTTCATACGAAAAATGTGTAATATTTAATTGGTATTTTCGCGCCGCATTTTTTATTTTTATTTTTTTTTTTAACTTACGGATGTTGATTTGGTATGTTTAACCATTCCACCATTTGATTATAGTAGTGTCTTCCGCCTGAGTTTGTGCAAAATGGCTGCCAAAGCCTATAAACAAGATGATGTCGCAGAAAAATTACCAATATCGTGCTGTCGGTAAGTTTATTGTTTAGTTTTCCTTTTACACATTTGTTGAAGTTTTATTGATTGTTGATTCATAAAGCGTATTGATGTAGCTACATCTGTACAACAATGACTTTTATATTTATGTTAATTGTAACCTTCAAAACAGAATGTGAATGTGAGTGTCGAAAAATTCATACGTTAGGCTTTCGTAGTACCAAGTAATGAATATTCCTTCCAGGACACGCAATCTTACTGTTGAAGAAATTCTAACATCTTTAGAAGAAAAAGACGATGAAATTCAGAAGGCAGAGACTATTGACTTGGTTATTCTTCCTCCTGACAATGAAAATGACACAGACATAGATGAAATTCTTGAAGAATATCTAGAAGTAAATGTAAACGATCCCCATTTTCTTGGACCTGGTGTCTTGGGTCGTGGCGCAGAAGTTCGGATCGTTACTCATGAAAAGGAAAAAATTAGTTTGGAACTTAATTCTTCGTCCACTGCTGCACCCCTAGAAAAGACAGCCATTAAAACACCTGAATCCCCATCAGCAAGTGCAACAAAATGAAAATCTTCTGATGGTGTTGCTTATTCGAAGAAAGAAAAGAGAGTTATGGAGAAGCATTGGGATAGTATAACTTTAAAACCAGAGACAGCCGAAGACACCAAATTCAAAATAAAATATTCAAGTGATAATCCCCCGGAAATTCTTGAAACCATTGTTGGGAATGGCATGCAGCCTTTGCAAGTCTTTCAGCTTTTCTGGAAACCAGAGTTCATAAGTCATATCTGCAAAGAAAGCAAAAAATATGCACAGTTTAAAATATGGACACAACAGTTACACTGTTGATATTGACGAAATGTATAAGATGCTAGGCATTTTATTGCTCTCAGGATATGCTAAAGTGCCAAACAGAAAAATGTATTGGGAAACACAGAGTGACGTCAACAATGCTGCTGTATCTAATTGCATGTCAAGAGACAGATTTTTGTCTATATTGAAGTACACGCATTTCAGTGATAATTGTGAAAATGCAAATGCTGGGAGTATGCACAAAATACAGCCTTTGCTTAGGTACATCAGTAAGCAGTATGAGGAATGTGCTAAACCCCTGTCCTCTGTTTATTCCTTCGATGAGGCTATGGAACCATATTACGGACGACACCATCTTTTATCAGAGGAAAACCTGTTAGATTTGGGTTCAAGTTCTGGTGTCTGAATAAACCCAATGGATACTGTGTTCGTTTCAAACTGTACGAAGGCCGCGAAGAAAGAGATCCAGGCATGACTCTGGGTAGTTCTATTACGAAACAAATGATCGAAGGATTTGTGCCACCTCGAAGTCAAGTGTTTATTGACAATTATTTCAATTCGATTCCACTACTGGAAAATATGACTAGGAAAGAAATCAATGTGACTGGTACAATAAGAGCAGATAGGACTCAAAAAGCACCGCTAAAGGATTTGAAGAAATCTACCAGGGGTTCCTTTCATTCTATACGAGATCCAGCCAGCAACATCACTCTCGTGCGTTGGAATGACAACAGTCAAGTAACCATGGCTACCAATAAAACTGACAGTCTTGTTACAGAACTCGCCATGTGTTCAAGATATAGTGTATCTTCCAAAAACAGAGTAAACATGCCTCAGCCGAGTTTGGTAAATGAGTACAACACAGGTATGGGAGGCGTGGACTTATTTGACCAATTCAGGGGTGCCTACCGTATTGGTATCCGGTCTAAAAAATGGTATTGGCCTGTTGTGCGATTCTGTCTTAACGCTGCTGTAGTAAATGGATGGCTTTTGTACAGGCATGTGGAGCGCGGGACACCTTTACTTGAATTTTTGAGAAGAATAACTATACCCTTGCTTGCAGCAACGACAGTATCACGACCCAGGACTGTGAATCCTCAGCGTAGTTCTGGTGTCCTCTCTGAAGTACGCTTTGATGGTAAAGAACACTGGCCAGGTAAAAGTCCTACTCAAAGAAGATGTGCGCGCTGCCACAAAGCTGTAACACATATTTGCACAAAATGCAACGTTGCCTTACACATTGAATGCTTCATGCTCTACCACACTAAGTCATGAGGCTTTAAAATTTTTAAAATCTCGTGGACCAGAAAAAATCAGCAACAACTCTAAAAAAAAATCTACCTACGAAAGCTATATGACATTATTACTGGGTTATTCAACTCAGCATTGAAATTTCAATATTTTCCCTCATCTTGGAAACATTCACAAATCATTAAAATTCCTAAACAGAACAAGAACTCTACGTATTGTCAAAGTAGAAGACCGATATGTCTTTTGAATACACATGGTAAATTATTAGAAAGGAACATACTCAAACGAATGTTACCTTATACAGATACCATTGTTCCGCCTTGGTAAACAGCTTCTTCCAACAAACCGTAAAACAATGTATTTCTTGACCACCTCTATTGTGTAGAAGTCAGCATGCTGGTCTCTTACGCAGAGGATCAGGGTTCGATTCCCGGTCGAGTTGAATTTCCCGGTTGAAGTTTTTCAGGGTTTTCCCTCAACCGTAAGGCAAATTTCAGGAAATTCGGGCAACAACATCCCTCAATATCACCGGCTTCATTCAACACCAAAATCATATTCATAACAAATCAATAAAATATCTACAGATACCATCACAACAATAGAACCAGTCTCAATAACAGCACACAGGCCTTCGGATTTCACCCAAAAAAAGATTAACTAGCGATATGACCAGAAATGTTAAATCGAGTATAAAAAACAGCAAAAAAATAATAAAGATTTCTTCGAAAATTATTACACTTGTGTTTATAGTATAATTAGGCCTAAGACACGATATTGGCACAGTCTAGTATATTACAGTCGCGAAGCTCAATACGTAGTAAATATGCATCCATAGATAGTTGCTAACCACTAGGATCGCTAATATCGCCTCATTACAGACAATGCGAAATGGTACCGGCACAGTCAATGTTCCTAGCACCCACAAAACTCAAGCTTCATGACTGTATATACTAGTCTGTGATATTGGACGAAATCAAGAACCATTCCTCCATTCTAATTATTAAATGAGGAAGTCGTTGGTCTGTGCGTCACACCCATCTCCTAGCCAATGCAGTTCCCTTGTAATTAATAATGTTTCCTACTAACATGCATAATTCTTCTTTTTGTTCTTTTATTTTAGTTATTGGGTCGGCTACTGCGTACCAGCCACAAGAATAATTATTATGGCTTTTAAATCGTAAGATAGAAACAGCTTCGAGGAACCGTACAATTTTCGTCTGTCCGTCCGTCCTTCCACAGTCCTGTCCATCCTTCCGTGTTTTCGACCGTCCACCCATCCGTCTGTCCCTCTGTCCGTCCGCCCCTCTCACGTCTGTCCGTCCGTCTGTCAGCCTGTCCCCCCATCTATCCGTCCGCCCCTCCGTTCGTCCGTGTGTCCTATTCATCTGCATGTCCGTTCGTCCGTGTCCTTCTGTCCGTCCGTCCGTGTAACCGTCAATCTGTACGACTGTCCGTCAATCTATTCTAGCGTCCGTCTCTCCGTCTATCCGTCCGTCTGTGGGTGCAAATAAAAACAACAAAATTAAAATTTACAAACAATATAAGGATCAAGAAAACATACCATAACAAGCGGAGTATTCTGACTACCTCAGGTAGTTTTTAAACAATATTATTAACAAAAGTCCCGCGCCGTGGCGTCGGGGTCTAAGGCATCCTGCCTAGAACTCGCGTTACGGAATGCGCGCTGGTTCATGTCCTCATGGGGGAAGAAATTTTCTCATGAATTTCGGCCAGTGTATGAGACCGGTGCCCACCCAGCATCGTGATCCAATTGGGGAGCTACGATAGGTAGCGAAAATCCGATTTCGCAAACCAGCTATAACGGCTGGGGGGATAATCGTGCTAACCACACGATACCTCCATTCTAGTTGGATGATTGTTCACCTCTGCTTTGACATGTGGACGTGAGGCCAGCAGCCTGCTGGTCGGTCTTGGCCCTGCAAAGGGCTGTAGCGTCATGGATTTGGATTTTTTATTACTAACAAAAATAGAAAACTATAAGTATACAATGCATTGTTGTAATGTGAGAAGTTTATTTAACAAAACCACAATGTTTGTTGTAGCGCACAATGATTTTCTATACTAATATTATAGCTGGGGTAGCCAGAATACGCCGCTTGATATTGTGAGGGTTAATATATTCTATTAAACATTTGACAGTCGATATTCATTTGCTTACCGAAATGGATCAACTAGCCTAATCGTCACGATGGATTATGATATCTGTCATAAATTTTTACAGAGTCATTAAATCTCAACCGAAAAGTGGCCGGATTCTGCACGCCACTGAGGGCAACAGAAGCAGGATCGGTTGAAGGTGGACTTGAAAGATGTGCAGGGCGCGTCCACTACATTTTGCTTAGCTCCACCCCTGTGACCTTCTGCAGAGGCATCCTCTGTAATCAGAACGCCCTGTCTGCCAGAAGAAACAGCAAATTTGCAAATATCACGAAAAAGGTTTTAACCACCGCACCGAGGAGAGATGTTTCTTCTTTTCTAGTCGTTATCGGAATGGACGCTACCCGAATAAGTACAGGATGCTTACGCCTAGGAAATTACCGAGCTCCAGGGTCTAAGCAAGAATGGAAGAAGAGGATGAACCGAGAAAGTGACCAAGATGCATTAAGATTGTCCTTAAATTGGTCAAAGATTAGACATTTTAAACATTCATTCATAGTGTTCTGCCAAGGGCATGTCTTTCACTGCAAACTCAGCTCTCTTCAATCTTACCTATTTTCTGCCTTCCTCTTTGTATCCTCAATGTCGTCCATCATCTGATATCTTCTTCTATCCCGAACTCTTCTCCCGTTCACCAATCCTTCCAGAGCATCCTTCAGTAGGCAGTTTCTTCTCAGCTAGTGACTCAACAAGTTCCTTTTTCTCTTCCTGATCAGTTTCAGCATTATTCTTTCTTCACCCACTCTTTCCTACACAGCTTCATTTCTTATTCTGTCTGTCCACTTCACACGTTACATTCTCCATATCCACATTTCAAATGCTTCTATTCGCTTCTCTTCACTTCGTCGTAATGCCTATTTATCTGTCCCATATAATGCCACACTCCATACAAAGCACTTAACTGGTCTCTTCCTTAGTTATTTTTCCAGAGATCCGCAGTAGATGTTCCTTTTTTCTATTAAAAGCTTCCTTTGCCGTTGCTATCCTCCTTTTGACTTCCTAGCAGCAGCTCATTTTTCTGCTTATATTAGCCTACTTTCCAAGTATTTGAAGCTGTGCACTTGTTCTACTGCCTCATTTAGAATTCGTAAGTTTACCTTCTTTAATTTTCTTCCGATAATTATGGTCTTCGTCTTGTTTGCATTTATTGTCATCCCATACTGCTCAGAGCTGTCATTTAGCTCTAGTAGAGTATGTCCCTTAGTATCGTATCCTCTTCTGCTAGCAATGCCATATCATAAGTTCTTTACTCTTCTTCCTCCTACTATCACCCTTTCAATGTTCTGAAAACACTTCTTCACAAAATCCTCCAGCGTAGGTGATAAAGGAATTCTTTGTCGTATTTCTTTTCCTATTCGACATTCCTTTGACATTTCTTCTCCTATCCAGATTTTTAACTCGTTCTACATATAGTTAGTTTTATTTTTGGGCTGTCCTAGCATAGAGAGACTTAAAAATGATGTAGGTGAAATTTAATTATTTAAGTTAATATGAATTTAAAGTCGACATGTAATTAATTCATTTGACATATAATGAACTAAGTTCATATATGATTAATTAAGGTGATTTGTGAATAGTAATGTTGACAATGCTGGTTGGGTTAATTTAAAATAGGTTTGCTATTAAGTTAAGTTTACTTTTGTTTAGATATACTTTTATGTAGACTTTATTTATAGTTAGGTCTGCTTTAAGTATATTTTGTCTATGTCATTTTATTATTAAGTAGATGTAGTTATTGTAATGTTATTATACAGGGCGGTTCATAAGTCATCGTACCTATAGATATTTCTTACTTATTTACCTAATCTAATGGGTCTGTGTGAGGTCCCTCATTGTCTATGCATAGTTGGATACGTCTCCAGGTCCTGTGTGACATTTTACGTAACTGCTGTGGTGTTATGTCTGCAAAGGCAGCTGTCACAGTGTCTTTCAGTTCGTCGTTTGTTTGATACCGTCTAGGAGACACTCTTTCTTTTATGTACCCCACAGGCTGTTGTCCGGTGTTATCAATTCGGGACTTCGTGGAGGCCATTGTAATGGTGCTGGTAATCTTGCAAATATAGGACGACTCCACATCTGCCTTAGAGACCATCGCAAGTGACATTCAATCAGTTAGTGTTGCAACTTTTGGTACAATTGTACAATTGTAAATGGTCTGTACGCTTGTATGTGCAGTTGATTTTTTTTTTGGTGCAATTTGAAATAATTTGATACAATAAAATAATATGAAAACTGAGAACTTTACTAATGTTTTATGAGTTACCAATGTTACATTACTTTCAATTATTAACAATGATATTTAGTTAGCTTGAAATTAAAACGTAATTTGGCGCACCCAGAAATATGGTTTGGGGAGGGGTATTTATAATCAGTGTCATAGAGCAATATTGAAGTTGTATAACTGTGAAATGTGGATGGTTTGAATGCTTTGAGCTATCAGACAAGCTCCGAATAAAAGTTGCAGAACTTCGAACACTGTCAAAAGTTCAAAATTTTTTAAAATGTATTTTATAAAAAGCTTATTCACATAGACGCCAGTTAAAAATGTTTCAAAGATCACACACATTCCACAATAACAGATACAAACACGTGAAGGCATTAAAACGCTTTGTTCTTTCTCCTTTCCTTTCTCCACTTTTTCTTTATTTGGGAGGGTTGAGCTTCCTTAGACTCTCGGAAATATTAATTAATTGCTTTTGAGATTAAAATGCTTATTCCATCCTTTACTGGTAGGCTATAATGAAGGTAGGTTTCAATAAGTGTTGAAGCGACGATATAATTAATTGAAGTCACCATGAGACAACATTGGGTACCTATATGTAAAAAAGTACAATTCGTATTGTTGTAAATATAGCAAAGGGACAAAAAGTGTTAGTTTCCTGCCACGTATTAATGCCTTTTCCAGAATTTTTAATTTGTTGGATGAGTGCAAGAAATCGGTAAATTTGGTACATAAAATAAAAGAAAAGGGTACAAGTTGGTATAATTTTCTGTGAGACCTGGTACATTTTATTTCTGGTCAGTGGCAACGCTGCATTCAGTAGATATTAAAGAAAATTACGAATATCAAACCAGAATACAATGCCACACACTAGAGTTGGGCAACACGATTCTTTTTCAGAAGTCGATTCCAACGATTCAATCATATATTACGAATCGATTTTAACGATTCTTCTCAATTTGCGATTCCAACTATTCTTTTGAATCGTCAACGAACGACTCACAGCCCACAGGACACTTTCCTTTGTAAACCACTGGTACAACAAAACGTTCTAATTACATCTCTATATAACCATGCAAATTTCAGGTTCGTCTTCTTTATTTTTAACACTTAACAAATGCAATATTTTGATTTTACTGTCGCTCTGGAGCATTCGGCACGGTTCGGAAATGTCCACTGACAGGTTACATCAAACAAGTACATAGAAGCGTGGGTTACGATACCATGCCGATTCTTTACTATTCTTTTGAACGATGATTCGTTATGATTCTTTTGAACGACGATTCGTTGATATCACCATTCGATTCTTACGATTCTTTATTATTAGTCGTTCGAATGAACGATTCGTTCACGAATCGATCCTAATCTACCACACACAAGGTGCCTGTAACACAGAAGAGATTTTTACAAAATACAGCCTGGAAGTGGGGTGATTCATGGGATAAAATGCTGCTGTAGTAAATAAAGATAAAATACAATTGCAGGGCCAGGTGCACCCTTAATTCGTGGTGGCGTGTAATCCCATTAGGCGTAACACTGTGTACCAGCGTGGGAAGCTGCATTACCGGAGATAAGTCTGCTGTGATACAAGAAAAACCTGCATGTTTAGAACTTCGCCCCACCGGCCTTGACAGTAACCCCAGAGAGCAGAGGGCAACGCATATTGCGCCACCAGGACGTTGTGAACGTGCGCGCGACCACCATCTTGCGTCATGCTCCACTGCCGGCATTACATACGCAGAATAGGAAGTTTCCGCTTGTTTACTGCGCAATACCTGATTACTGACGAATCTGGGTCCCAATGGAGGAAACGAACTAACGCTCTGCTTCCGCCAGTCATGCAAATTTGCCTGTGAAATTACTGGCTGATTGACAAAAATAGCATTATTGCCCGTCTGTTAAGAGAGCAACACTGCGGAAAGCTTTTCAACGTAAGAAACCTAATTAAAATCCTGATATAGTATACTGTATATTTATATTTTACTTAGTTATTTAATGACATTCTATGAACTACAGAGTCGGTGGAATTGTTGATAGCGAAATGGTATTTGGCGAGATGAGGCCGAGAATTCGCCATAGTTTACCTAACATTTGCCTTACGATTGTGGAAAGCCTTGGAAAAAACCCAACCAAGTAATCAACCCAAGCGGGATTAGAACTGACGCACGAGCGCAACTCCGGATCAGCAGGCGAACGGTTTACCGCCCGGCCTAGGCCCGTGGCTCCCAGCGATATCATCGACCTATTTCATAAAAGTATGGGAAAATAAGTTTCAAGTGAATTTGTGTGTACACGTTGCGCATCAGAACAATTATGTTTCATTAATTATTGTTCCAATTCTAGTCTTTCAAATTATCCGAAATCAAACCTGTCCAACCAAGTAAAATATTTAGTTAGAAATGAATTCTAATAATCCTATTTCATATGAATAGTGTAGACTGATTTTCACAACTAAATTTAACATATTTTTTGGATATCCTCGAGCCGACACATACTCAGCTTGTGATAGCTATCAAGCTAAGGTGTAAGGTCTAGAGCAAGAGCTACCTGAAACCAAAGATCAGAATAAAATTTTAGATATTGAGAAACAACTCAATATTCTGAACGTTGAAAATGAAGTTTGTAGGAGGAAGGTCGAATTTTTTCTGTAGGAAGAACCTTGCTAAAAATAATACTCATCAAATGTAGTAGGCAGTACATCTCACTTGGCGATATGTGTCAGAGGAAGAACAACATTCAATAATTTCAAGGGAAAAATTGTTCCGGGGCCGGATATCGATCCCGGGACCCTTCGCTTAGCGCACGAATGCTCTACCGACTGAGCTACCCCAGGAACCATACGCAAAAACGTCACAATTCTTCCCATTATATCCACAGGGATTTCCCTTGAAATTATTCAAGCCTGCTTTACAGGGAGCTTCCACCTGAAAGCAGATTTGCAGAAGAACAATATTGTTTTTATGCATCTGAAGTCTGATTAGTGAAATATGTAGCTAATCGGCGACGTATGCATTGGAGGGGGAAAGGAACTGGCCACCCTATCCTATTATCTCCTAGCCTTGTTGCCTCATGAGTGATGCTTTATTGGTGTACTTATGAGGTTCAAACCTGTCTTCGGACAGTTGACTATACAACAACAATAATAGCTATGGAAGTGTCTGTTTTGGCTACATAAACATCTACTTTGTCCTAATATTGTTACTAATGATGCCTATCATAAGTGAAAGTTGGCATTCTATATGCTTAAGTTCTAGTTTTTAATTTAAATGTTCCCTTTTGTCATGAAGTAATGTTATAAATTAATTATAATACCACAGTATATATATATACATATATATACAGTATATATATATATAGTCAAACTCAATACGTAGGGAATATGCGTAGTTGCTAACCACTAGGATCGCTACTATCGCCTCATCACATACAATGTGAAACAGTACCGGCACAGTCTATTGTTCCTATGGTCTCGTCGCTCTTATTTCCGGCAGCCAATCACGTTGCATGTCGACTACATTTAAACGTGTGCGTCTTGTCATTCGCTATTAATGATGTAATCGATATCCTAAGGCTCGATAAATACTTAATATAATCTCCCGCCATTTTGACTCTTTCGTTGGCGTGCGTAGAAATCACACGAGGACGTTATTTGCAGTGCGTTTGATCTATTATCATAGGAGCTACGACATGATAATGCTTAACGGTACGGAAAATAGATTCCTCGTCTGGTAGCTCGGCAACGAAAGAACAAAAATGGCGAATGATAATACCTATCTAGACTTTATAGGGCCTTCACTTTCTAAGGCGTAAACAAAGAGGAGAAGTCACACCGGAAATATTGTACCCTTTCTTTAATATGTAATGTTATAACCAATTGTTAAAGTGTCTCAATGAAACTTACAGCAGACTCTGCAGAGGCCAGCTTCTGTCTGATGCTTTTCCAATTCACTGCGGGCTAAAGCAAGGAGATGCACTATCACCTTTACTTTTTACCTTCGCTCTAGAATATGCCATTATAAAGTTAAGGATAACACAGAGGGTTTGCAATTGAACGGATTACATCAGCTGCTTGTCTATGCGGATGAAGTGAATATGTTAGGAGAAAATCCACAAACGATTAGGGAAAACATGGAAATTTTACTTGAAGCAAGTAAAGCGATAGATTTGGAAGTTAACCCCAAAAGACGAAGTATATGATTATGTCTCGTGACGAGAATATTGTACGAAATGGAAATATAAAAATTGGAGATTTATCTTTCAAAGAGGTGGAAAAATTCAAATATCTTAGAGCAACAGTAACAAATATAAATGACACTCGGGAGGAAATTAAACGCAGAATAAGTATTGGAAATGCGTGTTATTATTCGGTTGAGAAGAATTTGTCATTTAGTCTGCTGTTAAAAAATGTGAAAGTTAGAATTTATAAAACAGTTATATTACCGGTTGTTCTGTATGGTTGTGAAACTTGGACTCTCACTCTGAGAAAGGAACAGAGGTTAAGGGTCTTTGAGAATAAGGTCCTTAGGAAAATATTTGGAGCTAAAAAGGATGAAGTTACAGGAGAATGGAGAAAATTACACAAAGCAGAACTGCATGCATTGTACTCTTCACCTGACATTATTAGAAGCATTAAATCGAGACGTTTGAGATGGGCAGGGCATGTAGAACGTATGGGGGAATCCAGAAATGCATATAGAGTATTAGTTGGGAGGGCGGAGGGAAAAAGACCTTTGGGGGGGCCGAGACGTAGATGGGAGGATAATATTAAAGTGGATTTGAGGGATGTGGGATATGATGGTAGAGAGTGGATTAATCTTGCACAGGATAGTGACCGATGACGGGCTTATGTGAGGGCGGCAATGAACCTCCGGGTTCTTTAAAAGCCATTTGTAAGTATGTAATTTAAAAGTTTTATAGTGAGGAGCATTGTTGTCCCTTGAAGCCATGCAAAAATTTATTTCCTTATTATGGTTGGTCACTGTTGTGATGAAATGTGTTCTCATTGCATGGTGAAAGAAATATGTTGTGCTACAATGTTTTGAACATTAAAATGGCATTTACTCGAAACTTTGAAAAAGTTACTTAGATTATTCTTTGCTTGTGCCCTCCAAATGCGACGGTGGAAGATCCCATTTAACATAAGTCGATGTATTACGGTTATTTAAATCCATTTACAAAACAAAATGTGTAGAGGCTTCTGGACCTTAGTTCTGAAGACTAAGTCTGAAAATTCGACCATGATATCAATGAATATTCAAGAAACATTTAACGGTCGAAGTATAAAGATCGGGATTGGGCTATCTGTTGTACTTGCTGTGCAAGGATCTTAAGTCAATTTATTAACCTAGCTGTACTTGACATAAATGTTGTACACGTCTTGGTTTTACGGCCTATCTACCTTCGGAATAACGTTTCTTAATGTCGTGTAAAGCATTAAAGATGTCTATTCTGCTTAGGCGAATATACTCATGAATTTTGCATGTATTTACGGAATTTACGGGCTAGAAACACAGTTTATAGGGTACCAATTAATTATTAGTGCCCGTTACATGGACTTGATCGAGTTCTTAAGCTCCAGTGCGTAATAAAAATATATACTTTTATGTACTCTTGGGCACACATTACTGCACATTTATACATATCTGAACTCGCAGGGCCAGACGGTTGTTTTTATTAATATTGGTTGGGGGGGGGGTGTAGTAACTTCTAAAAATTGAAATGAGTTTCTCCCTGGTGTTCGTAATTTCTCTTTAAAAAAGTAATAATAAGAAAGAATATCGTGATGCTACAAAATGGTGATTTTTGCGAAAATAGACTTTTCAGCGTCTCCCATACCGATTATAGTTTCTAATTAATTAACTATGTATCACTTACAATTTGGCAGATTCCCGGTGGTAATGTAGTACAGTAAGAAAGTGAACAAACGCAATGTATACAAAAAACAAATACAATCAGTAAAGAGTGAAAAGACGCAATTGTACAAAAAAAAACAAATACAAAACAACACAAAAAACACAAAAAATACAGAATAAGACGCCAATATAAACAAATAAAACAACACAATTACAAAACAATAATACAGTTACAACACAATATCACAAACACAAAAGAACAGAAAGAACACAACGAAATACAAAATAACACACTAATACAAACAAATAAAACACAACTACTAAACAATAATACAGTTACAACACAATATCACAAACACAAAACAACACAAAGAACACAACGAAATACAAAATAACACACTAATACAAACAAATAAAACACAACTACTAAACAATAACACAGTTACAACACAATATCACAAACACAAAACAACACAAAGAACACAACGAAATACAAAATAACACACTAATACAAACAAATAAAACACAACTACTAAACAATAATACAGTTACAACACAATATCACAAACACAAAACAACCAAAAGAAATACTAAATAACACACTAATACAAACAAATAAAACAACACAACTACAAAACAATAATACAGGTACAACACAATATGACAAATACAAAACAACACTAAAAACACAATGAAATGCAAAATAACACACTAATACAAACACATAAAACAACACAATTACAAAACAATAATACAGTTACAACACAATATCACAAACACAAAACAACACAAAGAAATACAAAATAACACACTAATACAAACAAACAAGACAACACAACTACAAAACAATAATACAGTTACAACACAATATCACAAACACAACACAACACAAAGAAATACTAAATAACACACTAACACAAACAAATAAAACAACACAACTACTAAACAATAATACAGTTACAACACAATATCACAAACACAAAACAACACAAAGAAATACTAAATAACACACTAATACAAACAAATAAAATAACACAACTACAAAACAATAATACAGTTACAACACAATATGACAAATACAAAATAACACTAAAAACACAACGAAATACAAAATAACACACTAATACAAACACATAAAACAACACAATTACAAAACAATAATACAGTTACAACACAATATCACAAACACAAAACAACACAAAGAAATACAAAATAACACACTAATACAAACAAATAAAACAACACAACTACAAAACAATAATACAATTACAACACAATATCACAAACACAACACAACACAAAGAACACAACGAAATACAAAATAATACACTAATACAAACACATAAAAACACAATTACAAAACAATAATACACTTACAACACAATAACACAAATACAAAACAACACTAACACAAAAATACAACAGACCTGAATACTTTAGAACACACTCAGTTGGAGTAAATATTAAAAGTTTATGCAACACTTGTAATGTTAACTCAAATCTTAACCACCTTTAACATTTACGAGTCCACACCTGTGGAGTAACGGCTAGCACATCTGGCTGCGAAACCAGATTCCCGGTCGGGGCAAGTTACCTGGTTGAGGTTTTTTCCGGGATTTTCCCTCAACCCAATATGAGCAAATGCTGGGTAACTTTCGGTGCTGGACCCCGGACTCATTTCACCGTCATTATCACCTTCATACCATTCAGACGCTAAATAACCTGAGATGTTGATACAGCGTCGTAAAAAATAACCTACTTAAAAAAAACATTTACGAAACAGTCGGCTTGGGTAACGTTGTCGGTATAGCGCTGATCTTCTGCGCTCGAGGTTGCGGGTTCGATCCCGGCTTAATGCGACAGGCTCATGTCAGTAGATTTACTGGCATGTAAAAGAACTCCTGCGGGACAAAATTCCGGCACACCGGCGACGCTGGTATAACTTCTGCAGTTGCAAGCGTCGTTAAATGAACCATAATTTAATTAATTTTACGAAACAATTAAACACTTCGAACGTGCTTCTGCCTGTGCATAGAGATTTCTCTAAAACTATTACTGTAGATGGATTTTGTTTATTTGAAATACACTGTATTCCAAAAATCAATGTCAGGTGTTAGAGAATTATATGTTTTGATCAAATAGAGGTAGAAATTACAATTATTATACAAGATGCATGTCCAAAGAAAAGTAAAATATGTTTTGCGGCTGACAAAATTTGAATCTGTGACTCGTGTAAGACGTGAATTTCGTTGCGTATTTAACGAACACCCACCATACGAGCAAACTCATACATTTTGCGTTAATCATTTGCATGGAGTGCATGTAACAATTGAAGTTTATAAGGAGTCAGATGAGGATATTTCTTTAAAATTCTATGAACTGCTGTTTTTCGAAATTGTCGGCACATTTAAGAACTGATTTCTTTGTCTGTATGCTCTTTGGATGGTTTCTACCGTTTCATCATTTATCGACGATCTTCCAGTACGCTTTTTCCCCCAGTAAGCTTCCAGTCTCTTTTAACTGTCTATACCAACGACGAATGTTATTCTCGTGTGGTGGCTCTTCGTTAAATACGCGAGGAATTTCACGTCGTACACGAGTCACAGATTCAAATTTTGCCAGCCACAAGACACATTATACTTTTTTTTTGGACATCCATTCTGTATGATTAAGAATGCAATTTATTGCATTTGTTCGATTGTTACCGTCTTTCATTTCCTCCAGTGTGTCAAACTTACAGACGAAAACCTTTGAAAGTTTTATTTTCACCTGGCACCAATATTACATTTCTATCTCTGTTCATTAAAAAAATATAATACTCTGAAACAGCACCATGACTTTTGAAACACAGTGTATATACCAATCGATTTATCCGATAGTCATGTACTGCTTGGTTGTAAAACGTTTGTTATGCATGGAAACAAGACCTTAAAGATTTAGAATAAAAATGGAGGAATTTCTTCAAAGTGAGTACAATATTAAACTACTATTGCTATACCAAGAGTTCCAAATTAAAAGTGTCAAAATGACACAGATCATAGGGGAGTCCAACGTAAGTATTTTGAGATCGGAAACCAACAGTTGGAAATGTCTTCTTAAGGTATTAATTAAACACTAAATCTTCTGGGGTAGCGTCTGAAAGGTATAGAAATCTGCTAGCATGACTGTCACGTCAAAGCTTTCAAAATAATGCACAGTCGCCTATTATGTTTACACGATAACACAGTAGGCTACTACGCCGTTTACATTCGTGTATATGTTTTCATTGTGAATATTGCTGCGTGAGATCCTATTCTTTGGCCGTCATGATCACCAGACCTTACCTTCATTGGGTGTACATCAAAGCCATAATTTAAGGAACCCCAGTGGAATCTAACGACTTATATTTACATGCCGTAATTCTATATTTCTCTTCTGAAGGAAGGGTTATCACCAATTAAAAACCAGTTTGAACACGTGAAATCGTATCTACTAAGAGGCACAGTAATTTATGGGCAGGCGACCAACAATGAGTTCAATGAAAATTAAAATAAATATAATTCGTAATTTATTTCATACAATAATGTTATTTCGAATAACTGAGTCAGACAGAATTATCCCTTATCACTCATTAATTAATTCAATTTTTCATTCATTCATTCGTTCATATTTTTCTGCCCAAGGGCAGGTCTTTCCCTCCAAACCTAGCATTCTTCAATCTTCCCTATTTTCCGCATACCTCTTGGTCTCCACATATGCTATATATACAAGGAGTTTCCGAGGTGGTGTTACAAACTTACGGGATGATGGCGAAGGGCACATGTATCAATTTGAGATAAGGAACCCTGGTCCGGAAATGACCGAGTAGAAAGTTTATGTCTATTTATCTGTACATCTTACACATACTGTATTCATCTGACGTTATTTATGTTGTCTACTTACAGTATTCCATTCAGTGCGCTGTCTGAGGGATGGGGACAGGAAACTACACTAAAGCAATGCACATAGCTTAATGTGTAACGGACATGGTCGGTCCTGATATGCACGTCTGTAGACAGCAGTGCATGTGTACAAGTTGCAGTGTCCAGTCGATCAGTCCTAGTGAAATGGAGGAGTACACGAGTGTGGAACAAGCAGACCTGATTTTCGAATACGAATGAGCCAATGGGAACAGTAGACAAGCTCACAGATTGTATCGGGCCGGTACCCACATAGGAGATATCCGACCCATACCATTTTTCCATAACTATTCCAAACGTTAAGGGAAGGAGGGCACGTGTTGCCAAATTACAATTCCATTTGCATATAATTATTTTTGCTTATAACTTTCGACTCAGTCATTTCCGGACTATGGTTCCATATCTCAAATTGATACATGTGCCCTTCGCCATCATCCCTGAAAGTTTGTAACACCACCTCGGAAACACCCTGTATATTAGGACTACACGGCAAGAAGGATGAATAAGCAAGCATTCGAGCGCATGATGTTCCTTGTGCATTTCTTGCGCGGATGAAGGAGCGGCAACCTAGGAGTTGTCCCCTACTCTACTATCCTCCTACTCCTGTAGTAACTTGCAGCGAAGAGCAAATAGTTTGCAATATATTAGTACTTTGTTATGATGTAGTCATAGGGTCTATGTTATTTAATGCATACAATTTACGATAGGCTATTAAATAACTTAACAGCCGTGGCGTCGCGTCTAAGGCATCCCGCCTAGGACTCGCGTTACGGAATGCGCGCTGGTTCGAGTCCTCATGGGGGAAGAAATTTTCTCATGAAATTTCGGCCAGTGTATGGGACCGGTGCCCACCCAGCATCGTGATGCACTTGGGGAGCTACGATAGGTAGCGAAATCCGGTTGCGAATACCAGCAATAACAGCTGGGAGGATCATCGTGCTAACCACACGATACCTCCATTCTGGTTGGATGATCGTCCACCTCTGCTTCGGCATGTGGGCGTGAGGCCAGCAGCCGGCTGGTCGGTCTAGGCCCTTCATGGGCTGTAGCGCTACGGACAGCCCAACAGCACTATTAGAGTAATATAATATACAAGAGAAGAGAATGGATAATCGGGTTAAAGAAGAAAACCAAATAAATTGTTATAATATAGCCTAATAGCTATTTAAATCAGGCCTTTAATGAGCATAAATTATCAAGAAAAAATATTAATATGCTCTAGGTACTTTGATACAATTAATGCATAATGTAATAAAGAGGAACTAGGTACAGTAATAATATATAAATTCTAAATTATAGACATCAGTTCAAAGAATTTGAGTGACCAAAAGGGTCCTGACTAAAATAAACATGTACAATATATAATGTGATGTGATACATTAAAGAATGCAATGCAGTTCATTGACTGTTGAAATTATAGGCTTACTTCGTCTTATGAGGGACACTTCTGAAATATTCCTTTACAGCAGCTAAATTACATTATAGGAAGTAGCCTATTCATATAAGGTAAGCGTGTTAAAATCTAACGACATGGACGAAATACCAGTGTGTTTGAAAGCATTCATTTCCTTGCATGAGATCTCTTACAAGCGCGTTCAGGTAGGCCTACAACAGAACTCTCTCAAGTCTACAGGTATGCCACTTATGGGCCCTATTCATAGACATTCTTAGCGAGGGCTTTCGGTGGATGATCAGCGAACTAACGTTTTTCGTATTCATAAACCAGTGTTAGCGATATGATATGATATGAATCCTATTTAGCACGCTCGTAACGCGGGCTAGCGAAATGTCTATGAATAGCACCCTTAAAGATCAACGAGGCAAACATCATAATCATCACAAGAAAAATCTGATGATGTCTTCGAAAGTGTGCTCAACCACATTAAATCCTTCAAGGGACGAAAAAGTCATTATGGTCAGTCAAAAAGTGATCGAATATATCTTCCCGATAATTTTAACACAAAGAAATTAAGAAATGTATATTTCACAAGGTCGTTCCGATGTGTCTTATGAACAGGCTATGTCCGGTCTGCCTTCTAAGCTTCATACAACAATGGCATATGACGCTGAATGTTCCGTACCTCTATTCATCCTTTTTGCCGTGTAGAGTTCATATCTTAATGTCATCAATCATCTGATATCTTCTTTTCCATGAAAATTTTTCCCCGTTCACTATTCCTTCCAGTGCATCCTTCAGTAGACTGTTTCTTCTTATCTAATGACCCAGTCAATTCGTTTCTCTTTTCTTCTTCATCAATGCAAATTGATCTTATTCAGTGCCACTACGAATGTAACAGAGAGTGTCCCATCGCACTAAATGTTATGTTCTATTTAACGACGCTCGGAACTGCTGAGGCTATATCACCGTCGTCGGTGTGCCGGAATTTTGTCCCGCAGGAGTTCTTTTACATATCAGTAAATCTACTGACATGAGCCTGTCGCATTTAAGCACACTTCAATGCCATCGACCTGGCTCGGGATCGAACCCGCAACCTCGGGCAAAGAAGGCCAGTGAGGCCAGTGCTATACCAACTACTCCAACCAGGCCGACCCCATCGCACTAAAAAGATTCAGAACTGAATGGTTTTGAGGTATGAACCATGCAATTTATCGTCATTGTGGAAGCTTTAAAAAATTGAAGAGACTGGTTCCGTGGCAGATAAAAACATTGTGGTAGACCAAAGTCCGTAGAAAACGATGTGAATGCTGCTATGGTTTCACTAGACGTCCATGAAATAATTAGACAACACATGAGCTACTCAACATATAAATTAATTTAATTAATTTAATATACCGGTATTAATAAACCATATTCCTTTATTAACAAAATTATAATATAGTATAATTACTTACTTACAAATGGCTTTTAAGGAACCAAGAGGTTCATAGTCGCCCTCACATAAGCCCACTATCGGTCTCTATCCTGAGCAAGATAATCCAGTTTCTACCATCATATCCCACCTCCTTAAAATACATTTTAATATTATCCCCCCATCTACGTCTCGGCCTCCCCAAAGGTATTTTTACTTCCAGCCTCCCTACTATAACACTATATGCATTTCTGGATTCACCATTACGTACTATATTCCCTATCTCAAATATCTGGATTTAATGTTTCTAATTATGTCAGGTGAAGAATACAATGTGTGCAGTTCTGCGTTGTGTAACTTTCTCCATTCTCCTGTAACTTCATCCCTGTTCTCAAACATCCTTAACCTCTGTTCCTCTCTCAAAGTAAGAGTCCAAGTTTCATAACCATACAAAACAACCGGTAATATAACTGTTTTATAAATTCAAACTTCAGAATTTTTTGAGAGAAGACTGGATGACAAAAGCTTCTCAACTGAATAATAACAGGCATTTTCTACATTTATTCAGCTTTTAATTTCCTCCGGAGTGTCATTTATATTTGTTACGGTTGCTCCCAGGTATTTGAATTTTTCCACCTCTTCAAAGGATAAATTTCCAATATTTTCATTTCGTACAATATTCTGCTCACGAGACATAATAGTATATTTTGTCTTTTCGGGATTTACTTCCAAACCTATCGCTTTACTTGCTTCAAGTAAAATTCCCGTGTCTTCCCTAATCGTTTGTGAATTTTCTCCTAACATATTCACGTCATCCGCATAGGCAAGTAGCTGATGTAACCCGTGTAATTCGAAATTCTCTCTGTTATTTTGGAAATATAGTATAATTACTTATTATTAATTAATTTTTCTATAAATTTGATTATGAACAAAGTTAGAAATCTATCAAATCTTTCTGAATAACTCTGTACATGCAGATGTGCCCTTCTACCAAAAAGACTTCGACGTACCATTAGGCCTATTCTTAACCAGGTTTAACAGCACAAACCTGAGTTCAGTGACAAGCGCTTGAAGTATGTGAACGTACCTACGACTGTTTGTCGAGGTACTTATTTCCAAGTCGAACACAAAGCATCCGCTCGCATCTGCTGTAATGAGGCATTGTATGGGCTTCGTGGGAAACTGGATGCTTCGTGGAAGAGAAATCTCGCAGCATCGTGTGCAAGAAGCGGGTCGACGTGAGCATCAGCTGACTTAACTGCGACAATCACGATCCCAACGCAATGTCAGCGGGGAACTACATAGCACTGTTCCTGCCACTCGTCACATCGACGTCTTTCAAACGCGGCATTAAGAGCGATTTCAATTTGTTCAAGAAAATGTCAGGTTCGTTCTTTGAATACAATGCATTCGTCAGGATTATGAAGAACTGCAGTCAGGGTCATGACAGGTTTCTCGCCCCTTTCCCCTTACTCTTCCGCTTTCATTCACTTCATGTTTCCTGCATCTAGTCATCTTTCTTTTTCTTCTAGACTCACTTTTTTTCTCATATTCTTCCATTCCTTTATCTATTTCAAATTGTCTTTTTCCTTTCTGTATTCCTTTATTTTTGCATCTTATCTCTTTGTTAATCCTTATTTATTCATTATTCTTGCAATTTTATTGCATATTATTTTCTTTACTTCGTTATTATATTTCTTGCACCATAATTTCATTCATTCATTCATTCATTCATTCATTCATTCATTCGCTTTTAATTTTCTTTCTGTCTTTCTTATTTCTTTCATTACAATTCTCTTTATTTGTTTTCATTATTACATTTGTTCCAATATAAATAATTATTTTCAATTTATTCTTTACATAGTTTCTTTCTTTCATTATTATTTTTTCTATAGTGATTTCACTAGAGGTTTTGATTTATCTAGAGAAAATCAAAATCGAGTGGGATTTAGTTGACTATTACTTCTGGTCCTATGCATTGCGGGTCCCTATCACCACGGCATGGCGCGTCCTCAGGTTGCGGGTAGAGGAGACTGCCTCCAGATATGGAAGGAAGCTGCGAATATATTGAATATGCAGTCGTGGACAGCCGATAAGGGCTGGTCCTCTAGCTTGGGGGTTGGGCGAAGAGTAACAACCCATCACTGTAAAAAAACAGCTTGTTACGAATCCATACAATAAGCCTCGGAATGGGACTGATCTCTGGCACGACCACAGCAAAGGAATGAGGTTATGAGATTTGGTACGTGGAACGTAAAGATGGGCAGGGCACGTAGTTCATATGGGCGAATCCAGAAATGCATATACATTGTTAGTTGGGAGGCCGGAGGGAAAAAGACCTTTGGGGAGGCCGAGACGTAGATAGGAGGATCATATTAAAATGGATAGTTGAATGGAGACTAGCTGAAGAATAAAGGAACAAATAAAGGGTGTCTGAGACCTTTAGGGCAAAAATTTTACAGATAGTAGAGGGCAATAACTGAGTATTTTGCGATAGGAAACCAATAGTCGGAAATGCATATTTCAGTTCAGACGCCACGAGATCTTGAACGAGTGATAGTGTGAAAAACATTTTTGTAACCTGCTTTCGTTTTCATAGCAAATTTCTGCCTACTGCACTGTCGGTTCGTAGAGCTAGATTGCAAAACAACTGCATAGTACCCAGTGCCGGAAAAAAAATTGAACGAGTTTTTTAACGCCACGAAGGAGTTACCTCGATTTTTGTAAGGACATGGAAAATTTGAAACTTTTTATTATGAACAAAAGTCGAAAAACGCTGAGTGGTTTTTCTCACTTACCTTAGAAAACAACTTAAAATTCTTAATTTGAGACTTCAACGCAAGAAACAGAACACATGAGTAACATTGTTTTTTTTTTCTTCAGAAAAAGCTAATAATCTTTAAAGAAGATATATCTAAAAAGACACGAAACATTTGAAATGCGGCTCTACGATGAAAGTGATGATATTTTTCCATTAGTGGAATATGTGACAGAGATCCAAAAGGAATTTATTACAAGGTTTTCTGAGTTTGATGAACTTCGACTAGATTTCTTCTATTTAAAAACATCCAGATCTGCACATAGAGCTTTTTCACCTATAAAAAGACAATTTTCTTAGGCCTATATCACTGACAAATTTTCAGCCCATTGAGATTTGGGGACTAGTTAACAGGGATCAGTATCCAAACTTTCGAAATTTTATTTTGAAAATAATTGCAATCTATATTTGGTAACACATACGTGATAATGTGCATTTTCTACCATTAAATTGTAAGAAACTAAGCACGGAGACCAGTTAACACACAGTTTATTGAAATCATCACTGCGGCTTGCCACTACACAAATCAAATGGAATTTAATCTACAGCAATAGTTCCCAAACTGGGGGTCGTGAAAAGAGTTGAGGGGGTCGCGAGGTGATTTACAAAGTAAAACAAAAATGCCTTGTTAACATACACTTATTGTGTGTTCAGAAACATAAACAGCATTTAACATAAAAATAAATAAATAAATAAATAAATAAATAAATAATAAATAAATAAATAAATAAATAAATAAAATAGACAATGTTCAGTAGTTTACACTTAAGCAAAAAATAATTTTATTAATGCGACAAATGCCTCATTTTTTCAGAAAGTAGCTCTGAAATCTGGACTCTGTAGTCGATACACACATAGTGATATCACTTTCACGTTCAATGATATTTAGCTTCTTTATTTTGATGGCATTTATAGACGAGAAACTTATTTTGTATAAATACGAGAGTGTAACCGCTATAAAAAATTTAAGAGCTTCTTTTGTAAACTCGAGATGTGTAAGCATTCTTTTGATCCATAACTGTTCTGCAATCTGGAACAAAGCCTAGTTTCAACATTCCATCAGTAGGTACGTATATATTTAAATTAGGTTTTTTTATATCCAGTTGAACGCAACTATCTGAAAATGGGTTTAGTATCCATCTGTGGTTTTCGTATTGTTTTGAGTGTCTTTCGGAAAATATATATATAAAAAAGCTGTTGTTTAGAATTGTGCAAACTGCATTGTATGTTCGCAAAAACACTCAGTATTTGTCTTATCGTATGTAGCTACATTTTCCACGAGTTATTTAATGCAATGGAATGCATATATTTCTTTTTGTCAAGTGATGCCGACAAGAAATAAAGTTTCTTTATAAATCCTTTGATTTTGTCCCTGTTACATGTTAACATTTTGGTCCTGCAAATTGCTATTAAAAACGGTAAGTGTTAATTGTACGAAAATATGAGCAAAGTAGGCTACTAGAAATGATGTTCATGTAATATTTTGTATCATTGTTGCTTTATATTCTAATATTTACTTTGTACTTTGGGTCGTATACACTAATTTTGAGTAAAATTATTGTTGTTTTCGATTTACCAGGGATTTGTATTTTCCGAATGGGGTTAAGTACCGTACAACTTCGGTAGTGCGAGTTGTAAATAGAAGTCTCGCCCAAAAATGAATCGCACCGTCGCACAGTGTGCAATTTTCCTAATCTAGCTGGACAAAATTCATTTTTCGACTTATTAATTTCAATGTAAATGTTTATGAATTTATGTTCCTAACTGTACAAGACATCTTGTGAAGACAATGCGCGATCTTTCTCCCGGATATGTATTTGTTTTACAGGATCGTAAACACTGCTATCTGCAGAGGGTTGAATCCACACTCCTCAGTCTCAATAGAGAGTGCTTTGTTGAAAGTCATATTAAGTGCTAGTAAATTGCGTTTTCTTGTCTTCTTTGACATTGAATTTGTAAATTCAGGTATGTGCTTCAATGTAATATGTAATTTAATTAATGTCAGCACTATCACTGTAAAAAGTTGCTATAAATTTCACAATATTGTACCTGTGTAATCAAATTACTTGATAAATGAGCAAAGAATGACTGATTTTACCCCATCTTACGTTCGATTACCTTTAACTTTCAATGAATATGTCATGAAATCATAATTGTTTATTAAAAGTAAATTTTCAAGGATAAGGGACGTGTTCATATTAAATTTAAATATATTTAATTATATTAATAGTTATTAATTTTGTCTAAATTCACCCCTATAAAGAAGTAGTTGTTTTTTTTCCTCATTTAAACATAATTAGAGTTTGTCCACAATTAAAATATACATTTAAGTTGTTTATAAAGTTCAATTAAATTATGTTAGACAGAAAAAAATAATTTTGTCTAAATTCACCCGCTATAAAGTGGTAGTTTTCCTTACATAAATGTAATCATATCAAACACATTACCTTTAATGTTCTGTATAAAGTTTCATGAATATATGTTAGAAAGAAAAGAAGACATTAATTTCTTCTAAATTCACCCCCTACTTAAGGGTAGCTCCCCTCATACAAACGTAATCAGAGTTGGTAATCACATCAAATACGTCCCCTTTAAGTTCTGTATGAAGTTTCATGGAAATATGTTAGTTAGAAGAGAAGTTATTAATTTTGTCCAGCTAGATTAAGGAAATTGCACACTGTGCGTCGGAAAATTTAGAACCACTGATCTACAGTACACACAGTTAAATTTTCTTATTAAGTGCGCCTAATTTTTAGAGTATCTTCTTTGTATTTTTTGAGTTCGTAAAATATATTAGTCAAAATAGTTTGATGTATCATATATATTTTTTTCATTTTCAAATAATTATTATTACAATGTAATATTACAACATTTCGGCCCACGAATTAATTTTAAAAGAGTCATCTTGCCCTTCAACCAAAAAGTTGGACCACGCTGTTACAGGCAAGAATCAAGACGACAGACGATGTTGTTGTTGTTGCTGCTGCTGCTGCTGCTGCTGCTGCTGCTGCTGCTGATGATGATGATGATGGCAAATGTAGACACATTCATAGACTCTGAATGTAATGCATGTTGGAAAAGGCAAGACATTTCATGTAGGCTAGATGTAAACCGTGTTCCATAAATCAAAATGTCGGAAGTTCGCGCATGCGATGCGGTGGATAGGCCTCAGTATACCAAATATACGGCCTGTGAAACCCGAAATACGATTGTTAGCGAGCACACAGTAGCCTACACGAACCACTACTTAAGTGCAATTAATCTGACAGGTGAATAGGAACGCAGTTATTTTTTTAGGACAAAGTTGTTTTCTAGATCACACAACATTGCGTGTTAGTGCTTATTTCCTTCCATGTTAAGACAATAAGAAAGGCGAGTAGCCAAATTTGTACTGCGTTTTGTCATTAAATGTATTATATTACAACTATTATCTCGCTCAAAATTACCGCATTAACAGCACAGCCCGCATAATTTGCACACAAAAAAGTTGCATACAATTTTAAAACACTTGGACATAGTCTGTTCCTTTATAATAAGCCATTTCCTCAGAGCTGCCTTATTTCATCTGATAAGAGTGAAGAAACATAGCAGACAGGTGGAGTAAAACATCAGCACGCGTTCTGAGCAGAATGCATATCTATTGCCCTTGAAAATGCTGAGCATATCGACGTCAGTAGTAGTCAGTCCATCATTTCTATATTATGATTAGAGTACTGCGTCCGGTTTCTTTGAATACAGTTAGGTGTAGGCCTACTAGCTTCGTACGGAGAGCAAGTTGCAAGTCAACAGTTCTCGCTTCAGTGAACCAAGCAATCTTCCTCAGTGCACCGGTACTGTGTCCAAATCTGTTTATTCGTGTATCTGTACGTGTAAGTCGGTGAACAATAGGAATACCACTTGGATTTAATAACAACATGCAGTATGCAGTGTGATTCTCGGGGATTTACCGTCCCTTACGGAACTTATTTCCGAAGACATTTTGAGCAAAAAATGTCCTATAAACGTTTGTCCTAATCTCAATATTTTCAGAATAACATTAATTTGAAGTTGTTTGTAAAATACTATTATTCTTGAGTTTTAAGGGTAAAAGAATATTACAGATAAATAATAAACTATTCAGGAGTATCATTTATTTAATTAGCTAGTATTCTAAAGCTAAAAATATGTTGTGAATTCCATAGATACTTCGTACAGATTTCTTTTCCGATTTTTAACTACAAAATTACATTTTCTTACGCATTTATTATAAAAAAATTGTTACAAATCACGACACTCTTGTAAATTCTTTAAGACTGTACATTGGGATGCATAATTAAACTGCAAAGAATCAGGTTCGTAAAGTCGTATGATTTGTAATAGCTTTTGTGATAATTTCGTAAGAATGATGTTATTTTTAGTTAAAAATTAAAAAAAAAAATCTGTACAAAGCAATTAACAACACATTTTTAGCTTCAGAACACTAGCCAATTAAAAACGTGATACTTCTGAATAGTTCATTCTCTATTGGTAATATTTAATTTCTTTTATTGGAAGGGTGAACGGGAGAAGCTCGGGGCAGAAGGAGATATCAGATGATAGACGACATTAAGATATGAAGAGTCCACTGCAAGAATGATGGATGTCACTTTCTTGTCGAAAATGAACCAAGACTGTCAATGCATAGCTTAAGACATATAGAATGTACATAGAGAGTTATATGGCATTAACACTGATAGTCATTGTCCAGTAATGATCGGAAAATCACAGTTAAGGTTTGAGCGCTAAGCATTTCAAACTTTCAATCGCTTCTCTTGCAAAATGTATTCCAAATGACATCCATCATTCTTGCAGTGGACTCTTCAAATATGGATTATATGCGGAGACAAAGAGGAAGCCAGAAAATAGAAAAGACTGAAGAATGCTGGGTTTGCAGTGAAATACTTGCCCTTGGGACAATACTATGAATGAATGAATGAATTATTATTATTATTATTATTATTATTATTATTATTATTATTATTATTATTATTATTACTGATACTATTATTTGCAATTCCAGTAACGTTTTAGGTCCCTTAAACTGTATTTTAATGCTTACTATCCATCATTATGGAGCCTAGTTGAGGTGTCTAAAAGTTGGTTAATGGCCTAAATATCCAAAGTCTAGTTATAATGTATATAAAATATAATGCAAGTTTTTGCAGGCATCATTATAGCATTAATAGGTTTTTTTTTATCATTTCAACGGACTCAACGTACCTATCTTGTGCGATAAACTTGCTAGAACGCTGTACGTATTAGGAAGAGAATGAGATAGAGATACTATACCTCACTCGTTCTACTAACGGAGGCATCTTGCGGCAACAGTGTACTAGCCAAGACCCGTAAGACCAATGCTTTTTTCTTAAAAGGTGGAATACTCTATAGTAGGTTCATCTTGGAAACATGAGATTTTGTATAATCACTATAGTAGTATTAACAATACTTTAGACTTCTGACAGCTCGCTAGACGCATGGCTTACGGTCGTTAACTGCGTAAGTTACAGGTTGTTGTCATGGCAACCAAAGTTAATCTTTAAAGTAGCCAATCTGCTCTCTTCGCCCTAGCTTGCGGGCAATGCTACCACATTTTCGAACACATCGCATTTAACTGACCAGCTCCTAGCAGTAGCAGCAAGTTGGCAACATTTCCACGACAGCAGACTCGTAAGCAATGCGGCAAGCGAGCTGTCACATGTCGAAAGTAACTTTAATTCTACTATAACAATGGAAATATTTAAGCTACACCTCTTCTGATGGAATTGAATATTTGTTCACAAACTTAAAATTTCTAGTAATGCCATACTATGCGTTATCTTCAATTAATTTTGCTATTTTCCATTGGATATTATGCAATAATCAAATAATGGACGGGGTACCTCTACCTGATAATCATGTGAATTTATACAGGTTTTTACTTTTGAAAAATTTGTTCATTACCTCCAAATTGTACAGTGTAGAAGTATCTATTAGCTTTTCGATAATTATTTCTTCCAATTTCTCCACACGCCTTCATTGTACGTAATTTTTCGTTCCCCAACTCGAACCTACAGCAGCAACCTAATAAACAAATTTTGCTAATTTTATTTATTATTTGTAGCAACTTTTCATTGACTTTATTCGTCTCTGTCTTCATTTCGTGCACATAAACCTAAAACTGTCAAGTATCAGTACATATATAGGCCTACATAGTGTTCTGCCCAAGGGCAGGTCATTCACTGCAAACCAAGCATTCTCCAATCTTTCTTATTTTCTGCCTTTCTCTTAATCTCCTCATATTATCCACAAATCTTAATGCCTTCTTTCATCTGATATCTTCTTCTGCCCTGAACTTCCTCCCGTTCACTCTTCCTTCCAATGCATCCTTCAGTAAGCAGTTTCTTCTCAACCAGTGACCCAGTCCATTCCTTTTTATATATTATTTAATGTACCGAAGTAAAGGGTGCGTCAGAAAGAACGGATGGATTTCAAACTATCGATACGCAACGAGGAGAGAGATATAGTGAGGGGGACCACGACTGTTGGGTCAGCCATAGAATGCAGTTTCAGTTGAGAACATGGTGTTGGTCTGGTGTACAACGTGCTTTCATCGTAGAGACATTTTTGAAAAATGAAGAGTCTGTGATCGCCACTCAGGACTCATTTCAACATCGGATGTCACGCTAGGATTCCAACTCGGAATACAATTTTGCGGTGGGTGGCTTCATTTCGTATCACAGGTTCAACATTAAAGAAGAAATCACCTGGACGAAATTCTATTGCACTGAGATTGTCCGAGGCTACGGTAAGATCTCGCGCCCTGCGACTTCTTTCTTTGGGACCATTTGAAGGCGTAAGTTTGTAAACATCGATCACATACACTGGACGAACTGAAGACAGCGATTCGTGAAGAAATCGTGGCAATTGCACCAGCTATGACTGTGAAAGTGATGGCGAACATCAGAAAACGCCTCGATGCCTGTATTGAAAGCCAAGGACATCATATAGATAATGTTGTTTTCCATAAATAAACTGCATGTATTGGTGAATATGTTGATAACAATAAATTTTTGATTTGATGAATCTTTACAATTTTCTTGCCATGTGAAATCCATCCGTTCTTTCTGACGCACCCTGTACATATGATATTTCCATGCAGATATTCTGCGTCATCATACGATGAAAGAGTAATGGAACGGAGAAAAATTCTCTCCGGCGCCGGGATTTCAACCCGGGTTTTCAGTTCTACGTGCTGATGCTTTATCCACTAAGCCACACCGGATACCACCCCGGCATCGGACAGAATCGTCTCAGCTTTAAGTTGCAACTCTTGGGTTCCCTCTAGTGGCCGCCCTCTGCACTACGTCATAGATGAACGAAGGACTGAAGTCCACACATGTGCTGAGGTATGATATGCGTAAATCACTTGTGATTTAAGACGGCGCTTATTCCGTCGGATCCCGGCCAACTAGTCACTCATAACGAGTGCACCTCAGCACATGTGTGGACTTCAGTCCTTCGTTCATAAACATCTATGACGTAGTGCAGAGGGCGGCCACTAGAGGGAACCCAAGAGTTGGAACTTAAAACTGAGACGATTCTGTCCGACGCCGGGGTGGTATCCGGTGTGGCTTAGTGAATAAAGCATCAGCACGTAGAGCTGGAAATCCGGGTTCAAATCCCGTCGCCGGAGAGAATTTTTCTCCGTTCCATTACTCTTTCATCATACCATTCCTTTTTGTCTTCCTGTCTTGCCATTATAATTCTCACCTTTATGATTCTATCGTCTTAATGTTTACAGCTGACAGTTCTATATTCTACTCATGTGTAAACCTAAATTATAACTTCTGATTGACATCTTATGTTACATCAGAATAAATTACTGTGTAGTTTTTTTTTTGTAAATTTAGTTCCTTTTATTCTTTCCTTTTTACTTTCAGTTACTGTTTCTTTTTGCGTATTACTTTCATCTAATCCTTCTTCTTTCACTCCCAACCCCTGACTATTTAATTTTTAATATCTTATTCGTTGGTCCCTAATTGTGCGGTCATCTTTTGAAGATCCATTCGTCTGTAAATCTTAAGGCTTGCCAGTAATAAAGAAATTCCGCCGAATGGATTACGAGACCAGAGCGAGTTAAGTCATTGTTGAGATTTCCAGTTCTATGTCCATGAGTTGCATGCTTTTATGTTACGGTAAGCTTCCTAAGGGTACGGTACGTACAAGACGAAGCCTGGTTGGTAGCTGGTAGTCTGCTGGAAGGAATGTCTAAACGTTACACAATGGGAAAGTGCAAGACGAAGACTGTTCGGTCGATTGCTAGCTAACCTTTTCGCTCGCTGGTAGCTGGTAGAATGGACCTCCTCATTTTTCAAGTTGCCATCGTTCTAACTATCTTTACTGAGCATATGTCCTGAGAGTTCGTGCACACTTCTCCTCGTGCTAAACGACTACTGCTATTCATTTCGACGCGTCTAATGGATTGTGAAAGATTAATTTCAAATGTTTACAATGTTTGGAAACAGGATCAATCCGACCACCAAAGTCCGTATCTTATTGTGAAATTGAGGACCCGTTTTACAAAATTCAACATCTACAAATTAAGATTTTTCAGGAAACACACTTTCATTGAATAATTTCG